>NC_089842.1:172168179-172470262 GCF_035609145.1 Eleutherodactylus coqui
GACCACCGAGATAAATCTTGCACCGATGATGGGGAAGTCTTAGTTCCATTGGTCGGTTCACCATGACACACGGAGGAAGCAGAGGGATTAGGAGCAAATTGAGAGAAACCTGGCGTGTAAGGAGAAAGCAAAGTCTAAGGAGGTGGGGAGGGAAAAGGTTTGCTAGTTTTTATCAAAACTCTTGATCTGTAGGAACACATTTGTCTTCCGATCAGCAAAAAATGTCCTAATCCAAAACAATCAATGTGGCATTTGGCTTGGCTCTTTACCTTGCATGTAGTCTTTTTTTTCTGCTTTACAAGCATATAATTATTTCCACCAGGTGCAACACCGCCATACATCTCTTATGACTTTACTATTCACAGGCACATGAATTGTAATTTGCCAGCCTTTACTTAAGTTTCTTTGTGTAAAAATCTTTTACCCTGGGTGTACTGTTACTTTGACAAGTAGCCCAGTACAATGGAAGGGAAACAGATTTGAGTCTGTTAACAATGGGTATTAGTGCTCCCTGCCATAAGCCCCAGGTGACTGTACAGAAAAGATTACAGGCTCTCTAGTGCTAAGAGAACTGTGTCATATTAAAACGTCAATACTACAGAGGTAAAACACGTATAAATCATTTAAAATGTGTAGATATAAAATTATGTTAACGGAACTAATAAAGCCTTTTGTATGCGCCTGATACAAACAATGAATCCTAAGCAGTATTCAAATAAAATAAGTATGTTTAGCTGATAACGATCATACCATAATCAGCTCGGCATTTCATTTCCTTTTGCTTTGTACTGTAATAGAGCACTTTAACTATGCCCTATTAATTTAAAGTGAATGTCCGCTCTTGAATACCATTTTGCATTTTTTTTTCATCTAAATAGGTGCAAATTCTATGCCGGTGGTGAATTTCTTAATATATCTGTCACGAATTGCACTGTTTGCAACATGTCTCGCCTCTCCTTCGCTAGCAGGATGCCATTTGATCCTAGTGGCCTATTCAAGTGCATGTTTACTGCTGTATTGCGAAAACATCTTTAATGTGGCTTCACACGGGCATATTTGCGTGCGCAAAGTTTACACACGCGATACTGAGAGAGTAGAACCCATTGATTTCAATGGGAACGTTCACATTTCAGTATTTTGTGCGGGAATTTTGATCACGAAAAGAAATGGCAGCATGCTCTGCTTTTCTATGTATTTGTGCACCAACAGTCCCCATAGAAGTCAATGGGGGTGCAGAAATGCGCGCACAGTACACAAGGAGATGCGTGATACGCAGCGTAATTCTGCTGAAAAAAGAACACATCTGGAACTCATTAGAATAAATTAGCTATTTCAATTGTTACGTCTTTGTTTACCACATGCAAATAAACATGTCCTGCGGGCGGGAAACGTATAGTAGAGTACTCCAACACGCGCACAAAAAAGTTTTGGTCAGTGCGCAAAAAAGCTGTGCTGAGGCGTGTGCAAATGCGCATATGTTCATGTGAAGGGAGTCTTACTATTCCTATGTGCAACTTTGACACCGTTATATGATCACGTTTAGCAGCCGCAGCTATGTAAGATAAACTGTCCTTTACTTCTGAGCTCTGTTGCTGTGCTACTTAATTAATCAAAGTTAGCTAGATATACTCTGCTAGTGTATTTATTAAGGCTTAAGTATCAATGTTCTGTCTAACCCTCTGCTCCAGATGTTTCATGCCACCTTGTTCTGATACTTTTTGAAGCTTCTCTAGTTTTTTTCCTAGTTGCTTTTCTTGTTGTTTACGGTATTACATACTTATTCCTTATTCAGACTACCGTATATACCGGCGTATAAGACGACTTTTGAACCCCGAAAAATCTGCTCTGAAGTCGGGGGTCGTCTTATACGCCGGTAATACCAAAAAAAAAGTGTAAAAAAAAAAAATCATTACTCACCTCCCCCGGCGTTCTGTCGCGCTCCGGCAGGATGTCGCTCGCTCCTCGTCCCCAGCGCAGCATTGCTTTCTGAATGCGGGGCTTGAAATCCCCGCCTCCAGAAAGCTAATACACACGCCGTCAGCCAGTTACAGCCATTCAATGACAGCATTGAATGGCTGTGATTGGCTGAAGGCGCACGTGGCTTCAGCCAATCACACCCATTCAATGATGTCATTGAATAGTGTGATTGGCTGAAGCCACGTGCGCCTTCAGCCAATCACAGCCATTCAATGCTGTCATTGAATGGCTGTAACTGGCTGACGGCGTGTGTATTAGCTTTCTGGAGGCGGGGATTTCAAGCCCCGCATTCAGAAAGCAATGCTGCGCCGGGGACGAGGAGCGAGCGACATCCTGCCGGAGCGCGACAGAACGCCGGGGGAGGTGAGTAATGATTTTTTTTTTTCTCCACTGTATTACCGGCGTATAAGGTGAAAGTTGGGGGGTCGTCTTATACGCCCCGTCGCCTTATACGCCGGTATATACGGTAAGTTCCTGCTTGGTCTCTAGGACATTTTGTCTGGTTCCTAAGCTGACCTCCTTGTTTTGACCCTTGGCTCTCTCTGACTGTGCTCCTAGTCATAAGATTAAAAAGTAATTATCAGCAGAAAAAAATTACCAAAAAGTAGACAAAGACAAGATGCACTCCAGGAAACGGTTCTTATTTTGCCTGAGTGTCTGTACTAACTTTTTGATTTCTTGAATATTTTTTTAGGAATAGATTCTGAATTATCATTTAGGTTGAAACAACATATACTTTCAAATTTCGCACATCAATGATTGATTACCATCAATTGTAGCTCTGTTCTGTAGAGCAGCTTTTTGAGTCCCTTGTACATCCAACAGTAATAAGTCAAGAGCCTGTGAGGTAGCCTTAAAGGCACTTGCCATTTTACATGCTATACCCGGCAATTAGTTATTGTTCGTCGCCAGACCCCCAGAATTGAAGCTCACAAAGCTATTACTTCAGTATTAGTCAACAGTGTGAGAGGTCCCTCACAGGTTTCATCTAGATAACAGGATTCCTTTTTTGCTTTAAATTGTAGTCAGGTGTTTGATGCATGAGAATACCTAGGTGTGTCAAAGTACAAAACATATTGTAAGATTGCCCTAGGAATACTCTGGGTTATATAAACATAATTCTGTCAAACGCAAAAAAATACCCATGGGTAATATCCCCTAAAATATAAATGCTTTAATATTCAAAAATAGACAAGGACAACATCAAAAAATCTATTATAAAATAAAGGGGCAAATCTTTTGACACAATTAAAAGAGAAGTTGGATAAATCTTATCCCACTGCCTGTTGAAATTCATTGCAGAGCAGCGCCGGGCTACCAGTATTGTTTCTCCATTCACTCCATTTTGTCCACCAGTCGGTGGTTTTATCTGGTCGGCAGCACCTCCTAGTGAAGTCAATAGTCATACAAATCTACACTCCTTTTTCTTCAGCTCCTTGAGGTTTCTGGCACCCGGACATCCTACCAGGCTCCGGACCCTCATATACACCGGGTTATACAAAGGATTTGCAGTGAGGGCACTGGCTCTTTAACAAATAATGCAGGAGAAATCATAGAAGACTATGAGGGGAAGGCAAATCGATTAAATAGTTTTTGACAAGTGTATTCGCAAAGGAAAAGGAAATGTCACATGAGATTCAGGGGAATAAAATGAACCCCCCACAAAATATCACCTGCCTAACTCAGGAAGAAGTGCAGAGTCGATTAAAAAAGAGTAAAATTGACAAATTGCCGGGCCCAGATGGAATACACCCGAGGTTTCTAAGGGAACTAAGTAATATGATAGGCAGACCACTATTTCTTATATTTAGGGACACTATTGAGACCGGGGTTGTACCACTACATTGGCGTATTGCCAATGTGGTTCCAATATACAAAAAGGGGTGAAGAAGGGAGCCTGGTATCTACAGGCCAGTAAGTCTCATTTCAATAATTGGAAAAATATTTGAGGGGTTTCTGAGAGATGCCATCCTGGAAGACCTTAAGGAAAACAACGGTATAACTCCTCATCAGCACTGGTTCATGAGGGGTCGATCATGTCAGACCAATTTGATCAGCTACTACAATGAAGCAAGTTCTAGACTGGACCTGGGAGAGTCTATTGATCTCGTATATCTGTTTATTTCTAAATCATTTGAAACCGTGCCGCATAATAGGCTGATATATAAAATGAGACAGCTTGGACTGGGAGAAAACGTGTGTAGTGGGGTAAAGAACTGGCTCGGAGATAGAAAGCAGAGGGTGGTAATACATGGATCGTACTCTGATTGGTCCACCGTTGCTAGTGGGGTACCACAGGGTTCAGTATTAGGCCCCATTCTGTTCAATATATTTATCAATGACCTGATAGAGGGACTGCACAGTAAAATATCGATATTTGCAGACGATACGAAATTATAAAAGGTAATTAATACAAAGGAGGAAAATGTACAGCTGCAAATGGACCTAAATAAGCTAGGGGCTTGGGTAGAAAAATGGCAAATGAAGTTTAATATAGATAAATGTAAGGTTATGCACATGGACAGGAGAAACGGTTGTCACCAATATACACTAAATAGGGTATTGCTAGGGAAAAGTGATTTGGAAAAAGACGTAGGGGTACTAGTTGACTATAGACTTAACTGGAACAATCAATGCCAGTCAGCTGCTGCAAAAGCAAATAAAGTCTTGGGGTGCATAAAAAAGGTATAGGGGTGAGGAATGAAAACATTATTCTTTCACTATATAAGGCACTTGACAGGCCTCTCAAGGAATACTGTGTACAGTTCTGGACACCAGTGTTTAGAAAAGACATTGCAGTGCTTGAGGGGGTACAAAGAAGGACAAAGAAATTAATAAACGGAATGGGAGGACTGGAATACCCATAAAGGTATATCAAAAGTGGGATTATTCACCCTGGAAAAAAGATGGTTAAGGAGCGACCAAATAACTATCTATAAATACATTAGGGGACAATACAAGGATCTCTCCCATGATCTGTTTATATCCAGGTCTGCAATGGTAACAAGAGGGCATCCTCTACGTCTAGAAAAACAAAGGTTTCATCACCAGCATAGAAGGGGGTTCTCTACTGTAAGAGCAGTAAGACTGTGGAACTCTCTGCCTGAAGAGGTGGTGATGGCAAAATCGATAGAGGAGTTTAAGAAGGAACTAGATGCATTTCTAGAGCGCTACGATATTACAGGATATAGACCTTAAATAGCCAGAAGGGTTGTTAATCCGGGCCTTGGAGTCAGGTAGGAATTTTCAAAACGTTTATCCAGGGATTATTCTGACTGCCATTATGGAGTCGGGAAGGAATTTTTTCCACCAAGGGGGCTGGTTGGCCTCTGCCTCATTGTTTTTTTTTTGCCTTCCTCTGGATTAAGAAGGGGGGGGGGGTGGAAACAGGCTGACCTAGATGGACATTGTCTCCCTTTAGGCTAACATATTATGTTACTATGTTAGGAGTTACTTCCTTGGTGTGAGCCTGGATCTTGATGACAACTGCCTGTTTAGGAAGAGCTAAAGCCTTGTACAACAAAGACACTGCTTCTATATTCTGGATTGGTTTACCCGATGATCCAACAAAATTTCCACTGTGCCACAAGCGTACAAAATCAAATGCGATTCTAAGAGCGTACTGTTAAGGTCAGACGCGTAACTTGAAGCTTCTGGGCCCTAATGCAAAACCTGCAACAGGGCCCCCCAATATAATGCTTTATTCATAACATTGGGTTCCCTATATGGAGAGGAGAGGCCTAATGGACCCCCTAAGGCTCCTGGGCCCAGGTGCCACCGCATCCCCTATAGTTACGCCCCAGGTTACGGTATACTATCTTTGATACGCCAGCCCTGGTGCCCTAGATTTCACCCACAACCCCTGTCCCTGCCTGCTTGCCTCCACTCCTGGCTAACCCCAGGCGGGAAACTGGGCGGCAGTCCCTACTCTCACTAGGAACCAAAAAGGGACGCTGGCATACTTGGATAGAAAGGGTAGAATACAGACAGGAAGGGCTGATGTAAATAACCAACACGAACAATACTAAGACAGATGGAAAAACCTGGCGGACAATAGCAAAGTATAGCAGACAAGATGACAGAGGCAGGAGACCAACAAAGGCAGACTAGCTAACACACTGAGGGAAACCAATTACTGGCAGTGATTGCAAGTCTCAGCCTGACCTTTAAACAAAAGCCTCCACCCAGGGGTGGAGAGAGGGAGACAGCCAACTCCCAACAGAACATATTAAAAGGGAGCTCGTGCATGGCAGCTGCACTCACAGTTGCGCGTGCGCATGGTGCCGCATGCCACCAGCACCACGCTGCCCACACAGGCCAGGCACCCACGCCCCCGGCAGCCGGACAACTAGCCGGGGGACGTGCCTGACCGAGGGACCCCGCACACCACCGCCCCGGGAGGACCAGCAACTATTTAATGCAGACATTAAATCTTACCTTCAGTTGGTTTAAACATTGTTGTGAGCGCCATCAATTCTGGCCTCCTGAGCAGAGTCCCAGGAAGGGATCGTTTCTTTTCCTACAATTACCAATGTTGGTTATCATTGCATAACCTGTTTTGCTTGTCCATATTCATGATATCTGAAACAATCTACAAAAAACTCAAAATCTGCATTAGCAATTGGTTAATCTTTAACATGCCTAAATCCAACAGTTTCCTGCATCATAAGGGCAATGCAATCATGTTGACATAGGACATCTTGTTGTTCTGTAGGCTCTAGTGATTTAAAATACAGAGTACTTTCAGGCTGCTCAGTGGTTACTGGGTGCATTTCCTCCTCTATGAATCCAAGCAAAAGTAATGTAACGAGATCCAATGTAGTTTCTTTTATGGCACCAGCCTGTAGTAAGGCATGAATTATTACTTCAATTGCTGTCTCTTGTGCGGGGCTCAGCAGGTACTGAGGTGTGCGAGGAAGTGCAGCCACTTCTTCCAGTTTGAGCAAGACAGATGGGACCAGAAGCTTCTCAATATCTGTCTTGCTAGTTACCCATAGACCTGAGTAAGCTGGGCTATATCTGCAGGGGGTTTGGACTTATTAGCTTGTGGCCTCACAAAAAACAAGCCCTCATATGGCCATGTCCACGGAAAAATAAAAAGGATTATGGCTTTTAAAAAGTGGAGATGAACATCCTTCAAAAATTGTTGCACCCTTCTGCCCAAAATAGTCCATGTCCTAAAGGGTTAGTGACTCTAATACTGTTTGGGGTATATTCAATTTCTGTTTGTATTACTGTAAGTATGTCTGCCCTAATAGGTTGACTGGGCAAGTCTCTGACACCATAAATCTACCCACATTGCAAATGTGATACCCTTTAAGCAAATTTTTGTTCTTAATTTGATTCTGCTTGTATTGCACTCATCAAGTTTGTCAAGTACATAATTATCTCATTTTATCATCATACTCTAACAGTATTTAAATAAGTGGAACCCAATATTTTGAATACACCATGCACTTGTGTTATGCATATCAGACACTTTTCTTTCTTCGCTAGACTGGTCTGTATTGAGGAGGAGCAAAACAATTACATACTCTTCTTCCTCTTTTTCCTTACATCATCTAGTTCCACCCCTTATGGTTTGGCTACCTATTTTAGCATCTTTTTCACACTTTAAGTCTAACGGTCCAGCAGTGTGCATAACATATATAACACAATATAAGTTACACATGGGCCCTTCACACTCACACACACAAAAATTCACGAAAATAACAGATCCACATTATTTATGGTCAGAATTGACAAGTATTACATTCTAATTCTCTTGTGCAACAAAAAAGCATAAGGTTTCTTGAAATTTGTGTAAAGAGCACTTTGTCCTTCCCAGAGAAGAGAATATTACTGAATTCTTTGCTGGGAACTTGAGTGAGATATTTCAGTAGAGCCTCATGTTGAGTGCCAAATTTGTTAGCGAAATATTCGCTAGTTGGTATGTCTTCAGGTGGCCAAGTTAAGAGTTAAAGGGGTTTTCCGTGGAACATACTATTGATGACCTGTCCTCAGCATAGGTCATCAATAGTTGATCAGCTGGGGTCCGTCACTCGGGACCCAGATTGATCAGCTGAGTGCACGCATACTGTCAACGCCACAAATACACAGAGGTTGGAGCTGAAGCAGCGGAAGTCATTGATTTCAATGAGAACTGTGCCTGCAGTTACAAATGCCAGCAACTACACAGAGGTCAGCATGGAGACTTGCGCTGCTTCAGCTCCAACCTCTGTGTATTTGTTGCATTGACAGCATGCATGCACTCAGCTGATCAGTCGGAGTCCCGAGTGACGGACCCCAGATGATCAACTATTGATGCCCTATCCTGGGGATAGGACATCAATAGTATTTTCCACGGAAAACCCCTTTAATGGTCAAGCTCGAGAAAGCTTATAAATCACACACAATTCTGAATGTGATAGGAAGTTGTATGTCTTTCTTTGAACTGCATCTTAATTTATAGGGTTAACTAAAAAAGAACATGTTCTTGAGAAACTGGTGCTGATAACCTCAAGATCATCAATCTGGATTTCTTGTATCACTTTGGCAAGGCTAAGATATTATATCTGGAATGCTCTTAGTTAATGGAAAATCACAAGATTTATCACATACCAGACAGAAGCATATAATATGTATACAAGACACAAGACATATTTACTGCTCTCACATAGGAAAGGAGAGAATAACTTGATCGGCAACTACAGAGCAGAACAACACACACTCACTTGACCACAACTGCAGAGCAGCGAGACACAATCACTCAACCGACAATGGCAGAACAGAGGCACACAATCGTTCGACTGCCACCTTGGAGATAAGACAAATGATGAGCTTTTACACAAAAACACTCTCTGCTCCAGTCCTCATACACATGGCTCCCAGAAACCCCTATCCAGCCAAGCACTGTATTCCTATCCAAAGCCCTTTACTGCAGCTCCCAAGAAACTGACACAATCTTTCTCCTACAGCCTGCCAGCCCCTACTGCAGCCGAGCCACAGGTTGCTATTCTGCTTTAATTGCAACATTACATAGGCATTCTACAACACCAGATATTGCAGGGCAGCACTGCTCATCTATTGCATTCTGGAGGCCTTCCTGTAGCCGCTGCTATGTGCAGCATCTTCCTCTACTAATGCAAAACTCTGACTGACAGGTTTATATGCCACTTTCTTACTGCTATCATGGGGTTGCAATGAGCATGTGTAGATGATACTGTGCATGATCTGCTGTGGACAGTAACCTTCCGCTTATTTCACATCCTATCCCTGTATACTGGTTCATAGTCAGGACCGAAAGTTGCAGGGATAGACAGGATGTCAGCAGAAGAGTGAGAAACGTTTGCATAGATGAGAATTCACTACTGTTGCTTTAAAGGATTTGCTATCAGTTCAAATGGCAGGCAAGGACACAATATATTTAATGCAGCGGCCTCTTAATATTTAACTTATTTTAAAAAGTCTCGTAATATCCCTTTAGGAGCGAAAGCCAGGGATCCTTTAGACTCTGCTCCCCAGTCTAGCCAATGCAAAATCTTTTGCAGTCACAAGGATCCACATTCAAGTTGCAAGAAATGTTACTATATGTTCTGCACAGACTTTGAAACTTAATCTCTTGCTATTGTTCTATTTCTCCTCAGTTGCTATGGAATACTAACGAACACATGTCTGTAAGTGAGTGACTGTGTGAGTTACATGTGAAGAGGCCACCATCGCCTTCGCCCTGATCACATGATGGTGAATGTCATCACAGGTCTTTCACTTTATTAAAATCCTGCAGAGCCTGACAGCAGCCGTGTGCTTGTCATGTGATCAGTCACCTGTGTGGGAGGAGTCCGGGGTTACATGACCAGAGGGTGCTCAGTGTGTGCTGGACTCTGCTGTGCTGGTTGTGATCCCTGTTTTTTGGATATAAAAAATGTATGTAGCAAAGCTGTACGTGATGAACATTTAGCAGAACTGAGCTGTGTGTGACGTGCATGTAGCTGAGTTGTGTGTGTGTGTGAGACGTGCATGTAGTGGAGCTGTGTGTGATGTGCATGTAGTAGTGCTGTGTGTGTGATGTGCATGTGTCAGAGCTGTGTGGCGCATTGCGCCACCAGAAACACTGGTACTATAATTTCCTAATAATTAAAATTATCTTTATAGCAATAGGAAGATATACATACATTTAAAGAATAACATGTTGGCTACTTGCAGCAAGCCCTACAGAAGCTTACTACATAACATGTAGTAAACATTGAACTCAATAATTGCACAGTATGTAGCAAACTCTAGTGTTGTCTGCAGGCAAAAAGCATGTTAACTTTTTAATCTATGCCTATACAGGTTATTTTGAGCTGTGTATAACTAAAACATAGCTATATTAAGAAATAAATGAGCACTGCATATTGGATCTAAAACAACATGATAACAGAAGGTAGACATTAGAGATGAGCGAGCACCAAAATGCTCGGATGCTCGTTACTCTGGACGAAATTTTCGCAATGCTCGAGGGTTCGTTTCGAGTAACGAACCCCATTGAAGTCAATGGGCGACCCGAGCATTTTTGTATATCGCCGATGCTCGCTAAGGTTTTTGTTTGTGAAAATCTGGGCAATTCAAGAAAGTGATGGGAACGACACAGCAACGGATAGGGCAGGCGAGGGGCTACATGTTGGGATGCATCTCAAGTTCCCAGGTCCCACTATTAAGCCACAATAGCGGCAAGAGTGCCCCCCCCGCACTGTCAGTGTAAAGATCGTTCTCCTCTGTCATAGCTGTAACAGCTGTGGCAGAGAAGAACGATGTTTCCCCATTGAATTCAATGGAGCCAGCAATACAGCAGGTTCCACTGAAAGCAATGGGCTGCCAGCGATGCGGGATGAATTGTCGGGAAGGGCTTAAATATATAAGCCCTTCCCTGCAATTCATCCAGAAATGTGTTACAATAAAAATATATACCGGCGTATAAGGCGACGGGGCGTATAAGACGACCCCCCAACTGTCACCTTATACTTCTGGAATACAGTGGAGCAAAGAATAAAAATCATTACTCACTTCTTCTGACGTTCTGCGGCGCTCCTGCAGGCTGTCGCTCCCTCCTGGTTCCCGGCAGAGCATTGCTTTCTGGACGCAGGGCTTGAAATCCCCACCTCCAGAAACACAGCCAATCACAGCCATTCAATGACATCATTGTCATTGGCTGTGATTGGCTGAAGGCACGTGTGTTTCTGGAGGCGGGGATTTAAAGCCCTTCGTAGAGAAAGCAATGCTCTGCCGGGAACCAGGAGGGAGCGACAGCCTGCAGCAGCGCCGCAGAACGTCAGAAGAAGTGAGTAATGATTTTTATTCTTTGCTCCACTGTATTGCCGGCGTATAAGGTGACAGTTGGGGGGTCGTCTTATACGCCCCGTCGCCTTATACGCCGGTATATATTTTTATTGTAACACATTTCTGGATGAATTGCAGGGAAGGGCTTATATATTTAAGCCCTTCCCGACAATTCATCCCGCGATCGCTGGCAGCCCATTGCTTTCAGTGGAACCTGCTGTATTGCTGGCTCCATTGAATTCAATGGGCAAACATCGTTCTTCTCTGCCACAGCTGTTACAGCTGTGGCAGAGAAGAATGATTTGTTTTCTATATGTTCTCAATGGGGTCGGCGCTGCTGCCGCCGGCCCCATTGAGCGCATATAGAGAAGAGAACAGAAATCGCAGATCGCACATAAGTGTGATCTGCGATTTCTATGGCCTTAAGAAGGACCGTTGGGGTTCTTGAAACCTAAAATACTCCTAACACTCTCCCTATAGCAGCTCCACCAAGATACCACTTTCCCTGAACTAATGTCAGAATGCATCTGTGGCGAGCCGCGGGAGGGGCAGATTTTAATACTCGGGTGACACCTAATCTTGCCAGCCACTCACTGCAGGGGGGTAGTATAGGGCTTGAACGTTGCAGGGGGAAGTTGTAATGCCTTCCCTGTCTTTCTATTGGCCAGAAAAGCGCGCAAATTTCTCAGGGAAGAAAATGAAAGTAACCCGAACACCGCGTGGTACTCGTTACGAGTAACGAGCATCTCGAACACCCTAATACTCGAACGAGTATCAAGCTCGGACGAGTATGCTCGCTCATCTCTAGTAGACATACATTCTAGCTCCTTCCCAACTGCATAACATAAATATATGTCATGTGGTCACAGGGAATGTATAGATGTAAAAAGTATGCTCTGAAACCAAGGCTGCTTCAACTTTCTAGGTGCTAGCTGTTAAAAACAGCTGACACCTGCTGGCCACAGCGGTGAACAAAGCTAGATCCAAATGTGGCATTTTGAAGAGCCACTTTGGCGAAAACACATTCTTCCATCCCTGTCTCCCTCACCTGATTGCCTGTTACACTCTGGAGGTCACCTTGGTATATTGCAGTCACTTCCATGCAGTGCAGCCTCCTGTCTGATGCTTGTCAGGCACCATCTTGATGTTGCTTCACTGTTTTGTGTTAACAATCCAATGATGCATCAGCACAGCATTACATAACAGGCTAGAAACTGTGCCATCTCTGCAACACGATCATTACCTTCTGTATTCTATATTCAACTAAATAAGCTACATACCATAGTTATACAGTCAGGAGGATGAGTTGTGAGCTCCTCTATTATACCAGTGTGACAGGGGCTCTGTGATCATCATCAGTAACTGTGATAGGGATACCTGCATTTCCCCTCTAAGCAGTCAATGTCATGGGGTCCACGTGATAGCATCACACAGACTTTGCAATTGACTAGCTCTTTAACTACTTAGATGCCCCAGTCAATGCTGACTGTGGCACCTAAGCTACTAGCAGGAGAGAGTGGAAGCTGCACTTCACAGCATTGCCTAGTTTGGCACTCAGCCAGTGCCAAGGGCCCAAGGTCTATTGAAAGCTTCCAAGTCTGCCATGTATGATGCATATTAAAGGGGTTGTCTCACGAAAGCAAGTGGGGTTATACACTTCTGTACGGCCATATTAATGCACTTTGTAATATACATCGTGCATTAAATATGAGCCATACAGAAGTTATTCACTTACCTGCTCCGTTGCTGGCGTCCCCATCTCCATGGCTCCGTCTAATTTCGGGGTCTTCTTGCTTTTTTAGACGCGCTTGCGCAGAAGGGTCTTCTCCCTTCTGGATGGTCCGGGCACGAGCGGCGTTCTGGCTCCGCCCCCTTCTACGCGTCATCGTGTAGCTCCGCTCCGTCACGTGTGCCGATTCCAGCCAATCATGAGGCTGGAATTGGCAATGGAACGCACAGAGCCCATGGTGCACCATGGGAGAAGACCTGCGGTGCACCATGGGAGAAAACCGCAGAGCATCCCTGGGAAAGGACCGGCGGCCATTTGGGAGAAGAATTTTATAAGTTCATCTTTCATCACATCGGTGAGTAGCAAGCAGTTTAAAAACCGCTTTAAAATGCTATTTTATGCCAGGGGGGTGACAGGGGGAATGGGCTAATGTAAAATTTTGATGTTTGCTGCGAGACAACCCCTTTAAGTCTGTGGCAGGGATTAATAGGCTAAGGTTAAAATTACAATATACCACAGATGTATTGCAGTATATTGTACAAGCCATCAGGTGATCATAGGTCTAAGCCCCCTAGTGGTACTGGCATGTTGAAGTTTTTAAAAACATTAAAAAATTACATTTAAAAAAACTTTTCCCCAAAAAAGATAATAAAAACATAATAGGTATCACTGTGTCTATAAAAGTCCATACTGGCAATATGTCACACTATCTGTTCCGCGCAGTGAAAAAAAAACAATGCCAGAATGGCGGGGTTTTGTTGGTCACCCCAACTTCTAAAACTAGTTGAATAAAAAGTGATCAAAAGTCATTTGCAGTGTTTTTATTACCGTCCAAAAAATGGAAAGCACCGTGCCATTTTGTTTTTTTGCTTTAAAGTCAATGACAGAGGGAAACTGTTCGGTTTTGTCTTCCTTCACTGTTGAACAGATCCATTTTATCAGTGCACTGCAAAGCAAAACAATAGGTGATATCAGAAGGACAGGGAGGGAAGAGAAGAGAAGCCAGAGAAGAGGAAGGGAGGGAGAAGCCCAGCCACCACTCACCAGCCATGAGTGTGTGTTGTGTACATTGTGTATTGTGTGTATTGCGCTGGCTTAGAGGAAGAGCTCTGGCAGACCTTATGGAGTGAAACTTGTGGAGTGTGCAATGACCTGCATATCCAATAATCAACTAGTCTACCCCCAAAAAAGGCATCAGTTCCGCTTCAGTTTGCAATCAGTCCACATTTAGTTAATAGCTGATCAGTTTTAAAAGAGCTCCAAATGCAAGATTGTCACCACGCTTCATCTTGCAGCATAAATGACATGGTAATTATTTTCCGTGGGCTGGTACGTGTAAGGACTGGCGGTTCGCGGGTCCGTCGTGCCCGCACCGCCGGTCCGATCACACGTGCGGCCGCTGTGCGGCGCAGGGGAGCCCCGGTCCTCGTCACCACCCCTGGCCGCCGGGCTCCGCCTCACCGCCGGGTTGCTAGGGACGTGGTGGGTGTTGCCCCGCGTCGCGTCCTAGGTATCCTGGCAACCAAATGTGTGTCTCCTGTCCTGCCTCCTGCAGGGCTGGGGGCGGGTTTCCCAGTGCTGCTGGGTGCACTCAGCTGCTGTCAGGCTCCCCGCCCCAATCAGCTGCTGGGGCGGGAGCTCTGACAGCATTTAAACCTGCTGGTGTCTCCTGACCAGTGCCAGTGTTAGTTTTGGGTTTCCTGCTACACCAGCGTACTGCATTCTTCTGAATCCTGAATCCTGACTCCTGTTACTGACCTTCTGCCTTTGGACCTGACGTTGCCTTTGCCTGACCCTCTTGTACCGCGTACCCTCTTGTTGCTGACCCGGATTGCCTGACTCTCCTTGCTGTTGTTTGTTCCAGTGCCTGTCTGTTCGTTAGTCCCCGTGTCCCCCTTCCTTAGTGAGTGTAGGGACCGTCGCCCAGTTGTCGCACTGGGGCTTAGCCCAGGGGGGCAAGTAGGAAGGGACAGGGGTTGCGGGTATTTTCAGGGACCTCCAGTTTCCCGGACCCCGCGTCCTGACAGTAACACTGGCCGAACGGAAGTCGGATCCCTACATCCGACCAGCAACCTTGAAACCCACTATGGAGGCTGTGGCGGCTGTAGCCAACCAGGTACAGATTCTGACGGACCTGGTCCAGGACCTGACTGCTCGCCTGCAGCATCAGGAGCAGCGAGGGGCTTCTAATATGATGCAGCTCCCGGACACTCCTGGTACGGTTTCTGAACCCCGAGCTACACCTCCTGACTTCTTTTCCGGAGAGAGAAGTCAGTTTTTTGTGTTCAGAGAAGGCTGCAAGCTTTATTTTGACCTCAGACCCCACACCTCTGGCACAGAATACCAGAAAGTGGGTTTCGTGATAACTCGCCTGAGGGGAGAACCCCAAAATTGGGCCTTCTCCTTACCAGCTGACTCCCCCACCCGACAGTCACTAGACGCCTTTTTTACTGCTTTGGGCCAGCTGTATGACGAGCCTGACCGTGCGGCCTTCGCAGTCTCTAAACTCCTGGCCTTGCGACAGGGGCGGAAGGTGGCTGAGGACTATTGTTCACAATTTCGCCAACACTGCACGGAGTCTGGGTGGAATGACGTGGCCTTAAAGGATCTGTTTTTGACCGGTCTGTCGGAGGGCCTCAAGGACCTCTTGGTGGCACACCCGGAGCCCAGAACTTTGGAGCAAGCCATGTCTCTGGCCATCCGGGCTGACCGACGCTTGAGGGCCAGACGCTTGACTCGGACCAGCCCTGTCCGTACGTCTACTCCTTCGGTGGTTCCGACCTTTACCCCTCCCTCCACAGAACCCATGGAGCTGGGAACCATGACCCCGAAGCAACGTCGGGAATATCGTCTCAGAATGAACCTCTGTCTCTACTGTGGGGAGCCGGGTCATCGCATTGTGACCTGTGAGAAAAAGCCGCGGCAGGAAAACTTCCGCTCCTAGGCAGTTGTCGGGAGGACTGCCTAGGAGCTAAGGTACTCCCTGTAAAGTCTAAAATGTTGTTGCCCTGCACCTTTGAATTCCGGTCTTTCTACCGTGCTGGGCAAGCGTTTCTGGATTCTGGAGCTGCTGCTAATTTTGTTAATTTTGAATTTGTTGCCAAACTGTCTGAGTATTTTTTCCGTGTAGACCCCCCTATTTTGGTCTCTGGTGTCGACTCTACTCCCTTGCAGGCTGGTCTTGTAAATCTGGTTACCCCGGAGTTACAGTTCACTATTGGGGCCTTACATACGGAGTCCTGTACATTTTTGGTTATGAAGAACCTGTCTGTGGATGTTGTGCTGGGGCTACCCTGGCTAAGGGAACACAACCCAGTAATTAACTGGGATACGTTGGAACTGGTCAAGTGGGGTTCTCGCTGTGACAGCCACGTGCGCCCAGTAGGGGTGGATGTCTCCATCTGTGAAGGAGTTGAACTACCTGACTACCTCTCTGAGTTTTCGGACGTCTTTTCCAAACAGCTATCAGAAGCCTTGCCTCCCCATAGAGAATGGGATTGTAAGATAGAGTTGATTCCGGGGGCCAAACTTCCTAAAGGTCGCATCTATAATGTTACGGTTCCGGAGAGGGAATCTATGAAGGACTATATCCAGGATAGTTTGTCCCGGGGGCACATCCGGCCCTCCGAGTCTCCAGTAGGAGCTGGTTTCTTCTTTGTGGAGAAAAAGGATGGGGGTCTCAGACCCTGTATTGATTACAGGGAGCTAAACAAAATCACTGTCAGGAACCAGTACGCCCTTCCGCTCATCCCAGACCTCCTCAACCAGGTCACCGGTGCCCAGTGGTTCTCTAAACTCGACCTAAGGGGAGCTTACAACCTCATTCGTATTCAGGAGGGGGATGAGTGGAAGACGGCATTCAATACGCCCCTCGGTCACTTTGAGTACCTGGTCATGCCTTTTGGGCTGTGTAACGCCCCTGCTGTATTTCAAGGTTTCATGAACTCAGTTTTTCAGGACATCATGGGGGTGTTCGTCGTAGTGTATCTAGATGATATTCTGATTTTTTTCCCCTGACTGGGAGACACACCAGGTACATGTTCAAACGGTTCTGACTCGACTCAGGGCTAACCAGCTGTTTGCTAAGCTTGAAAAATGTGTTTTTGGGGTGCAGAAGATATCCTTTTTAGGGTATATCATTACTCCATGGGATATCCAGATGGATCCGGGGAAGGTGAAAGCCATCACTGAGTGGGCCCAACCCATCACCCTAAAGGCCCTCCAGCGCTTCTTGGGCTTCGCCAATTATTATCGGAAGTTCATCAAGAACTTTTCTGTAGTGGCTAAACCCTTAACGGATCTCACCAGGAAAGGGGCAGATGTGAGTACCTGGTCTCCAGATGCGCTGGCTGCCTTCGCTACCCTGAAAGCTGCCTTTTCCTCCGCACCCGTTCTTGTCCAACCAGACCTGTCATGCCCGTTTGTGGTGGAGGTGGATGCCTCTGAGTTTGGAGTAGGGGCGGTACTTTCTCAGGGGCCGTCTACACTCACAAATCTTAGACCATGCGCTTACTTTTCTAGAAAATTTTCCCCAACCGAACAGAATTATGATATAGGCAATCGTGAGTTACTTGCTATAAAATGGGCGTTCGAGGAGTGGAGGCATTTTTTGGAGGGAGCACGCCATCAGATCATGGTACTCACAGACCATAAGAACCTTGTATATTTAGATTCTGCTAAAAGGTTGAATGCTCGACAAGCTCGTTGGGCTCTTTTCTTTTCCCGTTTTAATTTCCTGGTTACTTACCGACCCGGTTCCAAGAATGTGAAGGCAGATGCCCTATCTAGGAGTTTTGGTATTCCGGAACCTCCGGAGTCGGAACCTGAGACCATCCTCTCCCCTGGGGTGGTCCTCGCAGCTGTCTCCTCTGACCTCTCACCGCTAATTCAGGATGCTCAGCAATCTGCCCCTGAAGCACTTCCAGAAGGCAAACTCTTTGTTCCTTTACCATTAAGGTTGAAGGTGTTAGAGGAGACGCATGCCTCAGTCCTTGCTGGTCACCCCGGTATCCGTGGAACTCAGGAATTACTTGCCAGAACTTATTGGTGGCCTCATATGAGTAGGGATGTTCGGGCCTTTGTCACTGCTTGTCCGGTGTGCGCCAGGGGGAAGAGTGTCAGGAGACGTCCTGAGGGGCCTCTTCTTCCCTTGCCCATTCCGTCCAGGCCCTGGACACATCTGTCCATGGACTTCATCACAGATTTGCCGCCGTCACAGGGGAATACGGTCATTTGGGTCATTGTAGATCGGTTCTCCAAAATGGCACATTTCGTTCCTCTGAACAAGTTACCGAATGCCAAACTGTTATCTGACATGTTTATTAAGGAGGTGGTGCGGTTGCATGGGATTCCTGAGGACGTGGTCTCAGATAGAGGTGTACAGTTTGTCGCTCGCTTCTGGCGAGCTTTCTGCAGGAAATTGAATATTGGTTTGTCCTTTTCGTCTGCCTTTCACCCCGAGTCGAATGGGCAAACTGAGAGGATGAATCAAGAATTAATCCAATACCTGCGATTGTTCGTGTCTGACAATCAACATCTGTGGGTTAACTTCCTACCTCTCGCCGAGTTTGCCATTAACAACCATGTAAATTCGTCTTCTCATGTGTCGCCGTTCTTTTGTAATTATGGTTTCCATCCTCGATTTTCTTTTTCTCCCTCAGTTACTGACACGCCGTCTGCGGACTCTGCCATTAATGAACTGTGCACAGTTTGGGCCCAGGTTCGTAAGAACCTTCAGGGTTCCCAGGATAAACTTCTTGGTCAAGCTAATAAAAGACGCACGATCTCTGCACCATTCGTGGTTGGGGAGCAGGTATTACTGGCCTCAAAAAATTTGAGGCTCAAGGTTCCATCCCTAAAACTGGCTCCCCGCTTTGTTGGTCCGTTCACCATCTCCCATGTGGTCAATCCTGTTGCATACAAACTATCTCTTCCGCAGTCGTGGAAGATTCATGACGTCTTCCACAAGGGGCTGCTGAAAAAATATGTAACCCCAGTTCTGCCCGCCCAGAGCCCACCCTCTCCTACTCTTGTACAGGGGGAACTGGAGTATGAGGTAGAGCGTTTGATTGATGCTCGGCGTGTGAGAGGTAGTTTGCAATATCTTGTACATTGGAAGGGTTTCGGCCCTGAGGACCGTACATGGATTCCTGCCCGGGACGTACATGCACCCCTATTGGTCCGACAGTTCCACAGAGCCTTTTCCCTCAAGCCTGCTCCGGGCCGTGGGGGTCCAGTGTCCCCCCGTAGAAGGGGGGGTACTGTAAGGACTGTCGGTTCGCGGGTCCGTCGTGCCCGCACCGCCGGTCCGATCACACGTGCGGCCGCTGTGCGGCGCAGGGGAGCCCCGGTCCTCGTCACCACCCCTGGCCGCCGGGCTCCGCCTCACCGCCGGGTTGCTAGGGACGCGGTGGGTGTTGCCCCGCGTCGCGTCCTAGGTATCCTGGCAACCAAATGTGTGTCTCCTGTCCTGCCTCCTGCAGGGCTGGGGGCGGGTTCCCCAGTGCTGCTGGGTGCACTCAGCTGCTGTCAGGCTCCCCGCCCCAATCAGCTGCTGGGGCGGGAGCTCTGACAGCATTTAAACCTGCTGGTGTCTCCTGACCAGTGCCAGTGTTAGTTTTGGGTTTCCTGCTACACCAGCGTACTGCATTCTTCTGAATCCTGAATCCTGACTCCTGTTACTGACCTTCTGCCTTTGGACCTGACGTTGCCTTTGCCTGACCCTCTTGTACCGCGTACCCTCTTGTTGCTGACCCGGATTGCCTGACTCTCCTTGCTGTTTGTTCCAGTGCCTGTCTGTTCGTTAGTCCCCGTGTCCCCCTTCCTTAGTGAGTGTAGGGACCGTCGCCCAGTTGTCGCCCTGGGGCTTAGCCCAGGGGGGCAAGTAGGAAGGGACAGGGGTTGCGGGTATTTTCAGGGACCTCCAGTTTCCCGGACCCCGCGTCCTGACAGTACGGTTACAACAATACCTAGATTATTATTATTTTTGTGAGGTTTTTCCACTTTTTTTGGAATTTTTGTTTTTACATAGTTGCATTCAAACTTAAATAACGTTTTAATTTTCCCACGGACAGAGCTCTTTGAGGGCTTGTTTTTTGTGTATCAAGCTGTAATTTTTATTGGTATAATTTTGGGGTGCATATAACTTTAATTGTGTTTTTTTTTTTTTTTTAGACAAAATGA
Source organism: Eleutherodactylus coqui (assembly GCF_035609145.1). Taxonomy (NCBI): domain Eukaryota; kingdom Metazoa; phylum Chordata; class Amphibia; order Anura; family Eleutherodactylidae; genus Eleutherodactylus; species Eleutherodactylus coqui. The sequence continues at coordinate 172,188,365 of NC_089842.1, forward strand.
ACAACATAAGCATTTTTCCTCTGTTTTTTAGGTTGTTTCTTTATGGTTTTTGCCGTGCAGGCTAAATAGTGTGTTTAAATTTTTTGAACAGATTATTACGGATATGATGATACCAAATATGTGTTTTTTTCTTTATTTTTTTATACAAACAGGAAAGTGTGTAAATTTTTTTTTTTATGTCTACTTTATACTATTTTTATTTTGTTTTACATTTTTATGTCCCTGTAGGGGATTTCAATCATAAAAGCTCACATCACTATAGCATTCTCGCAGCAGGATGCGACCCGTGCCCCGGTATTCACCTTATTCTCACCCATCTGGCGTCTTCTCTCTCTGCACTGCGATGTGCTGGCTGGCGCACAGCCGCACAGGCGCAGTGCAGAGCCAGCGCATCAGCGGTGACTTTTATGTGCGGGCCTTTGCAAGGCTCACACAAAAAATAGGACATGCTGCGATTGGTTTAACGCACGAGTTTTCACGTGGTCGAATTGCGGCTGTCTGCATAGGATTGCATTATCTAATGCAATCCTATGTGGCAGCGGGCACAGGCAGAAATTCTGCAGGAAATCCCGCCGCAGAATTTCTGCCCGTGTGCAGAAGGCCTTAACCATATTTTATTCCCAATAGAACATATCAGAAGGTGAAAGTGTAAATTTTTCCATTCCATTAAAAAAATTAATTAATTTAGAAATTGATGGCAGCAACACATCTCAGAAAAGCAGAGATAATAAAAGGCTGGAAAAGTAAGTGGTACTAATGAAAAACAACTGGTGGGTCAATTTTCACATGAATATATAAAAAGAGCATCTCTCAGAAGCAAAGATTGTCAGAGGTTCACCAATCTGTGAAAAACTGAATCTAAAATTGTGGAACAATTTCAGAAAAATGTTTCAGAATGTAAAATTGTGAAGACTTTGCATATCAAACAATCTACAGTACATGATATCGTCAAAAGATTCAGGGAAGCCAATTTTGTCCATTGTGGGGCAAACAAATTCCTTCCCGACTCCATAATGGCAGTCAGAATAATCCCTAAATCAACATCTAAAAGTTCTTACTTGACTCCAAGACCTGGATCGACAACCCCACTGGTTATTTAATGTCTATATCCAGTAATGTGATAATGCTCTACAAAAACATCTAGTCCCCTCTTAAACTCCTCTATGGATTTTACCATCACCACGTCCTCAGGCAGAGAGTTCCACAGTCTCACTGCTCTTACAGCAAAGAACCCCCTTGGATGCTCAAGTTCTACAGGCCCTCAGACGGCACTGAATTAAAAACAGGCATGATTCTGTAATGCAAATCACTGCATGGGCAGGAATACTTCTAGAAATCATTGTCTGTGCACACAGCTCTCTGTGAAATCTACAGATACAATTTAAAGCTGTATAATGCAATGTAGAAGCCATGTATCAACACAATCCATAAATGCCATTGTTTCATCTGGGCCACAGCTAATTTAAAATGGACCGAGGCAAAATGAAAAACTGTTCTGTAGTCAGATGAATCAAAATTTGAAATTCATTTACGAAACCACAGATGTCGTGTCCTATGAACTCAAAAGGAGAGGGACCATCCAACTTGTTAACAGTGCACAGTTCAAAGGTTTGCATCTCTGATGGTAGAGGTTGCATTAGTGCAGGGCTGGCTTTAGGATAGATGGCACTCTGTGCCAAAATTTGAAGGGCCCCTTTCCCCATTGCAAACCTTTTTCCTGCAAAACACCCAGCCTGCCCACAGTTCCAGGGAGAAAAATAGTTATCTCAGTTTTGTTCAACAAAACCAGACCCGACACCAGTTAACATACTGCTTCTCCCTAGGTCCTCATCAACTCTCGGCACTGCTGCACTAATTCCTGATGCTGTCTAACATCTAAAACCTCATGTTCAGTGTAAAAGGACCAACTGCAGCAGTGCTGGGAGGCAAAGTGGAGTGAGTAGCGGTAAGTGATGATGTCATCATATATTGGATTTGATATGCATCACACAAGTAATCTCAATGAAGTGAGTGGGACAAGCTGCAATACCAGTCACAGATGCTAGGAGATTTATAGCACTGTGCCTTGTATGGACTGAAGTGACAGCGATGCTCACTGGAGCGAGACTGTTATTTCAATCAGGTGATTGGCAGGAATCTCATGCAGCGTACTCCTATTGATGAATCCTAGAAAACCCCTTCTCTTTAGAAGACCATGATGTATACAAAGGGCATTCTTTAAAGATTGCCCCTGACCCACTTCCTGTGGACTGAGAACAATAAAAATTGGCACAGTAATTAGTCCTTCTCTACTTAGGTGCCACCTAGGGACACACACTTCTCTTATATCTTTATGTAACTGTAAACACCTCGCTTGTAGAAATCGATAGGTTGATCCAAAAGCCACATTGTGACTTTGGAAATCAGGGTCTCATTATCTGGGAAATGCTTGCCCTTCAAAAATGACTTCATTGTTGGAAAGAGGTGGAAGTCCGATGGTCCGAGGTCGGGTGAATAAGGGGGATGCGGTAGAATTTTATACCCACAGCAACGTGCTTCCTTGTGGGCAACATGTGAGTTGTGAACTGGGGCATTGTCTTGTAGAGGGCGGCCAACTTTGGTGAGCATGCCATGTCTCTTCGTTTTGATGGCCTCCCGCAATTTCCGCGGCAGTGAGGCATAGTATGCTCCAGTAATCGTGGTACCCTTTGCTAGGAAATCAATCAAGACTACTCTGTACTGGTCCCAAAAGACTGTGAGCATGACTTTGCCTGCCGAGGGTTGGGCACGTGCCTTCTTTGGAGGTGATGAGTTCAGATGCTTCCATTGCATCGACTGGACTTTAGTTTTCAGATCATAGTAATTGACCCAGCTTTCATCCTGTGTGATCAGTCTGTTGTACATCCTGGGTGCGTAGGGTTTGTACACAGTGGGACTGGGAGCCGAATCCGCTATTTTATTTTTAAGCAATAATCAATGTTCGCATGTTTATTATAAAAAATCAAAATAAAAAAACACTAAAACATATTTGATATTGGCATGTTGATAGAAGTTTACTCTATCAAAATAATGCATTATTTATCCTGCACAGTGCATATCATCAGTAAAAGAAAATACACAACCCCAGAACTGCACTTTTTTAGTCACCCCCTTCTCCAAGAAAAAAAATTATTAAAAGTGATCAAAAAGTTTTATGTACTCAAAAATGGAAACAATGAAACCACAGGACGTCCACAAAACTGAGCCCTAACACTCTATTGACAGAAAGATAAAACAATTATAATGGTCACAAGAGGGTGACAAAAAATAATTTTTTAAGATGCTATCCTTTTAAAAGCAGCACAGCAAAAAATACTAAATAAATTTCGTATTATCGCAATGATAAAAAGTAGGCATGTCATATTTTGCTGCTGTGTGTACACCATAAAAATATAGCCTCCCCCCTAATATGGCAAAATTATGATTTTTTCCATTTTAATCCACTTTTAAATTCTTATCAGTTTTCAGTACATTATATGGCAGATTAAATAGTACCATTGAGAAATACAACTCACCTTGCAAAAAACAAGCCCTCAGACATCTTCATCAATGGAAAAATAAAAGAATTATCATTTTTCAAAAGTGGGAAGGTAAAGCCAAAAATGTGAAAAAAGGGCAAACTTTTCGTAATGCTCGATAGCTTGTTTTTTGTATGGGACCGATGCTCCGCATGGGGGAGGTTGTGTGAAACACCTGAAAACATCAGAAAGTCATGGAAACTCCACAGAAACGGATAGGGAATGGCAGGGGCAGCATGCATGGCTGCATCTGAGGCTCCCAGGTCGCACCATGAAGCCACATTGGGGACAAGAGCCAGGCGGTCACCCCCCTAACAATTTACTTGGGACAGACCCTCATTAGCAAGGCACACGTGCTGGCACATCTCAGCTAAGCAACACACTAGCTGCAACCAAGGACAATCACCGCCTGTGGGTGACACCGCTGCCTTTTCTCCTGGTTTACATGCTGGCATTGCTGTCCAACCCAGTACGGCACTGCATCCGCGGCGCACATAAAATTTTCTCTACACAGCGTTCAGCTGGCCTCATGCCACACGCTCGCTTCATAGCCACACCACCCTCATGTCGATTTATAAGTGCGTCTGTGATGAGGAGGAACCGGAGACACACACTGCAGAGGGTTGGCAGGGCCAGGCAGCGACCCTCATTGAAAGTGTGGATGATAGCCCACAATGCTGATGACAATTGATGATAAATTGACGTATGATCATCATTCCAATCCCGTGTCACCTCCGTCACAAAATTGTCAGGAGCCGCAAACGTTGGCCTAAAAGGGACTCAGGAGCCAGCACTTCTACACATCTCCACATTGCAGCAGCGCATACTAACACCAAAGATTGGTTTGAAGCAGGAGGTGTCGCTAAAGTAGCCACCACAGGTGTACAGTGACCTTGTGAAAGTCTCATGAAATCCGTTTCGCTTCCTGTGAACGCTCCAATCCAGTATCTCGGATAACTGTGGTAATTTGTAGCACGAGAGATAATACATGTTCACCAGTGCAGATCCCCAAACCCCAAGCAGGAGGAGGAGGTGGCATAATAAGCCCGAGAAACCATGACCGAGGTAGGACCCGCAATACTCTGTGTGGGAAGTGTATAGGCGAACCCCTCAAACCTTTTAGTAGCAAGGGTATAGGCGAATACCTGAAACATTTCTGTTGCAAAAGTATAGGCGAACCCCTCAAACATTGGTGTACCAAGAGTATAGGCGAACGCCCGAAAAAATTTGTTTGCCAAGAGTATAGGCGAAGGCAGGAAAAATTGGTGTACCAAGAGTACAAGTGTAACCCTGAAAAATTGCTTAACCCCGAGGGCAGGTGAAAGCCATAAATATTTTTTAAAGATACAGCTCGTTGTTGCTTTATTTGTAAAAGAGCCTGGAGGCAGCCCTCCGAAAACATTGGTTTTAGTTTCAAAACTCTTTATTCAAGAAGCAAACAAAATAAGTACAGCATTACTGTTTGTTTCACCAAAGTTTTCCCTCGCAGGGGATGCTATAGATTATTCAACATATTTCTTAAACTGGTATAATTATCTCTAACTTGTATTAATTATCTCTTCAATTGCAATTAAATTGTCTAACTGATATTCTATGTTTATTCATAAATTTTATCCTTTAAACCAATAAACATTAACTACATTCAGCTTTGGTCGTCACTCATTTCTACTCCAAATCCTGTGGTCTTCTCTCTTTTTTTTTTTTTTCCCCCCTTTCCCTTCTTTCGTGTCCCAGTTGATGTTTTTAGGTCGACTGGAGGATGTGTCGGAATCCCGGTATATCTACCATGTTTATCCATGGTTCCCAAATCTCCCCGTATTTTTGTAGTGTGTCCGTCCCTATTGCATGTAATCTTTCATATAGTGCAATCCGGGAGACCCTTTCCATAACCTCCTGAAAGGACAAAGTTCTTTGCTTCCATCTGGAAGCGATATGAATTCTCGCCGCCATACAAATCACCTGGATCAGCTTATGTGCCCGGTATCTGACACCCGGTTGTTGGTCGCCGAGGAAAAGCACTGTTGGAGACCTGAGCAGGGGACCTATAAATAGTCTCTGTATGAGCCTATAAACCTGTGTCCATAGCCTCTTCACTACTGGGCATGTCCACCAGACATGGACTTGGGTGCCTACCTCCGCACAGCCTCTAAAGCAGAGCGGTGAGACTGATTGGTGAATTTGGTGTAGTCTGCTCGGTACCAGGTGGGTTCGGTGGAGGATCTTTATGGATGTCTCCATCAGGGACACCTGTTGGCTCCCCCTTGCAATTGTCTCGCAACACTGCCTCCATTTTTCCGGCGCCATGTCTATATTTAAATCCTTTTCCCATTTTTCCATATATGGTAATCTTCCCTCCCCATCTGGTGTGTTCAGAATATTATAGATCAGAGCCAAGGAGCCCTTTCTCATTGGGTCCCTCAGACACATTCTCTCGAATGTGGTCAAGTCCGGGAAGGTCTGTGGAAGCTTGAGTAAGTTCAAAAAATGGTAGACTTGATTAATTCTGAATTTTTCCGATATGGGGGGATTGAATTTAGCTTTAAATTGCCTTATCGTCTGTAGCCTTGAATTTTCTACCAAGTGGTGTACATTTGTAACTTCGTTTATTTTCCACCATTGGAAGTGCACTAGATCTTTACTAGGGGGGAACTTTTCATTTGTTATTATTGGTATTAGTCTGGATGGGCTAGTTGACAGTTTATGCTTGTGTCTAGTCTCTCTCCAGATCCGCATTGAGTGATATGGGAGGGGGCTCTTCTCCAAAAGATTTGCCTTTATAGTACCTCCAGACCAGGTCAGTTCCCTGGGGGGTGTAAGGGTATAGTTTGGCTTCTTCCATGCTGACCCAGAGGGGTGCTTTTGCTCCTCCAAGGGTTTCAATCCACTGTGCTAGTCTCGCCGCTGTATAGTATTTCTTTAAATTAGGGACCGAGAGTCCTCCCCGACTCTTGTGGTGGTACATGATTTTATTCTTTATTCTATGCCGCTTGTTAGCCCATATAAACTTGAAGATGCGTTTCTGAAAGTTGTTCAGTACCTCATTCGGGATGGGGATAGGGAGGGTTCGGAATAAGTATAGTATTCGTGGCAGAGTATTTATCTTTATCGCATGTATCCTGCCTATCCATGAGAGCATTGGATCATCCCATTTATCTAGTTCCGCAGTTAGTTTTTTTATTAGGGGGGGGTAATTACATTTGTATAATGTGGAAAGTGAGGGGGTCAGGTTAATTCCGAGATATGGAATGTATTGGAGCTGTTGTTTGAAGCCAAAGTTTAAGTCTATTAATTTTATTAGTGGTGAGGGTGTGTTTATATGGGATATGTCGCTTTTATCCGCATTTACTTTTAGTCCCGTCAGACTTGCCCATTTATCCAGTAGGTTCATTAAATTAGGTAGCGATATTAGGGGTTGGGTGATTGTAAGCAACATGTCATCTGCAAACATGCTCAGTTTATATTCATTGCTTCCGAGAGCAACTCCTCTTATGTTTGGGTTTTTTCTTATGGCGATTGCTAATGGCTCCATGGCAAGTGCAAAAAGTGCCGGAGAAAGCGGGCATCCCTGTCGGGTGCCTCGCTTAATTGGAATTGGGGTTTCTTTAGTGGTTGGTAATTTAAGTAGGGTGGTTGGTAGGGAATATAGGGATTTTATTGCCTGTAGGAATTCTCCCCCAAAACCCATCCGTCCCAGCAGTTTAAAAAGATAGTCCCAGGATAAGGAATCAAAAGCCTTCTCAATGTCCAGCGCTAGAAGGGAAAGCTGACTGTTGTTCCTCTGGGCTTGATCTATGATGTTTAGAACCTTTCGGATGTTGTCCGGTGCTTGTCTCTGCAGGATGAAACCTACCTGATCCTTATGTACTAGTTTTGGGAGGAGTTGGTTTAATCGTTTTGCTAATATACTAGTGAAAATTTTGTAATCCAAATTTAGGAGCGATATCGGCCTGTAGTTTTTCGGGGACAACGGATCTTTATTTGCTTTGGGTATTACTGTGAGGTTAGAGTTAAGGAATTCTTTTGGTGGGGTTTGGCCTTCCATTATAGTTTGGAGCATTTCTCCTAGGGGCCCAATTAGTGAGTCTTTGTATTTTTTATAATATATGGCTGTAAGACTGTCAGGGCCTGGGGCTTTCCCCGGTTTTAAGTTATCTATGGCTTCCGCTACTTCTTCGTTAGAGATGGTGAAGTTTAGTACATCCCTCTGCTCATTAGAGATAACGGGGATTGAAAGTGCCTCCAGAAATTCGTTCCTTTGGCTTTCGCTTCCTCCTTTATGCTCCTGGTAGAGGGAGGTGTAAAAATTGGCGAATATGTCGTAAATTTTATTCGGGTTTGTTGTTGTATTGCTATGAGGGGTATAGAGTTTGAATACAGAGTTGAGTCTCTGAGTATCACGCAGTTTTGCAGCGAGCAATCTATCCGGTTTATTGGCGAATTTGTAGTATTTGTATTTGGTCCATTGTAGCGCTCTCTCTACTTTCTCAGATAGCAGGGTGTTTAATTGTAGTTTGATGTCTCTTATTTTTTTTGTGGTTGCTCGTGAGGGATTGCGTTGGTTAAGATCTTCCAAAAGAAACAACCTTCTCTCCAGCGCTTGGAAAGCTTTTGATTTTTCTTTCCTTTTCTGGGAGGAAAGCTGAATTAGTTGGCCTCGAATGTATGCTTTGTGAGATAGCCAGACCCATTGTGGCTTGGCTTCCGGGCCCTTATTGAGGTCAAAGAATTCCGCAATTTGGCTTGTGATTTTATTTGAGCTAATTGGGTCTTTCACTAGTGTCTCATTTAGCATCCATCTATAGGTGTTCTTAGCTATTTTCCCCAAGTCTATTTCGCACATTACCAGATCGTGGTCCGACCAAGCACATGGGAGATGTCTGGTGGTCGTGAGTTGGGGTAGGAGCGATGTTGAGGTCAAGACGTAGTCAAGTCTTGAATATGTCTGGTTGGGAGCGGAAAAAAAGGTGTACCCCCTATCTTTGCCTCGTATCTCCCTCCAGGAGTCCGCTAATCTATGTTGTTCTAGTTTGTTTTCCCATTCTTTTCTCTGTTTGGCGGAGAATCTGTCTGGAGTGTTGCTTGACCTATCTAGTGTCCCATGAAAAGGGAAGTTAAAGTCCCCAGCCCACAGTACCCTGTGATGTGGAAATCGCGCTAACTGGTTTGCTACTCTTTTCATCGTGGGCCAAGGGTTCTCCGAGGGGGCATACATATTGACTATTAGTAAAGGTTGTTCCTGTAGTAAACCCCATGTGAGACAATATCTGCCCTCCTGATCACTCTCCGATTGGATCTCCTGAAGGGGGAATGAGTTGTGCAAAAGCGTCATTACGCCTCTGTGTTTTTTACTAGCTGCGGCTGAAAAGCTTCTGGTGTAATTCCGATCAATGTATCTAGGAGCCGAATTGTGGGAGAAATGCGTCTCCTGTATACATATTATTTCTGGTTTGTGTTTGGTATATGTCATGAGGGCCTTTCTCCTTTTGCTTGGGGAGTTAAATCCTCTTACATTATGTGAGATTAAGCATACCATTTGTTGGCCTGGTCTAGGCTCGCTAAGATGTTTTCATCAGGGGTTTTCCCTCTGTATCTCTGTAGTCCTCCAATCCGACCTTTTTTCTGAGTGACGACCTGTGGTCTGAAATCAATATCATTAACAAACAAACTTTCAAACAAAGCAACTTTTTCCCATTGACTTTGGGGAGTCAATGGCGTATAACTCAACTTACAATTAACTAGGGTCCTCCGACCCTTTTGGCCAGAGAGTGGATTTACTTCACCCTTCGGCGATTCGTCCATCTCTGAAGAACTCAACAACTAGTAAACCATCGTTGGGCCTAGGCATCATATTAAGTAACTGGCAATACAGCTCACAACATTGATATATCCATTTCGTTTCCCCATCGTGTGAGGGCAATCTCCCTTGATTACTCTCCTCGAAGCTATCCCCGACCCACCCCCGAAAATCTCTCAGACCTGGGGTCTTTTATCTTTAGTGTGTGTGGAGGGGGGCCCCCCCCCCCTCTTTTCTTCAAAGTCTCATCCCGCGTCCGTCCCCCCCCCCTACCAGGAGTCAGGAGTGGCGACGGGGAGAGTCCCAGGTTACTATTATACTTTGCCGTCCCCGGAGTCAAGGTTGGTGGGGGCCGTTGCTTCTTGAGGCGCGGTCACGTGGTCTCGGCCTGTCTTGTCTCGGGTGTGGAGTAAGCCAGGAGCGTCTGGGACGAGAGCGTGCTCTCCCATCCTCCTGTGCTTTTTCGACTGGGATCTGCGCTCTTTCCAGAGCCTCATAGGCCTCGTCTAGGGTTTTCGCTGCATACGATCTACCCTGGTTTTGGAAAATGATCGCAAAAGGAAATGCCCATTTGTATCTTACGTTATGTCCGCATAAAGTTGGACTGTGGGGGACATCCCTGGGAGTGGAGCGAGGTCTCTTGCTGCTGTCAGGAGCTGGTCTCTCACCTCGCTATAATGCAGCTTGAGCACCACATCCCTGGGCAGCTCAGGATTCGGGGGTTTGGCCAGCGCCCTATGGATTCGGTCGATTCTAAGAGACGCCTGGTCAATCTGGAGCAGAAGTGCCGAGAAGAGATTTATCGCAGTTTCTTTCAGGGCTGTAATTGACTCTGGTAGGCCTCGTATTCTAATGTTCGATCGTCGGGATCTGTTTTCGAGATCCTCAAATTTGGCCTCCAGCTGGTCGTATTTGGTCTCCAGATCAGTTATGTAGCTGCGATCCGTTTCTAGAGCGTCAATTATATCATCCGTTTTCTTTTCTAGTTCGTCAGTCCTCTGCCCCAGATCCCGAATCTGCTCGGTGAAATCTTTCACTGCTGCGGAGAGTTCTGTTCTGAAGATGTTTGTCATCTTTTCTGTCATTTTTTCTAGCAGCTTGGGGAGGTCTGTGGTGTCTTGTCTGGTCTCCATCGCGTCTTCTTCTGCGTCGACTTCTGAGGGGGTTCTGGATGTAGTGGGGGTGGGTGAGTCCGTATGCGGCTGAGATGTAAACATGTTCATTATAGTGCCTTTGGATGGGGTTTTCGCTGATTTACCTTTGGGTTTGGTCATGCTTTTTAGCTGGTTGGGTGATTACACCAAAGGATGCTGCTGTGTTTTGAGCTCAAAATCTTGCAGCATGATGCAGGTGGCCCGATGGAGCAGAGGCTAGGGGTTCATTATCCCGTGAATCTAGCTCCGCTTAAGCGTTGAGTGCGGACTTGTAGCTGTGCAGGAGGTTGGTGCCCACACTTTTGCGGATGCTGGAAGGCTGGAACCCGATAATATATGGGCACTAACAGTCTGCTGTGGGTTATTTGCAGTCGCCCCATAGATTTTGTTTGCCGGGGGGGCGGAGGGTCCCCTGTGTTGGCGTGTTGGCGTTGAGGGCCCACAGCTGTGTGTGGTCTGCTGGAGTTATAGCTGCCTTTCCTTTGGCGGCGAATGGGCTCTTTAGGTTTCACCTGCTGGGCTTCACTGTGCCCCTTGCAGGCCTCACTATGAATCCTGCTGCAGCTTTCTCCTGTGGAGTTGTGGTGGTGGTGGGGGATCTCCCTCCTCCCCTCGGGCGTTGGCAGGGCCCCTGCGGCCATGATAAGCTCAGTTCTGGCCGGGTGGGGGGTGAGGGGGGGTCCCCTTTAACCACTGCTTATCCCCCCTTGCAGTCTCTTGTCTCCCCGCCGGGTCCTCACTCGTACCCCCTGTCTGCCAGGCATTATCTCACCCCTCTTCCTTCCGCTCCCTTCTCTCCCCTCAGCAGCAGTGTCAGGGCCCCTCGGTCTTCTCCGCTTTCTCTCCTCCACGCCGCCGACTCTGACCTTCTTCCTGGGTGCCACTGGTCCTCCTCCCGATGTGCTGGGTAGGTGGTGCTGTCTCGGCGCTTCTCCCCTTCACTTCCGGTCGCGCGTCTCTCCCAACTTTAGGCCGCGGCTTCAGGCCCGCCCGCAGGCCGCGATCCGCTCCGGTGCCGAACCGGGCTCAAGTGGGCTCTAAATGTGCCCCTCGGTCTGGGGATACAGACCGCTAGGTTCCCGGTCCCCTCACTCCAATGCAGCGCTCCGGAATCTTCATGTTTGTCGGCCTCTGTGGAGGAGCGCTGGGACCTGCGTCTGGTCTCCTCTCCTGCTAGGCCACGCTCCAAACATTGGTTTTAACAGAGCCTTTTGGCCCGCAGAAAAATTGGCAGTTCAGCTTGATGACATGCTGTTTTAGGAGGAGGAGGAGCAGTAAGTTCCGAAAGGGATAGACCAAGCTACTTCTTCCCTTTTTGGGGGTCAGAGAGAGGATGCATATTTCTCCTGTTGCAGCTAAAAGAATCTTTAGGATCCGCTGCTTTCCACCAGTGGAGAAGAGAAGTCTGGGGAAATCCAGCCTTTGTTCATCTTTATGAGTGTAAGCATGTCGGCACTGGCAGTTGACACATGGGTACGCTTATCGGTGATGATCCCGCCAGCTGCACTAAACACCCTCTCTGACAAGATGCTAGCCGCAGGGCAGGCCAGCACCTCCAGGGCGTACAGGGCAAGTTTGTGCCACTTGTCCAGCTTTGACACCCAATAGTTGTATGGAGCAGAGGCATCACGGAGGACGGTGGTACAATCGGCTATGTACTCCCTCACCATCTTTTCACATTGTTCCCTCTGACTCAGCCTTGACTGTGGAGTGGTGACACAGTCTTGCTGGGGAGCCATAAAACTGGCAAAGGCCTTGGAGAGTGTTCCCCTGCCTGCACTGGACATGCTGCCTGATCCCCACGCCTCACCTGCTAGTTGGCCCTCTGAACTGCGTCTTCTGCCGCTAGCGCTGTCAGATGGGAACTTTAGCACCACTTTTTCCACCAGGGCCCTGTGGTGTTGCATCACTCTTGTACCCCTTTCCTCTTTGGGAATGAGAGTGGAAAGGTTCTCCTTATACCGTGGGTCTAGAAGGGTGTACACCCAGTAATCCGTGTTGGCCAGAATGCGTCTAACGCGAGGCTCATGGGAAAGGCAGCCTAACATGAAGTCAGCCATATGTGCCAGGGTCCCAGTACGCAACACATCGCTCTCCTCACTAGGAGGATGACTTTCAGGATCCTCCTCTTCAGCCCATACACGCTGAACAGATGAGAGGCAAGCAACATGGGTACCCTCTGCAGTGTGGCCAGCAGTCTCTTCCTCCTCCTCCTCCTCCTCCTCCTCCTCCTCCTCCTCCAAAATGCGCTGAGATATAGACATGAGGGTGGTCTGGCTATCAAGCGACATACTGTCATCCCCCGTCACCTGTTCTAACTGCAAAGCTTCTGCCTTTATGCTTAGCAGCGAACTTCTCAGCAGGCATAGCAGCAGGATGGTAACGCTAATGATGGCCGCATCGCCGCTCACCATCTGGGTAGACTCCTCAAAGTTTCCGAGGACCTGGCAGATGTCTGCCATCTATGCCCACTCCTCTGTAAAGAACTGCAGAGGCTGACTACCACTCCGCCGCCCATGTTGCAGCTGGTATTCCACAATTGCTCTACGCTGCTCGTACAGCCTGGCCAACATGTGCAGCTTAGAATTCCAGCGTGTGGGCACGTTGCACAGCAGTCGGTGCTCTGGCAGCTGAAACCGACGTTGCAGGGTCCTGTGGGTGGCAGCATACGTGGTGGACTAGCGGAAATGTGCGCAGATGTGGCGAACCTTGCTGAGCAGGTCAGACAAGTGGGGGTAGTTTTTCAGAAACTGCTGAACCACCAGATTGAAGATGTGGGCCAGGCATGGCACGTTTGTGAGGATGCCAAGCTGCAGAGCTGCCATCAGGTTATGGCTGTTGTCACACACGACCATGCCCGGTTGGAGGCACAGCGGCGAAAGCCAGAGGTCGGTCTGCTCTGTCAGACCCTGTAACAGCTTGGGGGCCGTGTGCCTCTTGTCACCTAAACTGATTAATTTCAGCATGACTTGCTGACGCTTGCCCACCACTACCGACTGCTGGTGACGTGCTCATACTTCGTAATTGAGAGGTAGAGGTGGCAGAGGGGGAGGGAGTTTAGAGAAAGTGGCATAAAACGCTGCAAATACCAGCACCAAGGTAGGACCTGCTATTCTCGGTGTGGGTAGCACGTGCGCGATCCCAGGCTCTCACTCGGTCCCAGCCTCCACCAAGTTCACCCAATATGCCGTCAGTGAGATATAGTGGCCCTGCCCGCTAGTACTTGTCCACGCGTCCGTCGTTAAGTCGACTTTCCCAGTAACCGCGTTTGTGAGGGCACGGTTAATGTTGCGGGAGACGTGCTGGTGTAGGGCGGAGATCGACACACCGGGAAAAATAGTGGCGACTGGGGAACGAGTAGCGCAGGACTGCCGCCGCCATCATGTTTTTGAAAGCCTCTGTTTCCACAAGCCTGTACGGCAGCATCTCCAGGCTGATTAATTTGGCAATGTGCACGTTTAAAGCTTGCGCATGCGGGTGAGTGGCTGCATATTTCCGCTTTCGCGCCAACGCTTGTGTTAGCGACAGCTGAACGCTGCGCTCAGAGACATTGCTGGATGGAGTGGAGGACGGTGGAGGTGAGGGTGTGGGTGCAGGCTGGGAGGCGCTCGTGCCTGCGTCCTGGGAGGGGGATTGGATCTGTGTGGCAGGTTGTGGCACAGGGAAAGAGGCAGTGGTGTGACCCGGAGGCTGTAAATGGCCTTTGTCCCACCTTGTGGGGTGCTTGGCCATCATATGCCTACTCATGCTGGTGGTGGTGAGGCTGGTAGTGGTGGCTCCATGGCTGATCTTGGTGCGGCACGGGTTGCACACCACTGTTCGTCGGTCGTCCACACTCTCACTAAAAAACATCCACACCTTTGAACACCTAGCCCTCTTCATGGAGGCTTGGGAAACAGTTGGGGGATTCTTTGCTCTGGCCCTGCCTCTCCCCCTAGCCACCCCCACTTCCTCTTCCAACCTGTCCTGCTGCTGCACTTGCCTCCCCCTCTGAAGTCCTGCCTTCAGTAGGCTTAGCAAGCCAGGTGGGGTCAGTCACCTCATCATCCAGCAGCTATTCCTCCGAATCCTCTGTGCGCGCCTCCCTCGGACTTACTGCCCTTACTACTACCTTACTGACAGACAACTGTGCCTCATCATCCTCATCCACAAAAAGCTCTTGAGACTGTTGCTGGAAGTCACCAGCCTCATCACCCGGACTCTGGGAACTTTGCAGATGTTGGGCATCAGTCACGACAAACTCCTCAGGTGAGAGAGGAACACTTTTATCCAACTCAGGGCAGGGGCCAGAGAACAGATCCTGGGAGTCTGTCTGCTCAGAATATGTCATTTTCATGGAGTGAGGAGGCTGGTAGGAAGGAGGAGCAGCCAGAGGATTTAGAGTTGCAGTCCCTAGGCCGGGAGTAGTGGACTGCATAGAAGACTGGGTGTTCTATACATTGCTGGATGCGTTATCTGCCATCCACGACAGGACCTGCTCGCACTGCTCTGCTTGCAATAAAGGTCTACCACGCAGACCCGCAAATTGTGATATCAAAGCTGGGGAGCCTAGAAACTTGCCTCTCTCCGAATCCCTCAGCAGCCGGCTGTGATTCAACCCGCCCAGGAACTCGGCCTGTGCCCACACCCTCACTTGGACGCCTGCAGAGGGGCAGAAAACTATACAGCTAGTGGACAGTTCTAATAACTGTGGCTACTTGACCGCACCCAAGGAAAGGGTATTGAGAGACGCTCTGCAGAGGGGCAGAAAACTATACAGCCAGTGGATAGTGCTAATAACTGCGGCTACTTGACTGCACCCAAAGAAAGGGTATTAGGAGATGCTCTGCAGAGGGGCAGAAAACTATACAGCCAGTGGACAGTGCTAATAACTGCGGCTACTTGACCGCACCCAAGGAAAGAGTATTGTGTGATGCTCTGCACAGAGGCAGAAAACTATACAGCCAGTGGACAGTGCTAATAACTGCAGCTACTTGACCGCACCCAAGGAAAGGCTATTATGAGACGCTCTGCACAGTGGCAGAGCTGAAATACTTTGCAGTGGGCCAGGAAATATTACAGTACTGTTTAGCAGTGAGACCTCTGTCTAATGCACTGCAGACACAGAACGGTATAACTGAACTACTTTGTAGTAGGCTAGTAAATTTTAGAATGCAGTTTCACGGTGAGAGCTCATTGTACGGCACTGCAGGCTGAGAAAACTATTACTGAAAGGCTGGGAGCAGGCCTAGATGCGTAATACAAAAGTTGGTGCACTACTGCTCCCAGCCCGCCACAACTGTAAAGCACAGGGTGAGATGTAGCCCTAAGAAGGACTATTGGGGTTCTTGTACGGAGGATCAGGACTGTATAACTTTCCCTATAAAAGCAGCTCTGTCCCTAAATTCTGCGTTATGCACTGCAGGCTGAGAACGCTATAACTACAAGGCTGGGAACAGGCCTAGATGGGTAATACAAAAATTGATGCACTACTGCTCCCAGCCAGCCACAACTGTAAAGCACATGGTGAGATGTAGCCCTCAGAAGGACCGTTGGGTCTCTTGCACAGAGGATCAGGAGTCCTGTAAAACCTTCCCTATAGAAGTCGCTGTGTCCCTAAACTCTGCGATATGCACTGCAAACACAGAATGGTATAACTGAACTACTTTGCAGTAGGCTAGGACATTTTAGAGTGCAGTTTCACAGTGAGAGCTCGTTGTACGGCACTGCAGGCTGAGAACGCTATAACTGCAAGGCTGGGAACAGGCCTAGATGTGTAATCAGGAGTCCTGTAAAACTTTCCCTATATAGGCAGCTCTGTCCCTAAACTCTGCGTTATGCACTGCAGACTGAGAACGCTATAGCTGAAATGGCCTGCCCAGCCTGAGATGCTTTAAAAAAAATTGGTGCACTACTGCTCCCAGCCAGCCACCACAGTAATGCACACGATGTGGAGTAGCCCTAAGAATGACCGTTGGGGCTCTTGAAGACAGGATCCTACTCTAACACTTTCCCTATATCAACAGCAGCACTTTCCCTAACCTCTGCCAGCATGTGTCTGAGGCAAGCCGCACGCGGGACCAGTTTAAGTACTCGGTGGTCACCTGATCAGCCCAGCCACTCACTACTGTGACGGGAAAAGGGCTGGCACGTCACAGCAGGAACTGCTAATGCCATCCCCGCATGTTTATTGGCTAGAAAATGGCGCTAAACATGCAGGGAAGGAAATGGAATTGACTCGAGTACCGCGTGGTGTTCGTCTCGAATAACGAGCATCTCGAGTACCCTAATGCTCGAACGAGCATCAAGCTCGGACGAGTGTGCTCGCTCATCTCTAAATATACTGCATCCATCACAACAGCATGGCTTCACAGAAGAGTCTGGGTGCTGATCTGGCCGCCTGGAGTCCAGACTTTTCACCAATGGAAAACATTTGGCTCATTATGAAACAAAAAATAAAAATAAAAAAGTCCCAGGACTGTTGTGCAGCTAAAATTTTACATCAGACAAAAATGGGACAACATTCCTCACCACAACTCCAGCCATTGGTCTCTTCACTTCCTAGACGTTTACAGACTGTTGTAAGAAGAAGAGGCGATGCTAGACAATGGTAGACATGGCTCTGGCCCAACTTTTGGGAGATGTGTTGCTGCCATCAATTTCTAAATGAGTTTTTTTAAATCAAAATGTCTCACTTTCACCTTCTGATATGTTTTGTATGTTCTTTTGTGACTAAAATATGATTATATGAGATTTCCAAGTCATTGCACTCTTTTTTTACTTAATTATTTACATTTTAAAGAAATTGGAATTGGGTTTTTTATATACAGGGTATCCTAGTTCATGTGACAGGGCAAATAGTGAGATAGTCTTCATCATATTGCTGATGTGTAATGCAAGGAAACTATACATATGGAAAGCAGGGTGAAACCTAATTTAAGTGTTATATACATTTTTATCTGTAACTGCATTATTTAGATGCAGGAAGAGCAAATTATTTTTATCAATAAGTTTTCAATGTGTCCTCCTGCTGAAATGCAAAACTGTGTGCAAAGGAATCATTGGTCCTACTGCGCCTGTTAGTTTTTGCTACATCTGTGGACATCATCACCCTTCATGAAAAAAATATCTCCTTTAGCTTCCCGCTGATGTAAAAATTAAGCGATGTGATCTGGTGAATGAGCAAGCCACACAGTTTTGTCTCCATGCCATGTGATCACATAGCAGATAAGTGTAATTAGGGAATGCTCCCACAGCGACTTTCACTACTCCATGGAATTCCATCTGCGTGTTACGTCACAGGTGTTGAAAACAGCCCTGTGACGGAACCCCCAAATGGAAATGAACAGAACCCTTCAATGTCATTAGTGAAACAGGTTTCAGTTGACAGAGTTTCTGTTACATTTGGAGTATAGAATAATGTAATTGATTACATTATTCTATACTCTAGTTATGACTAATGAACAGAAACCCGGTCAAAGGGAGTCCGTGGTGTCCGATTCCAAAGTGGTTTTCATTTTAATAATGATAGTGTAAGAGTAATCAATGTACATTGTTTTAAATACATTGTTTCTTTGGGTTATTGCAATTTTGCAGTAACTTGTAGAAGCAATCAGAATGAGGACTGTAGTAGTGCAGTACACAGAAGGGCCTGTAGAGGGCTGCAGACAGGACTTCTGGTGCTAGAGTTAAAGGGGTTGTCTCGCGGCAGCAAGTGGGGTTATACACTTCTGTATGGCCATATTAATGCACTTTGTAATGTACATCATGCATTAAATATGAGCCATACAGAAGTTATTCACTTACCCACTCCGTTGCTGGCGTCCCCGTCTCCATGGAGCCGTCTAATTTCGGTGTCTTCTGGCGTTTTTAGACGCGCTTGCGCAGTCCGTGCTTCTGCCTGGTGAATGGGGCCGCTCGTGCCGGAGAGCTGGTCTGCGCGTCGTCATCGTAGCTCCGCCTCCGTCACGTGGTGCCGATCAGCCAATTAGGTGGCTGTATCGGCAGTGGAATGCAAGGAAGGAGAAGAAAATCCACGGTGCACCATGGGAGAAGACCCGCGGTGCACCGTGGGAGAAGACCAGCGGCGCCATCTTTAAAAGAAGAAAAGAAGAAGCTGCAGAACGCTGATGCAAGTAAGCGAAATGCTATTTTTAAAAACTAACCAATGCTTTCTTTTTAACGGGGCAGAATGCGGGGGTAAGTGGAAAAAAATTTTTGATTTCGCCGCGGGACAACCCCTTTAACACCAAGGAGTGGAGCAGGAACCAGATAAAAGCCAGTTCCTCCCAAAAGCAAGAGGGAGAGGACCAGCGCAGCATAGCTGAAGTGCTGTAGGCTGGTGGCCTAGCAAAGGCCAGAGTCCGACAGGTACGACAACCCTGGACTCACGCCCAAGTTAAGAGAGACGTTGGCTGAGAGAGAGCCAGATTTGTGGAGCTGGAAGGGCTGCTAGCCCAGGGTCTAGTGCAGACCAGGAGTTTGACAGGGAAAACGACCCTAAACTCCACACCCAGGTGGGGTGCTTATTTGGACTGTGTATATTGATGTTGTATGATGTGCTGTGAAAATAAAGGCTGGCAGGAGCCAGATAAAGAAATCTGCATCTTCTGAGCAGTTTCTACATGTGTGATGCGTCATTTTTATGTCCAGGAGGTCAGCGATCCGCAAGCAAGTGTACCCCAACTTGCCACAGGACCTATTGTAGACAGAACTATATTTCACCTGTCTGAAGTCTAGTTGCTGAGAAAAGTAAAAAACTCCAGGGTTAAGGCATTACTATACTTATTTATAGATACTTGCTTGCAAATAAAATTAATACATTCATGCATCATATATTATTCTTTAAAATGATTCGCTGACCAAAATGCTATACATGTCATCAATTATTGATTGGATAACTATGACATGTTGTCTGACAATTATTGGATAACGTACTTCCCATTTTTCAGGAGAGATTTGAACCATGATTCGACCACATCTGTGTTGTGTCCAGTTTCTTCTCCAGTGCACTGTTCAGATAATTAGACATACCTGATTTATAAACCTACAATACACTGTGAGTACTATCCAAACTGAACCTGTTAGTGAAATCAATATGACATTTTCCCTTTACTGTCTTATAGTATGCTCCTTCCATTTTGTATGCTATAAGTCTGTGCCAATGTTTTGTACTTTTCCTTTAACAAGATTTGCTCAAAAGTATTAAAGAATAAAAAGAGTCCTCAATGATTACAACATTCCTAGGTTGTTGATTGAATGTCTTGGGTCATTGCAGCCTGTTATCCTGTCTCTCTCTAAACAAATTATTGTTTATAATTACTGTACTCTTATGTTCCAAGAAGTTAAAGGGGTTGTCTCGCGGCAAACCTCAAAATTTTACCTTACCCCATTCCCCCTGTCACCCCCCTGGCATAAAATAGCAAATTAAAGTGGTTTTTAAGCCGCTTGCTACTCACCGATCCGATGAAATAAGGACTTTAAAAAATCTCCCAAAGATGGCCGCCGGTCCTTTCCCAGGGATGCACTGCTGTTTTCTCCCATGGTGCACCGCGGGTCTTCTCCCATGGTGCACCATGGGCTCTGTGCGTTCCATTGCCGATTCCAGCCTCCTGATTGGCTGGAATCGGCACACGTGATGGGGCGGAGCTACGATGACGACGCGGTGACCAGCTCTCCGGCACGAGCGGCTCCATTCACCAGGCAGAAGACCGCACAGCACAAGCGCGTGTGAGGGGTTAATTCTAGATTTTCTCCTTTAAAAATTAAATAAGAATAAATAGAAGAAATACATTTAATTTCTCTACTTTCAACTTTACTTTATCTGACTATATGACCCTGAAGCTTGTTTCCATATGTCTTGTCTGTACCTTCCCATGTCGTCCTGTTCTCTGTACATGTTCTGAGAATCTTATCCGAGGACATATTTTGCTTTGATACAACTGTCACCGAGCGTTGATATATTGTTTATGTAGGAGACGTCTTTGAAAGAAATATTGTTCATTATAATCTCCAGATGTCCAGCAGCTTCGGACATGCGCAGTGATTAGATCTTATGCAAGCATTTCTGTTTCTATAAAGTTCTGTACTTTGCAAATAAACTCACTTCTTCTTTGGCTAAAAAAAAAAAACGGTCTGGCCTTCCATGTTGGGCCGTAATCATGACCTATGCCAAATGCATACCGGGAGTCAGTGTAAATGTTTGCCATCTTACCTTCTGAGAAGGAAATATATATATCCTTGTAGGTAGAAAAGAAAACACTGGAATATATACTTTTATATAGATATAGTTATGTGCCATTCTTTTTATATGTATACTAACTTTATTCTCATATGTACTAACTCTATGAAAAACTTAATACTTCGCCTTATATCAGATATGCCAAGAGGCCTTGCAAGGCGAAGACAAAATGTATCTTGAACACAAGGAATAACCAGACACGAAGGCCACATGTACTTGGCCGTTTTCCCAGAAGCGCCATATCTAGATGAAGACCGTTCAACTATGCATCTGAACTTTCACTGTCTCAGGCTGGAAATTCGGACTTCCCATATATGGTTATGCTGTGAATTTTAGCCAATGAGCCCATCACCCATTTCTAGTGATGAGACCAAAGGGTATAAGATCTCATGTAATCTGTAATAAAGGGCACAGCGCAGTCATGTCCCCGTGTGAGAAACTATACCAGACCTCCGTGTGGTGTTTTCTTCTTTCCGCCGGCAGCGGGGCAAGTGGGGTGGGCCTGATTGGTGCTGTACTTAGAATTACCCTGACAATTTGGCGCAATCAACTGGGGCGACAAAACCGGAGCCGTGCAGCCCTGTCCACCCGGATCCACGCCACGGAGAAGCCGTCCTGCTGCAAACCGAGCCTGATCAACTCACAGAACTCCAGGTAAGACCGGCATATATTTATGTTGTGTTTTACACTGCGAGTCTTGCAGCAGGAGGGACTATCTGTGTTTTGTGACCGGACGGGTTGGGTTAAGAGTTCTACACGGTAACTCGTGTGGGCTTCGGGTTTGCCGTCATGGACCACTGACCGTGATATGCGCACCAATCGCTCACCCAGAAACTAGTCTGTAGTGTATTTGTACTTTGAAGTCCATAGCGTTTTAGCAAAAGTGAAGGTTGTTTGTTGTATCTGCAGAATTTTTTTCTCTTTCTTTTCATTTAGTCTCATAAGAGAAGGGACCCTCGGTTGTTTTTCCAGTATATAAGGGGCTAACAATTTGAATTTAAGAGGGATGCATTTTGTGAGACAGGTTTCATAAGAGAAGGGACCCTCGGTTGTTTTGCCATATATATATATCCCAGGCTAACGATTTGATTTAAGAGGGATGCATTTTGTGAGACAGGTTTCATAAGAGAAGGGACCCTCGGTTGTTTAGCCATATATATATATCCCAGGCTAACGATTTGATTTAAGAGGGATGCATTTTGTGAGACAGGCTTCATCGGAGAAGGGACTCTCGGTTGTTTTGCCTTATATATGGGGCTAACGATTTGATTTCAGAGAGATGCATTCTATGAGGCTGGTTCCATAGGAGAAGGGACCCTCGGTTGTTTTGCCGGTATATAAGGGGCTGACAATTTGAAAATTAAGAGGGATGCATTCTATGGAGCGTGTTATTATTATTGTTGTTGTTGTTGTAATATGCGTAAGACCTTATTAAAGAAGACAGAGCCCCTCAAGGGCTGCCGCCGTGCGGATCAATTGATGGCGGAGAGACAAGGGTCACAATTAGAGATGAGCGAGCACCAAAATGCTCGGGTGCTCGTTACTCGGGACGAAATTATCGCGATGCTCGAGGGTTCGTTTCGAATAACGAACCCCATTGAAGTCAATGGGCGACCCGAGCATTTTTGTATTTCACCGATGCTCGCTAAGGTTTTCATGTGTGAAAATCTGGGCAATTCAAGAAAGTGATGGGAACGACACAGCAACGGATAGGGCAGGCGAGGGGCAACATGTTGGGCTGCATCTCAAGTTCACAGGTCCCACTATTAAGCCACAATACCGGCAAGAGTGGGCCCCCCCCCTCCCAACAACTTTTACTTCTGAAAAGCCCTCATTAGCAATGCATACCTTAGCTAAGCACCACACTACCTCCAACAAAGCACAATCACTGCCTGCATGACACTCCGCTGCCACTTCTCCTGGGTTACATGCTGCCAATTCCCCCCCCCCCACGACCCAGTGTCCACAGCGCACACCAAACTGTCCCTGCCCAGCCTTCAGCTGCCCTCATGCCACGCCACCCTCATGTCTATTTATAAGTGCGTCTGCCATGAGGAGGAACCGCAGGCACACACTGCAGAGGGTTGGCACGGCTAGGCAGCGACCCTCTTTAAAAGGGGCGGGGCAATAGCCCACAATGCTGTACAGAAGCAATGAGAAATATAATCCTGTGCCACCGCCATCAGGAGCTGCACACGTGGGCATAGCAATGGGGAACCTATGTGCCACACACTATTCATTCTGTCAAGGTGTCTGCATGACCCAGTCAGACCGCGGTTTTTAATTCATAGACACAGGCAGGTACAACTCCCTATTGTGAAGTCCCTGTGGACCGACAGCATGGGTGGCTCCCTGGAACCCACCGGCGGTACATAAATATATCCCATTGCATTGCCCAACACAGCTGAGGTAGTAATGTCGTGCTTAATGCAGGTGGGCTTCGGCCCACACTGCATGCCCCAGTCTGACTGGGGTTCTTTAGAAGTGGAAACAGATGCATTTATAATTCCCTGTGGACCCACAGCATGGGTGGCTCCCTGGAACCCACCAGCGGTACATAAATATATCCCATTGCATTGCCCAACACAGCTGAGGTAGTAATGTCGTGCTTAATGCAGGTGGGCTTCGGCCCACACTGCATGCCCCAGTCTGACTGGGGTTCTTTAGAAGTGGAAACAGATGCATTTATAATTCCCTGTGGACCCACAGCATGGGTGGGTGCCAGGAAGCCACCGGCGGTACATAAAAATATCCCATTGCATTGCCCAACACAGCTGAGGTAGTAATGTCGTGCTTAATGCAGGTGGGCTTCGGCCCACACTGCATGCCCCAGTCAGACTGGGGTTCTTTACAAGTGGAAACAGATGCATTTATAATTCCCTGTGGACCCACAGCATGGGTGGCTCCCTGGAACCCACCGGCGGTACATAAATATATCCCATTGCATTGCCCAACACAGCTGAGGTAGTAATGTCGTGCTTAATGCAGGTGGGCTTCGGCCCACACTGCATGCCCCAGTCAGACTGGGGTTCTTTACAAGTGGAAACAGATGCATTTATAATTCCCTGTGGACCCACAGCATGGGTGGGTGCCAGGAAGCCAACGGCGGTACATAAAAATATCCCATTGCATTGCCCAACATAGCTGAGGTAGTAATGTCGTGCTTAATGCAGGTGGGCTTCGGCCCACACTGCATGCCCCAGTCAGACTAGGGTTCTTTACAAGTGGACATGTAGGTTAAACTCCGTGTGCACCTACAGCATGGGTGGCTCCCTGGAACCCACCGGCGGTACATAAAAATATCCCATTGCATTGCCCAACACAGCTGAGGTAGTAATGTCGTGCTTAATGCAGGTGGGCTTCGGCCCACACTGCATGCCCCAGTCAGACTGGTAATATGTACCTTAACAGTAACCTCGTTGGTGGTAATGTGGTGGTGACTGCGGACCTGGTAGCGCGGTTTTATGTAGTTGGTTTTCGGAATGTGGCCAGGATTAAGTGGGCTGTGGCGGGGGATGTTTTTGAGGCACTACGTGTCCTCTCCACGTGTCCGTGGTTATATGCACCTTAACAGTAACAGCGTTGGTGGGAAATGGCCTCGCCGCCATCATGTATTTGGGAAGCCTCTGTTTCCACACCCCAGAGACATACCATTAGCAGCGGTATAGGCAGAGCCCATAATTAGTAACATTTCAGCCGTAGCATTAGGACAGGCCCCACTAACATATTACGAAGTGTGCCCCAAGTTTCGCTAATTTAGTGATGGGGGTTTTTGAATCACATAGATTCCTACACCCCAAAGTAATTCTTTATAAAAGGTACATCGATGACCTCTTATTAATCTGGGATGGCAGTGAAGATGAACTTTTAATATTCATCAGAGGCCTAATGGTCAATGAGTACAATTTTGTGTTCACTTACAATATAGATAACACCCGCATAGTTTATCTGGATCTAGAATTGGAGGCAGACGGCAACATGGTGGTTACACGTACTCATTTCAAAAAAGTGGATACCAACAGTTATTTGAACTTTAAGAGTTGCCATCTCAAAAAATGGAAAATGAATATACCCTATGGCCAGTTCAGACGTATTCGGAGAAATTGCACGAGAGATATTGATTTTGTAAAACAAGCCAAAGTTCTGAAGAATAGATTTATTTCCAAAGGATACCCCAAAAAGATTATTGACGCCGCATATGAGAAGACGGCACATGGCAAAGTAACTATGGGACAGTCCCCACAAAAACTGGATGAACTTAAGCTCAAATCAGCCTTCACCACGAAGTATAGCACTCAGCACTCCAACGTGGACACCATACTCAGAAAACACTGGGACATACTTAAAGAGGATCCATTCTTATCCAAACTTATACCACCCAAACCTCGATGTATCTTCAGGAGAAACAAAACGCTGAAAAACTTGCTGGCCCCATCCTGCCCGAAAAAAGAGAAAAATGACATCCGATCAAAGCAACAACAACAAAGAAAGAAGAGCATAAATGGGGAGATAGGAGTCCACAAATGTGGAAAAAGGAAATGCAAGTGCTGTTTTAATATCTCAAAAGGGAGAAAAGAGATTACATTACATAATGGAGAAATCTTAAACATCAAACAATACTTATCATGCGAAACCAAATGTGTTATATACATGTTAGAGTGCACATGCGGTCTGAGATATGTGGGGAGAACCATCAACCCCTCAGGGAACGCATCAACAACCATAGAAGCAACATCAAAAAAGGCTACGGGAAACATAGCGTATCTAGACATTTTTTTACGCACCATAATAAAAAGATCGAGGACCTCACGGTCACACCACTAGAGTACATCTATTCCAATTCAATTGATCGTTTGAGAGAGAAAGAGATGTATTACATTTTCAGAATAAACACTCTAGTACCCCAGGGCCTTAATGAAGTACTTGAAAAGCTGTAACCTGTTAAAATCGCATGCCAGTTCTCAAATTTCTAAAAATGTATTTTTATTACCTCTCATCTAGATACCTTTATCTCCATTTCTCTCACGTTGGCCCTTGGTCCAATCCATGCACGTAAGTGATGACTTCAGAAATCCGAGTTTTATTTCTTTTTTTATATAAAACTTAACCTTTAATAAATTATATACTAAAAAAATCCTAATCAGGAAAGAAGCTTTCATAAAAGAACTGTTAATCAAGTATGCAAATAGTGCGTCTTCTTATTCTCTGTATACCTCATTGGTCATCTTCACCATGGTCTGTGCATACTTCACAACAGATTGTCTTGAATAAAATGCTGGTGAAGATGACCAATGAGGTATACAGAGAATAAGAAGACGCACTATTTGCATACTTGATTAACAGTTCTTTTATGAAAGCTTCTTTCCTGATTAGGATTTTTTTAGTATATAATTTATTAAAGGTTAAGTTTTATATAAAAAAAGAAATAAAACTCGGATTTCAGTCTGTGACAAAAGTTAAATAATACACTGGTCCCCTGCAGCGGTGATTTTTTTTTTTTAAGTGATGACTTCATGATCAGCCTTTTTTTTTTTTTTTTTTTGAGAGACCAATGGCAGTACCCTCCTTAGTCCACCCTGTGGTTTATTTATATAAACCATACATTTGTTTATTTTTTTATCCATTTATGCATATCCACATCTTCCCTTGTTTCTATTTATTTATGTTTTGAAAGTTTTACATGCATTATACTATTTCTTTGATGGAACCATACATGTATATATATATATTAATATTATTATAGTACACTAGTACTATATGGACTAGTACGTATGGACTTTAATTGGTTTTATTATTTTTATCATGATTGTTGTCGGGATTATCCTTATACATATGATAACATATGGGGGCACACATACTTGTACAATGCACCCAGTAAATACCCATATTTAACACACGTGACGTTTATGTATTGGTGACTGAGCTGATGGGGCCTCAGCTCGGTTGCTATATTTATATTTATACTTATATTTGTTTTTACATATGTGACATATATATTTTTTATCCCATTATTTATTATTTTTTATGCAATTCACACATAACAGGACATCACCATGTTTTATTAATGCATCATCACCGGAATTTTCAATTTTCATGCCAAACCAATTTTTAAGTGTCTTATGTTTAGCTCTGTAGCACTTATTTGATAGGAGCAACCAATTTTCTATTAGCCCTATTTATAACTAAAAGTGATTTTTCATATTTTTATTAATTTTATTTATTTATTCTCCAATTTAGACATTTTTGCACCTTTATAGGTTGTTCTAAATATATTAAGCACCGTTATATGCATATAAAGTAACCCTGCCAAAACAGAGGTTCTCGCCACCTCTAATTTTTCATATGTTTCGCAAACAAGTTTTTGTCTGTATATGGGGGCTATAATTTATATTCATGCACTTCGTTCCCATTGTCCATTTTTTTGTTCAGCCACTATAACAGGGGTCTCTAAATACCGGTGCCTTATGGTCCCGCCCAGAACTTGTGACAGTTCCGTCAATCATCTCTACCACGGGACACCTCGTTACAAGGGCTACTTTCTAGCCCCAGACATGTGACCATTACGTCACCTAGCTACCCAACCACGCCCCCCTTGTATAGCCAGTGTCTTTAGGTCCCGCCCATAACATGTGATGATTTCGTCACTCGTTCTCCACTACGGAACGTCGCGTTCCAAGGGGTACGTACCAGCCTCAAACATGTGACCATTACGTCACCTGGACACCCAAACCCCCCCCCTCCCCCTTGTACATCATGTGACCCATACGTCACCCCCGCTCTATACAGCGGCTACACCGCCACCACACATGGGCTCATAATAACCATAGGACCTACACTACCTCTCCCTGTTCCGGCATAACCATTGTGCAAATTCTGAAATTCAAGTTTGAGCTCCCAATAAGCAGCGCTATATCACAAGCCCGCCCCCTTTCCGATGACGCGTCTGTCGTCATCCCGCTCTACCCACGTGACCCTTACGTAGGCATGTGACCCAAAACTCCCCCCCCAACATGGCGGCCGCCACGCTGGCAACATGAGCAGGTACTTTCGTTTTCATGTTTCATTAGTTCTTATTGATGCACATGTATATAAGGTGATGTCTTTATGTGTATTTTATACTATGTCTTTGTGTGTATTTTACATCATTTTTGTGCTTGATAAAGTCTGTCCAGACGAAACGCGTTGCACTAGGAGGACCCGTGTGTCCTAATAAAGAATCCTTTTTTCTGTTATCACTACTTGGTGGATTCTTTGTGCGTTTACAGACCCCTGTAAGTAGCGCTGGTGTACTTTTTTGCACTTATGTGCAATCTTTTTCTCGCTCAACATATCACTAGCAGCATTATAGGGGGAGCACAGTATTAGTTCCATTTCAGTAATAGTAGCACTCAAGACAGGCCCCAGTAACAATTCCGAAGCAGCAGTATAGTGGGAGCGCAGTCTTCGTTCCATTTCAGTAATAGTAGCACTCAAGACAGGCCCCAGTAACAATTCCGAAGCAGCAGTATAGTGGGAGCGCAGTCTTCGTTCCATTTCAGTAGCTGCAGTATAGACAAGGCCCAAGTTACATTTATGTAGCTAAAGCGTAGGCCAACCCCACACACCTTTCTGTACCATGAGTGCAGGCGAAGAACATAGAAATTGCTATGATTACACTGTAGGTGAGTGCCCAAAAAAATTGGTGTACCAACAGTACTAACCTCAGTAAAAATTGGCCATGCCCAACCAAGATGGCAGGTGAAACCCATTAATCGCTTTGGTTAATGTGGCTTAAGTGGTAACTAGGCCTGGAGGCAGCCCAGTTTAACGAAAAATTGTTTCAAGTTAAAGTTCCAACGCTTTTTTTAGAGCATTGAAACGTATAAAAAATTTTTAGAAAAATTATATGAGTGAGCCTTGTGGCCCTAAGAAAAATTGCCCGTTCAGCGTGATTACGTGAGGTTTCAGGAGGAGGAGCAGGAGGAGGAGGAGGAATATTATACACAGATTGATGAAGCAGAAATGTCCCCGTTTTGGATGGTGAGAGAGAACGATGCTTCCATCCGCGGGTGCAGCCTACGTATTGCTTAGGTATCGCTGCTGTCCGCTGGTGGAGAAGAGAAGTCTGGGGAAATCCAGGCTTTGTTCATCTTGATGAGTGTTAGCCTGTCGGCACTGTCGGTTGACAGGCGGGTACGCTTATCTGTGATGATTCCCCCAGCCGCACTAAACACCCTCTCCGACAAGACGCTAGCCGCAGGACAAGCAAGCACCTCCAGGGCATACAGCGCTAGTTCAGGCCACGTGTCCAGCTTCGACACCCAGTAGTTGTAGGGGGCAGAGGCGTCACGGAGGACGGTCGTGCGATCCGCTACGTACTCCCTCACCATCCTTTTACAGTGCTCCCGCCGACTCAGCCTTGACTGGGGAGCGGTGACACAGTCTTGCTGGGGAGCCATAAAGCTGTCCAGGCCCTTAAAGACTGTTGCACTGCCTGTGCTGTACATGCTGCTCGATCTCCGCACCTCCCCTGCTACCTGGCCCTCGGAACTGCGCCTTCTGCCACTAGCGCTGTCGGGTGGGAATTTTACCATCAGCTTGTCCGCAAGGGTCCTGTGGTATAGCAACACTCTCGAACCCCTTTCCTCTTCGGAAATGAGAGTGGGAAGGTTCTCCTTATAGCGTGGGTCAAGCAGTGTGTACACCCAGTAATCCGTAGTGGCCAGAATGCGTGTAACGCGAGGGTCACGAGAAAGGCATCCTAACATGAAGTCAGCCATGTGTGCCAGGGTACCTGTACGCAACACATGGCTGTCTTCACTAGGAAGATCACTTTCAGGATCCTCCTCCTCCTCAGGCCATACACGCTGAAATGATGACAGGCAAGCAGCATGGGTACCGTCAGCAGTGGGCCAAGCTGTCTCTTCCCCCTCCTCCTCATCCTCCTCATGCTCCTCCTCCTCCTCCTGAACGCGCTGAGATATAGACAGGAGGGTGCTCTGACTATCCAGCGACATACTGTCTTCCCCCGGCTCTGTTTCCGAGCACAAAGCGGCTGCCTTTATGCTTTACAGGGAACTTGTCAAGATGCATAGCAGAGGAATGGTGACGCTAATGATTGCAGCATCGCCGCTCACCACCTGGGTAGACTGCTCAAAGTTTCCAAGGACCTGGCAGATGTCTGCCAACCAGGCCCACTCTTCTGAAAATAATTGAGGAGGCTGACTCCCACTGCGCCGCCCATGTTGGAGTTGGTATTCCACTATAGCTCTACGCTGCTCATAGAGCCTGGCCAACATGTGGAGCGTAGAGTTCCACCGTGTGGGCACGTCGCACAGCAGTCGGTGCACTGGCAGAGTAAACCGATGTTGCAGGGCCCGCAGGGTGGCAGCGTCCGTGTGGGACTTGCGGAAATGTGCGCAGAGCCGGCGCACCTTTACGAGCAGGTCTGACAAGCGTGGGTAGCTTTTCAGAAAGCGCTGAACCACCAAATTAAAGACGTGGGCCAGGCATGGCACGTGCGTGAGGCTGCCGAGCTGCAGAGCCGCCACCAGGTTACGGCCGTTGTCACACACGACCATGCCCGGTTGGAGGCTCAGCGGCGCAAGCCAGCGGTCGGTCTGCTCTGTCAGACCCTGCAGCAGTTCGTGGGCCGTGGGCCTCTTATCTCCTAAGCTGAGTAGTTTCAGCACGGCCTGCTGACGCTTGCCCACCGCTGTGCTGCCACGATGCGCAACACCGACTGCTGGCGACGCGCTGCTGCTGCTGACACATCTTGATTGCGAGACAGAGGTTGCGTTGGAGGAGGAGGAGGAGGAGGGTGGTTTACTGGAGGAAGCATACACCGCCGCAGATACCACCACCGAGCTGGGGCCCGCAATTCTGGGGGTGGGTAGGACGTGAGCGGTCCCAGGCTCTGACTCTGTCCCAGCCTCCACTAAATTCACCCAATGTGCCGTCAGGGAGATATAGTGGCCCTGCCCGCCTGTGCTTGTCCATGTGTCCGTTGTTAAGTGGACCTTGGCAGTAACCGCGTTGGTGAGGGCGCGTACAATGTTGCGGGAGACGTGGTCGTGCAGGGCTGGGACGGCACATCAGGAAAAGTAGTGGCGACTGGGAACTGAGTAGCGCGGGGCCATCATACTTTTGAAGGACTCCGTTTCCACAACCCTATACGGCAGCATCTCAAGGCTGAAAAATTTCGCTATGTGGACGGTTAACGCTTGAGAATGCGGGTGCGTGGCGGCGTACTTGCGCTTCCACTCAAAGACTTGCGCTAGCGACGGCTGGACGGTGCGGTGCGAGACATTGCTGGATGGGGCCGAGGACAGCGGAGGTGAGGGTGTGGGTGCAGGCCAGGAGACGGTAGTGCCTGTGTCCTGAGAGGGGGGTTGGATCTCAGTGGAAGGTTGAGGCACAGGGGGAGAGGCAGCGGTGCAAACCGGAGGCGGTGAACGGCCTTCGTCCCACCTTGTGGGGTGCTTGGCCATCATATGTCTGCGCATGCTGGTGGTGGTGAGGCTGTTGGTGGTGGCTCCCCGGCTGATCTTGGCGTGACAAAGGTTGCACACCACTGTTCGTCGGTCGTCAGGCGTCTCTGTGAAAAACTGCCAGACCTTAGAGCACCTTGGCCTCTGCAGGGTGGCATGGCGCGAGGGTGCGCTTTGGGAAACAGTTGGCGGATTATTCGGTCTGGCCCTGCCTCTACCCCTAGCCACCGCACTGCCTCTTGCAACCTGCCCTGCTGCTGCCCTTGCCTCCCCCTCTGAAGACCTGTCCTGAGTAGGCGTTGCAAACCAGGTGGGGTCAGTCACCTCATCGTCCTGCTGCTCTTCCTCCGAATCCTCTGTGCGCTCCTCCCTCGGACTTACTGCCCTTACTACTACCTCACCGATAGACAACTGTGTCTCATCGTCATCGTCCTCCTCACCCACTGAAAGGTCTTGAGACAGTTGCTGGAAGTCCCCAGCCTCATCCCCCGGACCCCGGGAACTTTCCAATGGTTGGGCATCAGTGACGATAAACTCCTCTGGTGGGAGAGGAACCACTGCTGCCCAATCTGAGCAGGGGCCCGAGAACAGTTCCTGGGAGTCTTCCCGCTTCTGAGCAGGTGTCATTGTAGTGGAGTGAGGAGGCTGGGAGGAAGGAGGAGCAGCAGACAGAGGATTCGGATTTGCAGCAGTGGACGGCGCAGAACTGTGGGTGGACGATAGGTTGCTCGAAGCACTTTCTGCCATCCAGGACAGGACCTGCTCACACTGCTCATTTTCTAATAAAGGTCTCCCGCGTGGACCCATGAATTGTGCGATGAATGTCGGTACGCCAGAAACGTGCCTCTCATCGCAGTCGGCTGCGATACACCTGGATCAGGAGTTCGGCCTGTGCCCACACCCTCACTTGGCCCTCCGCGTCCTCGGCCGCGTCCACGTCCTCTAGGCCTACCCCTACCCCTCAGCATGCTGTATTACCAGTGCTTTGATTTCCCAGGCAGGAAATAAATTGGCGCAAGCCTGCAGGCCAAATATACTTTTTTCCCTTTTTTTTAAAAGGAAAGGCCCACTGCATCTATTCAATGAATAATATATGTCTTCTGGCCCTGCCTAATCAATTCTGTCCCTGTAGTATTAATGCAGGGTGCAATGCTCTGCACAGCCGATTTTGAGGAAAAAAAAAATATGCAACACAGCTAACAGCAGCCTGCACAGTACTCCACACGGTTAAATGTGGCCCTAGAAAGGACCGTTGGGGTTCTTGAAGCCTACACTCACTCCTAACACTCTCCCTGCCTAACCACCACTTCTGTCCCTAATACAGGGTGCAATGCTCTGCACAGCCGATTTTGAAAAAAAATAAAATATATACACTGCTAACAGCAGCCTGCACACAGGTAGATGTGGCCCTAAGAAGGACCGTTGGGGTTCTTGAAGCCTACAAACACTCTCCCTACAGCAACTCCAACACAACTGGACTTTCCCTCAGCTAACTCACAAGGCATCTGAGGCGAGCCGCGGGAGGGGCCGCTTTTTATACTCCGGTGACATCTGATCTCCCCAGCCACTCACAGCAGGGGGGTGGTATAGGGCTGGAACAACACAGGAGGAAGTTGTAATGCCTTCCCTGTCTTTCAATTGGCCAGAAAAGCGCGCTAACGTCTCAGAGAGGAAACTGAAAGTAACCGGAACATCTTGTGGTACTCGTTACGAGTAACGAGCATCCCGAACACGCTATCATTCGCCCGAGCATCAAGCTCGGACGAGTACGTTCGCTCATCTCTAGTCACAATCTGTAAAATGTAACAAAACTTATGAAAATGTGTGACATCGACCCGCACGGTAGATTACAGTATGGTGACTAGGAGGTCTTTAGGACCAAGAAGCGTGCCTTAAAAGATCAAGGTTTGCTAGAAAGTGCTGGAGTGAGGAGGAGAGAGAGACAGTCAGAGAAAGTTAAGTATGTACACATTATTTGTTTAAAGGTGTATAATACTAGGTAGATATAGATGTATGTGTATGTGTATATATATATATGTGTGTGCAAATGGTTAACTGAGCTTGCTTTTAGATGAGAAGGCTTGTTTACCTAAAGCTGCAGTCTGTGTCTCGTTTTCAAGGTCAAGCGATAACAAAGCAGAGAAAATGAAATACTAACCCTGAAAAATATTTGCTTGCTTAAATGGAATGGAGGCTTGAAATGAATTTAATTAATTATACTGTCTTAGTAGGCAGGAAATATAGCAATTTCTAAGATATATTCTTACTTATACAGGGGTTGAAAATGAATGTTGCAAGGTCCCAGGATATGTGTTATTTATGAGTTCAAATGCAGGGAATAGTTAAACTAAAACAACTCTATTCAGTCTGTGTTTCATATTCGTGGAGAGATAACAGTTGGTTTTACAAAGGTGGGGGGCTTTCAGATTCACTCTAAGCTCAGGGTCACACATTCTAAAATACTTCAGCGTTTAATATAACACATAATAGCTTCAGTAAATAAGAAAGATAGAATGTCTCAGTCACTCAGCAAACTTTTTTCACATAATTTGTCAAACATAGCGCTCATTCACAATCTCATCTCAATAGAATCATGTACTTTATAACATTATAGCACTCACCTCAATGTTTTTCAACTGATGTATGTATGTTTGTCAAACTTTTTTTGTCTGTGCATCTGTATGTACTGGGACACCTTCAATGGGGGGTGACGGAGCAGACTTGAGCGCATGGATGGATGAGAGTTAATGACTGGGGATAAAAGCCCCCCCATGCATAAAACTTTACTTGGTTGTGATTTGGATGCTTAGACTGTTAAGCTGAAATGAAGGTGAAAAAAAAAACGCAAGCGACCAATATTGAAGGGGTGGAGCTAGATGATGTAAAGGACGTAATGTTTCATCCCTCTTGTCCACAAGGGAGGGGGTGAGGATCTTGAGCAGCAAGTAAAAGTTTTTGCTTTGTTTTTTTCTCTCTCAAATTTGATAAGACATTGCAGGCAGGAACAGATTAATAATGAATTTGCTTAAAGGATCTCACATTTCAAATATTAATAGGTGTTTGTAGATTATTCTGCCCTGATGTAACTCATGTCTCTGTTATTGGCACTAACATTTTACAGGCCTTATCTGCATCCATCAAATCTTTTTACAATGTTATACTACCTTGAACTCGGGTACTCTTGTTCCAATTGAGTACCCTGGTTCAAAGGGGGGGAGGAGAAGACATAGGTGATCTAGGTATTGCAAATCAGCCATTTTTAAATTTTTTGCAAGCCATTTTTAAATTTTTTGCAACAAGGTTCTAATCTTTTTGAAATAGAATACCAGCCTGATTGTCTAGCATTGATGCAACAAGAAAATTTAAGTTTTAAAAAGTTACTGAAAGCCCTTGTTAACAATGCATATTTTGAGTTGTTTTTTATAGATGGTACCCAGGGTGATTGACGACTCCACACTGGATATGCAGTGGTCACACAACAAGATGTCCTAAAAGCAGAATGCCTCCGCATGTCGCAGTACAAGAAGCGGAACTAAAAAGGCCCTCACTGAGGCGTGTAGAGTGGAGAAGGTAAGACGGCAAACATTTACACTGACTCCCGGTATGCATTTGGCATAGCTCATGATTACGGCCCAACATGGAAGGCCAGACAGTTTTTTACCTCAGCAGGACAGCCAATTGAAAATGGTGCAGCAGTGCAGTCTCATGGAGACCCTACTTCTACCTGACAAGGTGGAAAGCTCACACGAATTCCTACACCGGAGAAGCAAGAGGCAACGCCATCACAGACCACACAGCAAAGGCAGCGGCCCTCAAGCCGTGGAAGAAAAGAAGAAGAAGAATTTGACAATAACTTTGGACTTTGACTACACTTTGGACTTTGATAAAAACTTTGGACTTTGATAAAAACTTTGGACTTTGATATACTAAGGACTTTACAGTTACAAGCCAGCAAGGAAGAAAAGGAAAAATGGACTAAAAAGGGACGGTGTATGGCGATCAGTCAACAGCACTTGCCCACCACGGTCCCTGTGCCCCATGATGGCCCAGCTGATGCACGGAAAGACGCACCTCTCAAAGCAGTGATGTTGTCGACACTTGAACGAGGACAGGTGGCTCCTGGGTTTTCTGTAGCTGCTGCATCATTTGTCCAATTTTGCATGATCTTTGCCGTAAAGCAACAGGGCAGAAGTAAATTTGCCACATCACACTTGCCGGGGCCACTCTACCCATTTCAGGGATTGCAAATTGGCTACACTCAGCTCCCACTTGTTGGGAAGTATGAATATGTGCTTGTTGTTGTTGATGTTTTTCAGGTCAGAGACCTACCCTGTTACCAAAGTAAATAAGCAGGTAATAGCACAGAAGCTCATGAATGAGGTAATCTGCAGATACGGGGCACCGGAAGGTATTGAGTCAAACAAAGGTACACACTTCACAGGTGAAATAATGCAACACATCATGTCTGCTTTGGGTATATTCCAGGCTTTTCACACACCCTACCATCCGCGGAGTAGGGGGAAAGTAGATACAAAAGCCAATGGAGGAAATGGGCAAATCTTGAATTGAGTGTCTCCCATTAGTTTTTCTTTTTCTCCGGAGGGTACATGCCACAGTAGCTGAGTTTGGGGAATGATTTCCTTGTTAATTTTGTCATAGGCCTCTCCAAGGAATTGTCAATAATGCATTCTGTAGTCTCTGCTTTTCTCCCAGGTCCTACAGATGAGTGTCACAATCTAAAACCAGGTGACAGGGTCTATGTGAAAAAGTTTGAGAGAGAAACCCTGTTTAAAGGTCCTTACCAGATGTTGCTTACCACCCCAACTGCAGTCAAGCTCGAAGGAAAGCCCACTTGGATCCACACTTCGCACTGAAAAAACTAATGATCCTGCATATCCTTTACATGCTATAATGTGGTACAATTCCTCTAACACACACAAGTAGCCACACACACCTTTGACTACTGTACACTAGCCCCCTGTTTCAGAACAAATTAATACAATCAAATGTGCAATATGAAGACTACACTGAGGGTAAGAATCCAACACCGCATCGTGCTAAGAGAGACGTTGACACTTAAGGTGGTAACTTTGATCCACATGTATACATAGATGTAATAGGAGTGCCAAGGGGGGTGCCAGATGAATTTAATTCTAGAGATCATGTTTAAACAGGTTTTGAGTCCTTATTTGCTATTGTCACTGTTAATAATAATGTAGATTGGATGAATTATATCTATTACAATCAGCAGAGTTTTGTAAACTACACCAGAGATGCTTTGCAAGGGTTAGCTGACCAGTTAGGGCCCACTGCATCCATCGCGTTCCATGGCCCTAGAGTGGCCCTGGATATGATTTTAGCAGAAAGAGGTGGGGTATGTAACTTCCTGTATGTGTATTATCCCTTTGATCAAAAAGAGTATGAGTAAGGGACTGGACAATGTGACACCAACATTTCCCTTGTTTGAAAAAGATGAAGAGCCAGTTCCGATAGTGCCAACCACGTACGTTACCAGAAGAATGGAGAAATGTACTAGTACTGCGCCTGCCCCGGTCTCATAAGATGGACTGTCAGTGGACTTCCCATTTGCCTAGGGTTAGTGCAGAAGACCTTAGGTTCCGGCGAGGGCACACCCTGTGGGGTGTTAACTTGTACAGATGGAGGGTATGGATGCCCGGAAATAAGCCCAGGGAATCCATGGCCTCCTTCTGAGGTGAGGTAGGGATCCCCCCTCCTAGGAGTAGGGCCTTACGGGCAGTGGGGAAACCCTGACGCAAGGGAGAGGCGACCGAGGAAGAGTGCAAGGTCTGATGCTTGATCTCCGTATTAAGTTTTTAGGGGGGTTTGAGAAGGAAATATATATATCCTTGTAGGTAGAAAAGAAAACACTGGAATATATACATTTATATAGATATAGTTATGTGCCATTCTTTTTATATGTATACTAACTTTATTCTCATATGTACTAACTCTATGAAAAACTTAATACTTCGCCTTATATCAGATATGCCAAGAGGCCTTGCAAGGCGAAGACAAAATGTATCTTGAACACAAGGAATAACCAGACACGAAGGCCGCGTGTACTTGGCCGTTTTCCCAGAAGCGCCATATCTAGATGAAGACCGTTCAACTATGCATCTGAACTTTCACTGTCTCAGGCCGGAAATCCGGACTTCCCATATATGGTTATGCTGTGAATTTTAGCCAATGAGCCCATCACCCATTTCTAGTGATGAGACCAAAGGGTATAAGATCTCATGTAATCTGTAATAAAGGGCACAGCGCAGTCATGTCCCCGTGTGAGAAACTATACCAGACCTCCGTGTGGTGTTTTCTTCTTTCCGCCGGCAGCGGGGCAAGTGGGGTGGGCCTGATTGGTGCTGTACTTAGAATTACCCTGAAACTTCTACCACTCTACACGCCTCAGTGAGGGCCTTCAGTTCCGCTTCTTGTGCTCAGACATGCGGGGGCATTCTGCTTTTAGGACATCTTGTTGTGTGACCACTGCAAAACCTGTTACAAACCTTCCCTCGTCATTTAGGTATCTGGATCCATCCACAAACAGCTCAAACTAGGGGTTCTGCAGGGGCTTGTCTGTGACATGCGCAAACCCAGCCGTTTCCTGGGCCATGAGGGCCACACAGTCATCTAAAAAAGCAAGAAGACATCAGAATTAGACGGATCCATGGCGACGGGGACGCTAGCAACGGAGCAGGTAAGTGAATAACTTCTGTATGGCTCATATTTAATGCACGATGTATATTACAAAGTGCATTAATATGGCCATACAGAAATGTATAACCCCACTTGCTTTCGCGAGACAACCCCTTTAATCATGTATGATTATTTATGCGCTTGTGTGCGTTTGCCTAGCATATTAGATGTTTAATTCCTTATCTAGAATATTCATATTGATTGTGTTTATGTTTCATCAACCAATGGTAATAAATGAATTAGAATAGATTTCAATTATTGTAAGCAAAGCATGTGCCCCTATAAAAACTGCTGCTTGTCAATCAATAAACAGATAACTTTGATCACGCTAAGTGTTGTTGTGCTAAGAGTTATTCAGCCAAGCTTGGCTACCCTTTAAACTAAGAATTTGGACTCCAGAAGCATATTGTATAGCAAATAGTTTTAGTGGCTTTCACTCTCCCGGGAAAATGTAGACAGAGCATGCTCTACAAAAACTAAGATTTCTTACAAAGTGTCTGTTTTTTACCGAGGCTGTGGCTGACCATCTCCACTGGAGGACCGGAAGGCACACCTGTCATGCTTTGATCCATGCAACGAGCCCGGCATATTGATATGCTTTTGAGTAAGTTTGGAATCTGTCTGTAAATGCTGTCCGGACAATTTGTGAAATGAGTGCTATAAAGTACATGATTTTATTGCCCTGAGATGAGGTGATGAATGACTGCTACAGTAGCAAATTGAATGAATCAGAAGGGAAAAAGCTTGCTGTGTGTTAAAAATTATTGGATGGCTTAATAAGTACTGAAGCTATGTTACACGCTGGTGTTTTTGGAATGCGTGGGCTTTGGTGATGTTTCACTCCCACCCCCCCCCAACCCCCCTTCTTCAACCTCTGACTGATATTCCTGAGAAGACAGTGACTTAAATAATATGCAGTTATTATGTTGTAAATTTATGGACAATTGTGACAATTTAACACTGTAGATGATAGCAATTGAATTTTGCAAATATAAATGTCTAAATGTACTTGGAATATTGTATCTGACCAAGGAAAGGGTTTCTTCAGACCCTCTTGTTGTAAAAACAGACAAAAAATATCCTAAATTGACATAGCCACATCAGGGTTAAGTGTTTGTTTTTCCTGCCCTCCTCTCGCATGTGTTTTCTTTTGACCACTGAATTGAAGGTGATAAAATTAGTCAGCTGTTTATTGCTTTGGTATATTGCCAGGATAGAATAATATAGAATGCACTGCCAGGTGAGTATTGTGTTGTTCCACCAGGTGTACTGCCAGGATAGAGTAGTATCACCTTGGCTACCAGGGTACAGTAGTCAGGCTGACCAGCAAATCCTTGTTTTGAGTATTCTGGTGAAATACAACAGGTAACAGGAAATTATGGGGAACATGCCAAGTAATGGTGCTGACCAGGATATTGTCCGAAAAACTGCCAAAAAGATTGTAGGGGAGAGAGAGAGTGCAAAAGTGCAATCAGAGACTCTGGAAAAATTAATCTGTGAACATAGAGGATGCTTGAGTGACAACAGTTTTACTGAAAAGGCAAAAAAACTGGAAGAGGGTGTCAGAGGAGGTGACAAGATGTGGTTTAAATGACAACTGTGACACAGAATCCTGACTATATGCTGACAGTACCTTTTTAGCAATACAGCAAATTGGACAAGCAAACCTCATTTATGGACTGTTCAGTCTCCTTATCAGTGTATATGTCCAGAACACATTCTGACTGACATGACACAGAAAGACAAGACGGTAGAGAAATTCTTTGTCAGACTACCGATGGGGTATAACCAACATAATCTTTCAGATCAGCGTCTGCTTGCTTCAGCTTAGGGGCTTGGGGAGCCATTGAGGGAGGAGCTCATCATGGGACATTGAACATGTCGTATGACAGTTCCCTCTAGATTGGGAAGTATGGCTAAAAGAGTAAAGCAAAAATACAGAGGCAAGAGTAGTAGGACTTTGATTTGTCACAATTGCGGAGTAAAGGGGCATATTAGAAGAGCTTGTCGAGCCCCACTCACGCGATGCTCTTCTCCACAGTGAAGGGAGAAAAGGTGGGGCTGTTTTAAGCAGTGTTAAAGGAGCTGGTAGCTTTCCCAGTGTATGCTCTTTTTATGTGTTTAACCATTTCATTCAATTATACTGTTAATAACTTTTTGTGTAATGTGTGTTTTCTCCTATTCTATTCATATTGCTATTCAGACACAATGATAGATATACCTCTTTTAATTACTAATGACTAATATTTGAAGTAGATTAAAGATTCTATCTACTCTCTAATATCTTTTGCAATATTTGACGTGTGTAGAAGTGCTGAAATAGCTATTATCTTGCTTCACAAAGAGAGATAAAATTAAGAGTCATTTTCTGTTCAGTAAGAAGCTATGCTCATGGTCACAGAAAAGGAGGGTTGAGTGCATCTGTGAAAACTAGCAACTGCTTGCTTGCAGAGAATGAAACCTTGTGCAGCGTGTTGGGTGAATTGCAGGTTTTGAATTGATGGTGATTTTAAAACTATGCAGTATTTTGATATAACAGAGCTGACTAATGCTTGATGTATATGGTGAGACAGTCATTGCCATGTAAAAGATGTAATTTAATGCAGTAACAGCATAGGAGGAGATATTGCAGTAGTAGGAGAAAAAAGCACGTTGTATAGGAGATTATGTGAGAATGAAATGGTGGATAGCTGGTTAGGAGAAAGGAAAGAAAATATGAATTAAAGGGGTTGTCTCGTGGCAGCAAGTGGGGTCATACACGTCTGTATGGCCATATTAATGCACTTTTTAATATACATCGTGCATTAATTATGAGCCATACAGAAGTTATTCACTTACCTGCTCCGTTGCTAGCGTCCCCGTCGCCATGGATCCGTCTAAATTCGCTGTCTTCTGGCGTTTTTAGATGCGCTTGCGCAGTCCGGTCTTCTGCCTGGTGAATGGGGCCGCTCGTGCCGGAGAGCTGGTCCCGCGTCGTCATCGTAGCTCCGCCCCGTCACGTGTGCCAATTCCAGCCAATCAGGAGGCTGGAATCGGCAATGGACCGCACAGAGCCCACGGTGCACCATGGGAGAAGACCCGCGGTGCATCGTGGGTGAAGACCCCGGCGGCCATCTTGGAGAAGGAAGAAAGAAGTCGTCACAGAGCGGGGATTCGGGTAAGTAATATATATATTTTTTTTATTTTTTTTTTTTAACCCATCCCTTGGGTTTGTCTCGCGCCGAACGGGGGGCCTATTGAAAAAAAAAATAAAACGTTTTGGCGGGAGACAACCCCTTTAAGTAAATTAACTGGTTTCAGCAGGTATGATCGTTTGGTTTTAGCAAAAGGCAAAAAGGGAGTTGAATGGGAAAAATATAAGGAGGTGTTTTAAAAAGTGTCTGAAGGTGTGATTTAGAAGGTCTGTGCGATGTGAATAAAATAAAATAAAAAGGATATCACATTTCCAATGTGGATAGATTTTTGTGGATTATTTTGTCCTATTATAGCTTTTCCACCTTTAAGTGAATGAAACTCTCACAATTAAAATATTTCCATAGTTCCAAATTCAGCTACATTCTTTCTACTAAAATTTGGAAAGGGGGGTAGAATGTATACTAATTAAAGGAGTTGTCTCACGAAAGCAAGTGGGG
Source organism: Eleutherodactylus coqui (assembly GCF_035609145.1). NCBI lineage: Eukaryota > Metazoa > Chordata > Amphibia > Anura > Eleutherodactylidae > Eleutherodactylus > Eleutherodactylus coqui. Next base: position 172,229,883 of record NC_089842.1, read on the forward strand.
TTATACACTTCTGTATGGCCATATTAATGCACTTTGTAATACACATCGTGCATTAAATATGAGCCATACAGAAGTTATTCATTTATCTGCTCCGTTGCTAGCGTCCTCGTCTCCATGGCTCCGTCTAATTTCAGCGTCTAATCGCCCGATTAGACGCGCTTGCGCAGAAGGGTCTTCTCTCTTCTGGTCAGTCCGGGCACGAGCGGCGTTCTGGCTCCTCCCCCTTCTACGTATCATCGCGTAGCTCCGCCCCGTCACGTGTGCCGATTCCAGCCAATCAGGAGGCTGGAATTGGCAATGGAATGCACAGAGCCCATGGTGCACCATGGGAGAAGACCCGCGGTGCACCATGGGAGAAAACAGTGCATCCCTGGGAAAAGACCAGCGGCTATCTTGGGAGAAGAATTTTATAAGTTCATCTTTCATCACATCGGTGAGTAGCAAGCGGTTTAAAAACCGCTTTAAAATGCTATTTTATGCCGGGGGGGGTGAAAGAGGGAATGGGCTAATGTAAAATTTTGATGTTTTGCCTCGGGACAACCCCTTTAAGCTTATTAATGAACCCTTGCAGCTCTGTGACACTCAGTGTGCTGTCATATGGTACGGTATCCCTCTAATACTTTTAGATATCCCTGATAGAGTGTTGGTTGGGGTATGGTAATATTATCTTTTGCTATATTCATGGGGAATCGGAAAGGAAAGAAAATGGGTTTAGATTATTTGATTAATGACACAATAGAATCTTCAACACCCTGAATTCAAAAATTAAGTATATAGATTTCATTTTCAGTATTTTTTATTCTACAGTTATATAGTTTAGTTGAAAAATTCATTTGTAGTTAGAAAGCTCACCCAGACAATAAGCTGACCATGGGTTGCCCAACTGCTGTGAGCCCTCGCGACCAGCTATAATCTGTTGATACGAAGCAACAAATGTTCTATCTTAATTTTTAACTTTAATGTACCTACAGAGTAAAAGTATGTTCACACAACAGATTTTAGAAGCAATTGTAATAAGTGGCAGTGAAGCTAGCAGGAGATTTTTGAAGAAAAAAATGTTGTTTAAACTCTCATATCTAAGGCAGATATCAACTACGGTTGCAGAATTGTCTCCTTCATGCATAAGATTCTGACGCAGTTGTTAGTCAGCAGCACTGCAGATATGCTACAGATTTTCCACTTCTCACCTGAAGGTATTGTAACCTCAATTCTAAGCTGAGTAAACAGTTAATTAACTTGTTAGAAGTGGGTATGGCCCATATAGGATGATTGTTTGGGCAGATATGAGGATGTGCCAAGGGAATTTTAAAATAAAAAGATAAAATAAAATATCTAAATATGATAGAGTATCTGCTGATATTCTATTCTACTTTCCAGGTTGTCTTGATCTCAGGGGTAATAGAAGTATGTGACAAGTTTAATGGAAGCCATTGCAGTATGTATGGAGGTTGTGACCCACTTACACAATCCATTGGAAGGTCTGTAGGTAGACACAGAAACTTCAGCAGCATCAACGGTGCAATATTAAGTGAAGATTTTATTCCTCCATCACATACAGATAAGCGGCATTTCGGCCATCTTGGCCTTTTTCAAGCTTGGTCTGTAGGAAGGTCTGTAGGTGTGGGCTCTTAATTCTGGATTATCAGACATGTCTGGAATGACATAAAATTCATTTTATAGGTTTATAAGAGTAGAGATCATTCCAGAAGATTAGGAGCCCAGAAAGTCATTGGGTGATGCGTATCTTGATTAATACCATGGTAGTTATGCCTCCAGATATCTACATTGTGTGCAGAGATGGACATACAAATGGCTTACATTAACCCTTTCCGATCCACTGTCTGACGTCTGCAGACATTCTGATTGAAGGCTGTACAGCTCCGATGTTGGAAGACATCTGGCAGGGTACTCTTACTGTATATTACTGGCCGCTCTGTGGTCAGTGGCCTCTCCAGCATGTCCCGTACTGCAGTATTGGCTCTAGCCAGCATATGTCGCCATTGTATAATGGCAGAAAGAGAGAACCCATATAGGAAACTCTGAATCCAAAATTGGATTGCAAAGGGTTAAATACAACAAGGTTATATACTAGGGTGTTTCGTTTTGTAAGGCAAAAAATAAAATGTTAAATTTTTGCCGACTTTACTTATGCCTGAGTCTCAGTGATATAAAAAAATATATATATGCCAAATTTCAAGAAGATTGGATAATATTTAGAGGTTGCACACTTTGATCAGTTTTGTAAAAGTAGGCAAAAAATACGATTTTTTTCAATTTAAAATTCATTTTTTTGGGAAAACTTGAAATCACAAACTTAAAATAATACTAAAGCTAGACACCAAGGGTGGGTTTACACGAGCGTGTTTTTGTGCGTACATACGCACGCACAAACACACACTTTTATTTGCAACAATGCATTCCCTATGGTGTGTTCACATGTCCGTACTTTGCAGGTGTGTTCCTGCAAAGATAGGACATGCGTGCACCATCGGGAATGCACACATTGTTTTCAATGGAGTTGCTGCTGCTACTGCTGGCGGCTCCATTGAAGACAACGGTCTGCCGGAACACCTGAATTGTTTTTCAGGGAAGAGCTTTACATATAAGCTCTTCCCTGAAAAAGAAAAACTAAATAAATGAAATATATACTTACCTGTCCGCCGCTGCTGTGTCCCCCGCGGTGATGAAGAACACATCTACCGCATGCAGAAGATGTTTCCTTCATCCCCGTTAGTTAACCCCTTCCCGCTCCATGACGTACCGGTACGTCATGGAGCGGCGGGATATGTATGAAGAGAAGTTGCGTGGCAACCTCTCTTCATACAGTGCGGGCGTCAGCTGTTTATAACAGCTGAGACCCGCGGGCAATAGCCGCTATGGACCGTTCAGCCGATCACGGCTATTAACCATTTAAATGCCGCTGTCAATTCTGACAGCGGCATTTAAATCCCCCGAACGATGTTCGGGGGTCCTGCACAGCCCCTCCGCGGTGAGATCGGGGGAGCCGTGCAGGTGTCATGGCAGCCGGGGTGCCAATGAAAGGCCCCAGGACTGCCTTACCAGACTGCCTATCAAGCCATCCCCGTGTAAAGCCCTCTCCTGAAAAATAGTTCATTGGTGCTGACAGACCATTGTCTTCAATTGAGTCGCCGGCAGCAGCAGCGGCTCCATTGAAGAGAATGCCTGCATTTTTTTTTTTTACACTAAAATTTTTATTTTTCAGAGAAGGGCGTATATGTAAAGCCCTTCCCTGAAAAAGAATGCAGGGGTGCCAGCAGAGCATTGTTTTCAATGGAGGCGCCAGCAGCAGTAGCGACTGCATTGACAAGAAGCATGCAGCTGTGTTCACGCGTGTTTTTGCTCGTACCTAGGTGCGCACATATGTACGCACCTAAGTACGCACAAAAACACGCTCGTGTGAACCCATCCTTAGATTAATAGGTAGAATGATAGGCAAAACATGTGTAATATTAATCAACTTTGAACAATGCAATCCCTTCTTTTGTTCACTTGGTGACAACTTTTCTGTGATGCTCGAATACCCTCAACAAGAATTGTTTTTGTTGTTCGTCCCTGACCGATTCGTTAAACTTTTTTATCAAAGCAATTCCTTTTTCTGCAGTATCATTGACAAGCTTAAGAGCGTTCACATGGTTTCTTCAAGAATTACTGCAGCATTCTATCACATCGTGGATCCCAAACAATTCAAAGAATGTCTTTGTTTTATTAGTAACGAAATGGCTCAGGTCTTTTCCTTCAAAAACTAGTTTTTAACCTCTAATCGTTTCATTTCCTTTTTCTTTGCAGGTTTGGTTTCTAAATTTTTAGTCATATTTTCCTTATCAGCCTGAGTAATACATTCCTCCAAAAAAGCCAATCCTATGTTTGTTTCTGACAGATACCAAAGGTGTCTCTTAGCAATTATGAGTGCACTTTTTTGACGTCTGCATCTGGGTAAATGCTCAGAAGCTGTAGCATATCCAAATCATTCTTTGGAGCCCATCCACTTACAATTGCCTCATGCCAAAAGCAAACATATATGCAAAATGTGCAACCCGTTTCATTCCTTTCAATTCTCGTTGAGGAATATTCTACTGTTTACCAAAGAGAACAATTTTAAGTGCATATACCTGCTTTTGCCATCCACCTTGCTTGCTGCAGAGCACTATTTTCACTCGTTGTTCTTCTAGAAAGCCTTGAAAGGGACTTTCTTCATCCAGCATTGTCGTATATGACTTCTTATAAAGTGAAGCCCACAGATTTGGAACTTCTGAAAAATCTGGATGTCAGGACCACTTGATGGTACGCCACAACACTCCTCAAACACTCCTTTCAATATTAGTTCATGGGTGTGATGACGGCAAGCAAACCACAAAAATGTTCGTCTGAATTCCCTTTCAATTCTGGTACATGTCCCTTGGATCAGTCCTGTATTAGATGCTGTAGTATCAAAAGACATTCCGATGATATTGTCACATAGCACAAATCAGTCCACTTCCCAAATAAACAGCGGAAACGCGCCGAAATACGGAACCATAAAATCTTCTATAATCCTTTTTAAACTGAATAAATGCCATTGTCCGTTCTTTTGGCACAACCAGGGTAGGCGTAGCACAGGACTTACCCGACGGGCTTGATGCAAACACACAACATATTCTGTAAAGGAAGTAGCAACGTAACACTTAACGTGCACGTAGCCAGAGGAGAAAACATGGCAACCGTCCCTACTGACATAGTGTGCACAGGACTTATCACTACGGGCCTGATGCGGACACCAGCCAGTCAGCAGGAGAAGGGAAGAAACTCAGGTACATACCACACAGGGGGCTGCAGCAAATGAAAAGATGGACCTTTATTACGTCCGCTTGATGCACCTCACCACAACACGGACACCAGGACAGGATTTAGACTGCAAAACGCAGGATGGGTAACGGACAGAGCTGGAACTCAAAACACAGGCAGGGAGACTGACTCTAGGATTCCGTGAGGATAACAGGTCCCTACCTAGTAGGCAGGGTGATCGCCTCAATAAAGGCAGACCTACGCTGGAACTTCGGGCCTACTATCCCTTAAAGGGAGGAACACGGAGCCAAGTGGAAACTCACAGCAAAACACAAACAAAACAGGCAAAATAGACCAAACAAAGCCCTAACATCCGCCTACCAACAGACAAGGGAACAGGATACGGATCGGGCGGAACAGACAGACAGGGCCCTAAAGTCCGCCTACCAATGGATATCAGGAGATCACCACACCCAGCCAACACAATTATGCCACACCTGTGGGCTTGTTCTTTTAGAACCTATAGTACAACAGATCCCAGCCGCACAACCTAACATCAGGACTACTGGTCATACACGGGATCCTTGTGCAACTCTGCGTGCAGTAGTGCCTGGGAAATGGGGAGAACGTGGCAGCAGGGAGCAGTAAGCGATATTTGCTAATAGGTGTTGGATCACTTCTGTTGCAAAGGGCCAACTTTGGGCCCCTTGTATCCACGGGGCGGGTACTCAGGTCCCATAAATGCTATGGGCAACTGGTTAGCCAGAAATTGGGAAGCTTCCAGTTCCCCCTGCCTTGATTATAAGGAAGAAAAAAGGACTGTGTTTCCTCTTACGTCCCAGTGCCCCCCATTCCTGAGTTCTGGTGAAAGGTGTATGCTCATTGTAAGCCTTTACTATGGACAAAATGCTAATGGCAGGACTTGGGGTAATGTTGACCCTTCCAGATGGGCGGCCAACAATTTTCAGTAACAATTACAGGATGACGACAACTGCCTGCAGCTACAGCTTGACTGCCCCTTTCCTTTACGTGGCCCCTAAATGTTTTGGAAATGGGTGGAGGACATTGTGTTCATTAGAATGGGTCTTCATGTGATGCTGAAACAGTTTGGACTCCACTACTTAAAAGGCCTCAGGGGATGGTGATTTCCCTGAACTTTGAGCTTGGAGTGAACTCTGTGGATGAGTATCACATGGGCGACCTGTGTTTTATTAGTTGTGAAAAAATCCTTAAAAATTTATGCCTTACTACAGATTAGGGGCCATAAAAGTAGCTACATTGAATCACACTATATTATTTTCATGTGGATTCAAAGGGGGAAGGAAATGGGAACAGTAACCACTGACCAGCCTTAAAATACTCTGTATTTTAAATCACTAGATTCCACAGAACAAAATTAAATTGAGCATGTTAAAGAATTGATTGCATTCAATTTCACACCTTTGTGGTGCAGTGGAAAATGTTGGTTTTTTTGTTGAATCGGACAGTAACACAGTAGTTGAACTCTCCTTAACTTAGGTATGACTGCTAACTTGGTTACACCTGGATTGGGTGTGGATATTTTCTCTGTTGCTTACATTGCAGGAACAAGTCTCTGAGAGACTATGACTGGAAGAAAGAAGAATGGACCACACACTGATGGGGTCTGGAGCAGGGTCATACCTAAAAAGGCTCAGGGGCCTGGGTGCAAAAGTTCAGCTCAGACCCCCTCACCTGGGCCTCCAACCCCCACCCCTCCATACCCATACCTAGATCATGCTGCATAAAGCTGCAAAACAAATTTCCATGCATGATCTAGCCTCTTGGCGTAATCCTTCCAAACATGACGCATTTCCTCCACTACATGAAAATTTGTTTGTAGTCCGGTAGGGCACTGTCACACATATACACCACTTTTTACTGCTATTAGCGTGGCATCCCGAGTGGTGTACTAACTGCAATACAGCACTCCCATTGATTTTAATGGGGTCACTTAAACCTGCGCTCGAATGCAATGTTCCTAACGCCGCGATTTTCAAGAGCTGTCTGTTCTATATTTGCATTTTCGGGGTTTTTAACGCACCTCCTCACCCATTGTAATGATAGGGGGCATTAACAAGCACTGTCAAATGCTGTACCATGCGTTCAAATACGCCGCTCGAAATTCTGGTAAAAATGTTGCGATTTCAAGCTACGTTTTCTAAACGCACATATGAGAGTGGCCCTTTGTTGTACTTTAGAACCCCATTTAAGAAAAACACGGGGGGCGACCTCTCTGCATACAGCGATGGCAGCTATTAACCCTTTAAATGCCGCTGTCAATTCTGACAGCGGCATTTAAAGCCCCCGAATGCTGTTCGGGGGTCCCGTACGGCCCCCCCGCTGTAAGTTCGGGGGAGCTGTGCAGGTGTCATGGCTGCTGGGGGCCTTCTGAAAGGCCCCAGGGCTACCTTGAGAGACTGCCTATCAAGCCATCCCCGTGGGGTGGCTTGATAGGCTGCCTGTCAGAATGCAGTATGACATAATGCTATAGCATTACGTCATACTGCAGGAGCAATGAAAATATCACATATTGTAGTCTCCCTGGGGGACTTAAAAGTAAAGTAAGAAAAAAGAGCAATAAAGTTTTTTTAATTGTAAAAAAAAAAAGTAATAAAAGTTTTAATCACCCCCCTTTTGCTATATCTATAATTAAAAAGTCTAAATAATAAAATAAAAATACATATTTGGTATTGCCGCATCTGGAAAAGTCCGATCTATCAAAGTAGCACATTATTTACCCTGCACAGTGAACGTCGTCCGAAAAAAAAAATAACGAACACAAGAAATTTACTTTTTTAGTCACCCTGTCTCCAAGAAAAAACACAATAAAAAGCAATCAAAAAATTGTATGTATTCCAAATTAGTACTAACGGAAACTACAGGACATCCTGCAAAAAATGAGCCATTGCTGAACTACGTCGACGGAAAAATAAAAAACCTATTGCACGCACAAGATGACCGCAGAAAATAATTGAAAAAAATTAAATGTCTTTGAAAAAAAGAAAGAGTGGTATAGTAAAAAAAAAAACTATACAAGTTTGGTATCATAGCAATCGTACTGACCATAAAGAAAAGTTATCATGTCGTTTTTGTTGCCATTTGTGCGCCGTAGAAACAAGACGCACTGAAAGATGACTGAATGTCTTTTTTTTTTTTTTCATTTTACTCCACTTGGAATTTTTTAAAAGTTTTTCAGTACATTATATGGTACATTAAATAGCACCATTGAAAAATACAACTCGTCCGGCAAAAATAAGCCCTCATACAGCGACGTCGATGGATAAATAAAGGAGTTATGATTTTTTTAAGGGGGGGGCGAAAATGGGGAAAGGGCTGCTTTTGATTGAGAGATAGATAGATAGATAGATAGATAGATAGATAGATAGATAGATAGATAGATAGATAGATAGATATGAGATAGGAGAAAGATAGATAGATATGAGATAGAGAGATGGAGAGATAGATGGATATGAGATAAAAAGAGAGATAGATGGATATGAGATAGAGAGCTATAAGGGGAGATAGATATGAGATAGAAGAAAGATAGATAGATAGATAGATGTATATGAGATAGGAGAAAGATAGATAAATAGATATGAGATAGAGTGCTACATAGGAGATAGATAGATAGATAGATAGATAGATAGATAGATAGATAGATAGATATGAGATAGATAGATAGGAGATAGTTAGATAGATATGCGATGGAGAGATAGAAAGATAGATAAATAAAATAGATAAATATGAGATAGATATGAGATGGAGAGATAGATAGCTAGATAGATAGGATAGATAGATAGATAGGATAGATAGATAGATATGAGATAGGAGAAAAATGCGCAGAAGACCTCTGCAGCGCGAGCACGCCGGAGCCGGACAGAAGAGGGCAGACAGCGCAAGCGCGTTTAATCCCGGCAGATGGCAGCTTTAGTCGGCGCCATGGAGACGGGGACGCCAGCACCGGAGGGGTAAGTGTATAACTTCTGTATGGCCAATATTTAATGCACGATGTATATTACAAAGTGCATTAATATGGCCATACAGAAGTGCTTAACACCACTTGCTCTCACGGGACAACCCCTTTAAGTAATTTCTATGTCTGAGATGAGCCTTAAGAGCTTTGAGACTATTTGGTAGATGTCAATAAGCCTTATGATCAATAAGCTTTGTCACCTATGTAACACTAATCTTTGTACCAAGTAACTTGTGAATACACCCTCGTCTTTCTGTATAAGAGTTGGTAATGTTAATAATAAAGTAGAATTCCTTACGTTCTCATGGAGAAGTGTCTTGACATAACATGGAGTGATTTCATGCTATTGATAGATAATTGCAAGGAAATCTTCTCATCACGGGCTTCCATATCTACCAATTTGGCACCTGGCAATGAGGTTATCAGATCGGTACCAGTGTGGTCCAACAACAGCAGATAGATAGATAGATAAATAGATATGGGATAGAGCGCTACGTACGAGATAGATAGATAGAGAGATAGATGGATATGAGATAAAAAGAGAGATAGAGATATAGATGGATATGAGATACAGAGTTAGAAGGGAGATAGAGAGCTAAATATGAGATAGGGGATAGATAGATAGATAGATAGATAGATAGATAGATAGATAGATAGATAGATAGATAGATAGATAGATAGATAGATAGATAGATAGATAGATAGATATGACATAGAGAGCTAGATAGGAGATAGATAGATATGAAATAGGAGAAAGATAGATAGATAGATAAATAGATAGATGGATATGATATAAAAAGAGAGATAGATGGATATGAGATAGAGAGCTAGAAGGGAGATAGATAAATATGAGATAGGAGATAGATAGATAGATAGATAGATAGATAGATAGATAGATAGATAGATAGATATGAGATAGAGAGCTAGATAGGAGATAGATAGATATGGGATAGGAGAAAGATAGATGGATAGATAAATAGATATGAGATAGAAAGATAGATAGATATGAGATAGAAAGATAGATAGATATGAGATAGGTAGGAGATAGATAGATAGATCGATAGATGTATATGAGATAGGAGAAAGATAGATAGATAAATAGATATGAGATAGAGCGCTACATAGGAGATATATAAATATGAGATAGAGAGCTAAAAGAGAGATAGATAGATAGATAGATATGAGATAGGAGAAAGATAGATAGATAGATGGATATGAGATAAAGAGATAGATAGATAGATAGATAGATAGATAGATAGATAGATAGATAGATAGATAGATAGATAGATAGATAGATATGAGATAGGAGAAAGATAGATAGATAGATGGATATGAGATAAAGAGATAGATAGATAGATAGATAGATAGATAGATGGATATGAGATAAAAAGAGAGATAGAGATATAGATGGATATGAGATAAAAAGAGAGATAGAGATATAGATGGATATGAGATACAGAGCTAGAAGGGAGATAATAGATAAATATGAGATAGGAGATAGATAGATAGATAGATAGATAGATAGATAGATAGATAGATAGATATGAGATAGAGAGCTAGATATGAAATAGAGAGCTAGATAGGAGATAGATAGATAGATATGAAATAGGAGAAAGATAGATAGATAGATAGATAGATATTAGATAGATGGTTATGATATAAAAAGAGAGATAGATGGATATGAGATAGAGAGCTAGAAGGGAGATAGATAAATATGAGATAGGAGGTAGATAGATAGATATGAGATAGAGAGCTAGATAGGAGATAGATAGATATGAGATAGGAGAAAAATAGATAGTTAGATAGATAGATAAATAGATATGAGATAGGTAGGAGATAGATAGATATGAGATAGAGAGATAGATAAACAGATAGAGCGATAGATGTATATGAGATAGGAGAAAGATAGATAGATAAATAGATATGAGATAGAGCGCTACATAAGAAATAGATAAATATGAGAGAGAGATAGATCGATATGAGATAAGGAGAGCTAGATAGAGAGAAAGATGGATATGAGATAGAGAGCTAAAAGAGAGATAGATAGATAGATAGATAGATAGATAGATAGATAGATAGATAGATAGATAGGGGATAGATAGATATGAGATAGGAGAAAGAAAGATAGATAGATGGACATGAGATAAAGAGATAGATTGGCAATAGATAAAGAGATAGATATGAGATTGAGATAGATAGATAGATGGATATGAGATAAAAAGAGAGATAGAGATATAGATGGATATGAGATAAAAAGAGAGATAGAGATATAGATGGATATGAGATACAGAGCTAGAAGGGAGATAGATAGATAAATATGAGAAAGGAGATAGATAGCTAGATATGAAATAGAGAGCTAGATAGGAGATAGATAGATATGAAATAGGAGAAAGATAGATAGATAGATAGATAGATATGAGATAGATGGATATGATATAAAAAGAGAGATAGATAGATATGAGATAGAGAGCTAGATAGGAGATAGATAGATATGAGATAGGAGAAAGATAGTCAGTTAGATAGATAGATAAATAGATATGAGATAGAAAGATAGATAGATATGAGATAGGTAGGAGATAGATAGATAGATAGATAGATAGATAGATAGATAGATAGATAGATAGATAGATAGATAGATAGATATGAGATAGAGAGATAGATAGACAGAGCGATAGATGTATATGAGATAGGAGAAAGATAAATAGATATGAGATAGAGCGCTACATAGGAGATAGATAAATATGAGATAGAGAGATAGATCGATATGAGATAAGGAGAGCTAGATAGAGAGCTAGATGAATATGAGATAAATAGCTAAAAGAGAGAGATAGAGAGATAGAGAGATAGATAGATAGATAGATAGATAGATAGATAGATAGATAGATAGATAGGAGAAAGAAAGATAAATAGATCGATATGAGATAAAGAGATAGATAGATGGGCAATAGATAAAGAGATAGATATGAGACTGAGATAGATAGATAGATGGATATGAGATAAAAAGAGAGATAGAGATATAGATGGATATGAGATAAAAAGAGAGATAGAGATATAGATGGATACAGAGCTAGAAGGGAGATAGATAGATAAATATGAGATAGGAGATAGATATGAGATAGAGAGCTAGATATGAAATAGAGAGCTAGATAGGAAATAGATATGAAATTGGAGAACGATAGATAGATAGATATGAGATAGATGGATATGATATAAAAAGAGAGATAGATGGATATGAGATAGAGAGCTAGAAGGGAGATAGATAAATATGAGATAGGAGATAGATAGATATGAGATAGAGAGATAGATAGTAGATAGATATGAGATAGGAGAAAGATAGATAGTTAGATAGATAGATAAATAGATATGAGATAGAAAGATAGATAGATATGATATAGGTAGGAGACAGATAGATAGATAGATATGAGATAGAGAGATAGATAGACAGATAGAGCGATAGATGTATATGAGATAGGAGAAAGATAGATAGATAAATAGATATGAGATAGAGCGCTACATAGGAGATAGATAAATATGAGATAGAGAGATAGATGGATATGAGATAAGGAGAGATAAATAGAGAGAGATAGATGGATATGAGATAGGAGAAAGAAAGATGGATATGAGATAAAGAGATAGATAGGTAATAGATAAAGAGACAGATATGAGATTGAGATAGATAGATATGAGATAGATAGGTAGGAGATAGATAGACAGGAGATAGATAGAGAGCTAGATAGGAGTAGATAGATAGATAGATAGATAGATAGATAGATAGATAGATACACACACATACAGTAAACCCTTGAGTAGCATTGCTCTTAAGTAAAGCTGTTTTCAACCTAAGTCGATGAGTCAGGGCAGCGGCGGTCCCTCAAATAATGTTGCATTCCTCAGATAAGGGCGCCGACTGCTCCATGGCCCCGGGCGCCGCTCAGTGAGCTGGCGCGCAGCTGATGCCAGTCACTTCCTACTCTCTTGCATCAGCGCGCGCCTACTCCTCCCCCTCCCCTCTCCACAGTGCACAGTGCCGGCTGAAAGTTGCTGTGTCTGCCTGCCTCCTGACACAGTACAGCAGCTGAATCCCCAAAGTGCTGGCTGTACGCTGCCTGCCTCCTGAATCCTCACTGTACTGCAAAATGTAAGTACTGTACAGATGAGTACAGTACAGTAAAGAAACATTTGCAAATAAATACTGCAGTCCTATGTCAAAGCACAGATAACACAGTGATAATCTTTTTATTATAAAAGTAAAAAACATTACAGGGCGTAATAACAAAAATAGCAAAATAACAGAAAAATTTGCCAAATACAATCACAAGAAGCATATATACACACACACATTTACAAAACTGAAATATTTGCAAAAATAACAGAAATTAACAGAAATATTTGCAAGAAATAATAGCCAAACATTTATATTTACAAAATTTTACAAAAACTGTACAGGAGTGAAATTTACCGGTCTGGCCGCATCCCCAATCTCACACGTCCCATTTACACTACAAAATTGACATAAGAAAACATATCACAACAAAAACTAGACAACCTATTCCATAATCCCCTGGGGCTGCATATTCCAACCTACTAAACAGAGAAAAAAACACACATTAGTAAAACAAGAATATATATAAATGTTTTTAATTTTTATTTATTTATTTATTTTTTTTATTTTTTTTTTAATTTTTATTTATTTATTTATTTATTATTTTTTTTTTTTTTATTATTATTATTTTTATTATTATTTATTCCCCCCCTCCCCTCTAAACTACACACATATTACCCTCTACCCATCCCCTGGTCCGCTGCCAATACCTGCCAATCATGCTTATGAACATATATATACACATATACATTTTTTTTTTTTTTGTAAATACACAGAACGTAATACTAACCCCCCACAAAAACTCATAATACCACCCATAAAGATACCACCCGCGAAAACACATAATACCACCCATGAAACATGAAACCACCCACGAAAAAAACAAACAAACAAACATAATACCACCCACAAACCCATATAATGTATAATAATCCACAGCCTAAATATACAGCAAAATATATAAATAACAAAAAATATACCATTACCTCCAGCCCTGGTTCGGGTCCCGTAAGCCTTTTAGTCAACTTTTAACTTAAAACAAAACAAAAAGCTAGGGTGAAAGAATCCAGCCCCCCACCGGGAAACAGTTCTCCAGGCTAGGGAACCCCAAAGCAAAAACCCCTCCAAAGGAAGGCTGCTCGAGGCCTACCCAACCTTTCAAACTCCAGAGAACGCACCTTCACCAGGTCACCGAGAATATTCCTACTTACCTCGTCCTCGAGGAGGATTTTATGCTGCGTCGATACTACACACCGTGAGCTCCACGTGTGATACCTAACCACTAGACTTACTAAAAATAAAGTGCAGCGGTCCCTGCCACCCAGATCTCTGAATGCTCCATAACACCACTCAGCGTAGGTAAGGTCAGCCAGCCGAGGCCAACCGATGGAAGCCCCTACCCTCTTGTATACCTCTATATTGAAGGGACAATGAAGCAGGAAGTGGTCCATGCTCTCCAGAGTGTTGCCACATGCCTCCCGGGGACAACCTCTGTCCTCGGTGTTCTTGTGCTTCAAGTTGTCCCCCACATATAGCTTACCATGGAAGCAGCGCCAGGTCAAGTCCCAATACTTTGAGGGAATTCTTACCGAATTTAAAAGAGACAAACCCACCCTCAAATCCCCACCTGGGCAGTCTCTGAGGGCCAATGGATTCTGAAAGTGGGTTGCCAAGACCCTCTGGTCCAGCACACGCCTGGCCAGCGTCCTGACTTCCCCCACGGTCAGCCCCCATTGGCGTAAAACCTTCAGAACCGGTGCAACGTAAGCCGGAAGATGTCCGTGCGGTGTACGAAAGTCCTTCACGCGCCCTCCTGTCTCCCACTCCTGGAAGAACGGCCGAAACCATCCCTTACAGGAGGATACCCACGGAGGAGCCCTCTCTTTCCAGAGGTTTGCGATATTAGCTTTCAAAAATGTATTCACGAGGAATACCACTGGGTTGACCATACCCAACCCGCCTAGTCTCCTCGTACGGTAAGTAACCTCCCTCTTGACTGGGTTCAGCCTATTCCCCCATAACAGCTGGAAGAACAGGCTGTAGACCCGTGACCAAAGAGGTTCTGGCAAAATGCAAACACTTCCCAGGTACATTAACAAAGGGAGCAGGTAAGTCTTGATCAAGCAAACCCTTTCTCTCAGGGTCAAAGACCACCCTTTCCATTGATCCACCTTTTGAGCGGCATTCCTCAATCTGCCTTCCCAGTTTTTCTCAGGATAATTCCCTTGGTCGAAATCGATGCCTAAAATTTTAGCTGAATCTTGGGGTTCTGGGAGAGCGTCCGGAAGATCAAAAGCAGGATCTCCCCCTCCCAGCCAGAGACTCTCACACTTTTCCCGATTGATCTTTGACCCGGAGACCTCCGAGTAGCGGACAACTTCCGACATCACCCACCCCGCCTCCTCCTGAGAGGAGACAAAGATAGTAACGTCATCAGCGTACGCCACTGTCCTCAAGGCCAGGTCCGGGACCCCCGGGTCCATCCTCACCCCCGTCAACGGTCCCCCATCTACCCTTCTGAGGAAGGGATCGACAGCGAACGCGTAAAGTAAGGGGCTCAGAGGGCATCCCTGACGAACTCCAGACCCGACTACAAAAGGACGGCCAACCCAACCGTTCACGAGCGGGAAACTCTCAGCCCCTGAATACAATGTTTTTAACCATTTTACGAACCCCACCGGCAGACCGTATCTCAAAAGGACAGACCAAAGGTACTCGTGGTTTACTCGATCAAAAGCTTTAGCCTGATCCAGGGAAAGTAAAAACCCCTTCCAGAGACCCGCCCTGCCCCGTTCCACAGCCTCCCGGACACTCAGCACGGCGCTAAACGTGCTTCGACCGGGGACAGAGCAGTGCTGAGCCCCAGAAAGGAGCTGGGGTGCAAATTTCACCAACCTACTGAACAGCACTTTTGCCAAAATCTTTCTGTCCGTATTGAGGAGCGCTATGGGACGCCAATTCTCAATACGGAGCGGATCTTTACCCTTTGACAGAATTATTAGGGCCGACTTCCTCATTGACTCTGGCAGAACGCCCAAGGATAGACATTCATTAAAAACCTCGGTCAAGAGGGGAACTAAAACTTCCTTAAAGGATTTATAAAACTCAGATGTTAAGCCGTCTGGGCCTGGCGACTTTTTGGACCGGAGCCCATCAATCGCCAGTCCGACTTCATCTTCCGTAATTGCTTCTGTCAAAACGCCAAGAGAGGGGTCTACTCCTGGTTCGGGAACGGTTTCTGCCAGGAAAGTCGAGATTTCGTCCCGATTAAGTTCTTTCCCGCCCAAGAGATGTGAGTAGAAGGATCTGATGACCTCCAGGATCCCTGATCTGGACCTTTTCAGGGAGCCTGTACTGTCTAGCAGACCCGTAACCAATTTACAACTCACTGACATCTTACAGTTCTTGTAGGGGTCAGGCGAGCGGTACTTCCCAAAGTCTCTCTCAAGAACCAAAGATGCGTGCCTATCATACTGACATCTCTTGAGCAAGGATTTCACTCTGGAGATCTCCTCGCGGCTACCTCCAGTCGAGACCAAATGCTCGAGTTTCCTCCTCAGGCTCTGATACATACGCTTTCTGTTCAGGCTTCTGAGGTTGGAGATCTGTCGGAAGAACCTTCTTACCCGATGTTTGAACATCTCCCACCACTCTGACTTACTGCTGCATAGGCCCAGTAGTGGTTCCTGGCTCTGAAGAAAATCCTCAAAGGACCGTCTTATTTCCGCTTCTTCCAGGAGTGACGAATTCAACTTCCATAAACCTTTGCCCATCCGAGGGGTCTCTGTGACATTCAGAGAAAAAAGAATCATACAGTGGTCGGAGAACTCCACCTCCACCACTGATAACGGTGAGGAGACGGCTTCCTCCTTTAAATAAAACCTATCTATCCTAGACCTGCAATAACTACCTCTAAACCAAGTGAATCCCATGCGCCCTGGGGTGTGCCGAACGTGGACATCCACAAGGCGTGCCTCACTAACTACTCTATTTAACGCGACGCTATCATAGCCTGGCTGGTTATTGGAACCTCCTCTATCACAGAGCCTCGTGACATTATTAAAGTCTCCTCCAAAGACCACTTGCCGGCTTGTAAAAAGGAAAGGCTTAATTCTCATAAAGAGGTCTTTGCGCCCCTCCTTTGACTGGGGTCCATAGATGTTAATAAGACGCAACTCTTGACCTCCCATGAGAATATCCAAGATCAGGCACCTCCCCATTTCCAGCTCGATAACCCGTCTGCATTCTACCTGTGCGGTCTTAAAAAGGACCGCCACCCCGCTATACGGCTCGGCCGCAAGAGACCAATAGGAGGCTCCGCACCTCCACTCACGCTTGGCTTTGTTCATGACCGACAAATCTGTCAGCCTGGTCTCTTGCAAAAATAAAATGTCAGCTTCAACTCGGCTGAGAAAATCAAAGGCCGCAAACCTAGCCGCATCTGACTTAATGCTGGCAACATTAATGGATGCCAGCGTCAACAGGGTGAGTGCCGCCATCATTGGTGATCGAGCTGGATGGCTTTCCTCTTACTCTCCCCCTCCTCCCTGTCGGAAGAAGAGGTCTCTCCTTTATTTCTTTTTAATGAAATTGAAACATCCATATCACCACACTCATCCTTACCTTCACCTTCCGGCTTCAGGGTGGCCCCCTTCCCGGAAGAAACCGGGTCCCCCACAGAAAGAGACCCAGCGTCCCCCGGGGTTCCTTCCTCAATTATCTCCGCCACCACCTCCGGTACCTCACCCCCAGCCTCTCCCCCTGGCAGGGAAGAGGAGGTGTTATTGAGAGCTTGGTACCGGTTAGAGAGGTCGACCGTAAGGGAACTGATGGGGCCTTCCTTTGGTATCTGCACCAGAGTGAGTGGGACCGAGTCATCCCACTCTAGAGAGGAAGAACCCCTGTTTTTCTTTCTTGTTCTTCCCTTACCCTTTTTTTTCTGCTTTTGCCATTTCTCGCTTTCCTCGTCCGCACTTTCTTCACGGGAGGATCCGGCAGAACTGGCAGCCACCTCCTCTCTCTCCAACCTTCTGGTTTCCTCATCCACATCGCTATCCCTTGGGGCCTCAGCAGCTCGACTCCCCTCCTGCCCTGGCTGGCCAGGCACCCCGCCGAGACCCCGTAGCTCTTCCTCCTCCCTGCTGCCACCAGCTTCGCCCCCGGAGCGACGGCCCCGCTGGCCCTCTGACTGGGCTCGGCCGATGTTGGCACAGGATAAGGGACAACGACTGAATGGGTGCCCTAAAGCACCACACAGGTTACACCGAATGCTGCCACAGGAGGAGGATGGGTGGTCTCTGCCCCCACACAGCGCACACACCAGCACCTTACACTGTGCGCTGAAATGTGTGGGGTCCCCGCACCTGTGGCAGACCTTCGGCTGCCCCTGGTAGAAAACCAGAATCCTGTCCCTTCCCAGGAACGCAGAAGAAGGGATGTGGGTAACGGAATTACCTGCACGTTTCAACTTTACCATGAAAGTCCAGGCCCCTGACCAGATACCGTGTGCGTCCCTGTTTTTCTGGGGAGGATGGAGAATCTCCCCATACCTGCCCATCCAGGTCATGATGTCAACATAAGAGAGAGACTCGTTACTAGTCAGAACGGTCACTCTCTTAGTGTCATTCTGGCGGGTAATTGCTTGAACTGAAAAATCCCGCCACTCGGGCTCCGTCTGAGCCAGCTCGTATTTTGACCAGAAGAGCTCGAGCCCCTCTGGTCTCACGAAGCTAACATCAAACAGGGAGGTCCCAAAGGGGTGGATCAGGGCAAAGATGTCACTCACCCTGAATTCCATCCCGAGGAGAAGCTCCACCACCCTAGCACGGTTAGGGCAGGCTTCACTGCCTCCCCATCGGAGACGAACCACATTCCTTCTGGACCCCCCCTGCCCGGCTGTAGGAAGCGACCATGCCTCTTCTCCCTGCCTTTGCTCTCGGAAGGCCCCTGTGCCAAACCTATCTATCCAAAAGGATAGGTCGCGCTTTTCACCCTCTATAGTGACCGACCTCTCTCCCCTCTTTAAGGCGGATAGGAATAGCTCGTGTGACCTGGGGTCCCTGAAGCCGGGAGGTGAAGGTCCCCTACTTACCCCGGCGGCAACACTAGCGTAGCTTCTAGGAGCAGTCACCGCCGGGGCGGCAGCTGGACCAGGGCCCCCACTCCTCCCCAAACCACCAGACACTCCACCCTCACTTGTGACTTTTGTAAGTTTACCTGTACCTCCCTCCGATACTCCTCCACCAGCAGACACCCCAACATTTAATCTTGTATTATTTAGATTCCCCACACCCCTGGACTCTCCCTCACGCACACCTCTCACCATGATGTTGCTCCCTTCATCCCTTTCACACACCTCCATGCCTTCCATACTTTCACGCTCATCATTCTCCCTATTCTTTGCGGCCAGACCGGTAATGGCTTCTCTCTTGGCCGGAAGAGTAAGGGGCACCTGGCGGCTCGTAGGTTTCCCAGCCGCTCCCCCCTTGCCTGCAGGGGAGCAACCCAGGGTGGGTTTCTTAAATATAGTCCCCTCCGAGCCTCCAGACCCACCCCCCTTAGCACTGGGGGGAAAGGGACTTCCAGCCACGCATTCACGACCTTTGGCTCCGCCTCCTGCCATCATATTTCGTGTAACCCCAGCAAAAGAATTCCGGCGTTTTGGGTCTCCACTTTTTTTAGGGTCCACCGCAGGGCCCTTATTGGGGCCACCCGACGCCGGATGGTCCCCCAAACTCCCAGGATGTTTGGGATCACCCGACGCCGGGCAATCCCCTTTATCCAGGCCCACCGCAGGGCCTTTCTGGGGGCCACCCGACGCCGGATGACCCCCCACCTTCCGTGAACTTATGGGATCACCTGCTGGTGGGTGACCCCCCTTACTTAGGCCCACCGCAGGGCCTTTCTGGGGGCCAGCCGACGCCGGATGACCCCCCATCTTTTCCTCCACCTTCCCTGAACTCTTGGGATCACCCGACGCCGGGAGACCCCCCTTACTTAGGCCCGCCGCAGGGCCTTTCTGGTGGCCACCCAACGCCGGGCAACCCCCTTTATCCAGGCCCACCGCAGGGCCCTTCGGGGGGCCAGCCGACGCCAGATGATCCCCCACCAGTTCCTCCACCTTCCCTGAACTCTTGGGATCACCCGACGCCGGGAGACCCCCCTTACTTAGGCCCACCGCTGGGCCTTTCTGGGGGCCACCTGATGCCGGTGCACCCCCCGCCTCTGCAACCTTTTTTGTCATTGTACCTGGATCATCCGACACCGGATGACCCCCCACCTTCGCAGCCTTTTTTGACATTTTACCTGGATCATCCGATGCCGGATGACCCCCATTCTTAGGAATCTCACTGTCAGACACCAGCTTCTGCCCATCACCCCTCCTTTTATTACGAACCGGGGGGGTGTTTGGATCAGGATGCCTAGTACTCTCCCCCTTCCTTTGCACTGAACCCACATTAGCAGAGTCCAGGCTGGGTCGGACCCGGGGGCTACCCATGCAGCTACCCCCCTCCCCTGGTTCAGAGGCTTGCCCAGGGAGGCTGACGTACCTGTACTCCACCTGGGTGATCTTTTTGCCACTTTTCTTCTTTTTAGCCTGGGGGTCTCGCTCAGGAAGGTCATTGCCAAAATAGAGACCCTCCAGGCCTCCAGGGGATTCCAGGTGACTTATGTACGCCATTAGTTGCCCCCCCGGGCCGCTGTCCTCGCCCTCTTCCCCAGAGGAGTCTGAGCTTGAAATAATAGTAGCTTGCCCAGCTGGAAGGTCACTGCACAGGGACTGCTGACTGTCCGCTGTCTGCAGTTCTCCAGCAGGGGCCTGCTCCATCTTGGACACTAGGCCCTTCATATCCTCACAGACCCCAGCCAGAGCCGGCTGAGACCCTTCAAACCGGTCACCATTCACCAGTTTCTCTGCAAACGGACCTGCACCCCTTAAGATGTCCGCCCTCCTCTCAACCAGGGTGAGGATCTCGCTTTTCAATTCCTGGACGGCCTGGTTGTATTGGGCCCTCCTTGACCCACCTGAATTGTTGGCCAGGGACCTGGCTGCCTTTAACTCCTCCTGAAGCCTTCTGATGGTGCCACCGGCCTCACGGTACTCCTGGGTCCTTGAAGCGAGCCTGGCAGCAAAGACGGTTACATCCTCCCTAGGCCGCAGTGTCCCCCAGTGCTCGATGGTAGGACTGGGGTTTCCCCCAGGAGTACCTGGCCTGGCTCCAGGAGGGCCTTTGCTGGAAGTCCCAGCAGCCGAGGTCCCGGAGGGCCGCCGTCCCTCACCCTGGCTAGCCCGACGGCCACCTCGGGTGGTCTCCAGGAGGGGTGCAGGAGACACATCGCTGCGTCTCCTGCTAGATCTCCTCAGCCCCTCCTGGGTAGCCGGTTGTGAAGCATCCCCATCCTCCGCCGGCTGGCTCCGGAGAGTGGGGGTAGTGGTCCTCCCTCTAGCCATAGCCCAGGACCTCACTCCCTCCTGGGTAGGAGAGAGCAAAAAGTCCCAGGCCCTGGAGGAGAAAGAGAGAGAGAGACCTGGAGCTGCTAGCACCTGCTCACTAGTGAACCACACCCTGCAACTGGAAGTGAAGGGGTGTGTCCCTGCAGTCCTATGTCAAAGCACTGTATGCTAAATGTCCAAAAACCGGTTAAATGTTCATTTATTCTTTACAGTTGTGTTTTATATTCATTCAGTACTGTTATTGTTTTTGATATTAAAGACCATAGTTTTTCTCTATTAAATGGGGTTTGGTGTATTTTTTGGAACGTATAGAACCAATTAATTGGATTTACATTAATTCCTATGGAAATATTGTTCTTAACTGTCCATTGCTACCGGAGAGATTAATGAAGTTAGTTGAGGTTCTACTGTGTATATATATATATATATATATATATATATATATATATATATATACCCGGACCACTTTTCTGTGTGATAGCAGCCGCAGGACAGGCAGACGCAGCAGCCTCCGTTCAGCAGGAGGCAAGAGCAGCACATGATAACATCATGACTGTGCCCTCGCGGCCCATGTGGCTGCCTCCCTCCTCCCCCCCCCCTAACTCTTCTCTGCTTCCTCTCAGGCTGACCACTCTGCCTGCTGCGTGATTAGTGCGGTGCTGCAGACAGAGTGACCAGCCGGGAAAGCACTGAATGTGCATATGTATGCGGTAGAGGGCGGTCTCTGGGCCCTCTCAGGGCAGGGGCCGGGTCGCAACTGCAACCCCAGCGACCCCTGACAGTATGCCTATGGTCTGGAGGAAGGATAAACTCCTGTGCTTTTTCCGCACGCTCTATATCATGATGTCACACCTAAGCCATGAGCTATCCCATTGCTCTGAGGAGGTACTATGTGGTAGAGTGTCTTCTGTTTGATTTGCCCAGGGTTCAACACTGCTGTGACCCGGTTTGTACTGGGCTGCATGATATGTGCTTGTTACAATCCAGACCAACTGGTCAACATACCCATGTCTTCCTCACTGCGGGCCAGAGTAACAGCTTCAGGGACTGCAGATGACTGCATACAGCTACCAGAGGTAGGTGTCTTGGAGTCTATATTGGTTTGCATAAACCTCTTCCCAATTAGAGACGTGATCTGTAGAATAAAATAATAAAAATGCCAATGCCAAACCTACAGCTAAAAGATTGACAAATGAAGTAATTATACATATATGTATGTGTTGCTGTGGAGGAAGCCAAAAGCTTGGAGCTGGTTCCTCTGTTACCTGTTACTACGCAAAGCTGAACACAGCAATTTATATGTATTTCTTCTTGTTTCTGTGTTATTTCCCTATCCCCCATAAGGTTAACTAGTGGCCGAGGTATGAGGTAAGGTTCGTCATTGTCAGGACAGTTAATCTGTTGGCTAGGCGGGTGCCTTCCCTGTTTTAATTTATTAGGGAGAGTTTGCTGCCTTTTATGTGGTTGTTTTTATTATTTTGTACTGTTTGGTATGCAGTAGCGTAGTGTTTTCAGGTTATGTATCCAGCGCATCCCGTGCAGACGTGACAATATGTCCATATATGGTGTACCAGAAGTCATGGAAAATAATAGACATACACATTTTCTTAGTCCTCTACCCAGTCAGACCTGTGCCTAATCATAAGGCTGAGTTGAGTCCCTATAAAGTTTTGTTTGGTAGGACCCCTGTAATTGGCTTGTAGTTTCTCCAGTTCCGATTAGGTAAAACGAGAAAAGTTTAGTACTGTGTTAGCCAGTGGAGCTAAATGTGACTGTATATGTATATGTGTCTCTAGATCTCTTTCAGCAGATCACTTTGTTCCTCTTACTGAGAACAGTCACATTTTTCTCCAGTCCCGGCATGAGAAATCTTCCCATGTGAGTGTTTTGTGATAAAAGTTAACTGTCACTCATAAATGTGTTTTCCTCGATTCCAGATCCAGACTTAAAGTTGTGTTATAAGGTGACTGGGTTGTCCACAGAAAGACATACTGGGAAAAGGTTTAGAACCAAGATTTGATGTACTACACCAGATCCAGTTGATGACTGCCACTTCAGTCCAATTGAAAAGAAAAGATAATTGGGTCCATGCCAACCACTGTATGCGAGTCTCCATCCAAAAGAAAGAATCAAATACCTGCTAGACTATGCATGTCTTTTAAGTTATGATTATAGTATAATGGGTTTGGGGATTGAAGAATATGTTAGAAAGTAATTGAGACAATATGTGTGTTAAAAATAATGAAGTACTTGTTGAAAATTGAAGAACTGTTTAATGTATACCCATGCTCCTATAATATCCTCCTCTATGCTTTTGTGTGCATACCCTTTGTTACCTCATTGTTACCTGTTAAAAAAAGTAATAATATTAATATTTTTTTATGTATTCATGTGTATGTGTATATGTATATATTTTCCAAAAATGGTTACACATGGCTTGGTGACCCCTGGTTAGTTCTCATGAACTTGGGACCATCATACCATTTCATTTGTGGAGGAAAAAGTGTCACTATAGACTGTATCCCTCCTGGACAGGATGTGCGTGTGCTGAACTCACTAATAAAGTAGTGCCCCTGTTTCCAAATCACCCCCCATATGGGGAATATAATGGGCTATCTAATGAAATAGTATACAATATATGAGATAAAATGGTAGAAAATCAGGCCAGAAGTATGCTTTGCCTTTTTAGATGAAACGTTGTTTAGAGCCCTAGATCACACGGTAGTAGTCATGTAAAATTTTGTGTTACCACATAATGGTCTGTCATAAATGGTGAACTCTGAGTGCACACATTTCCAGGGGAGCTGAAGATAATTGGCAAAGGATAATAGTAAGCCTCATGTAATATTTATGGACTAGGCCTACTAGATGATTTTATTTGCCCAATCATACTATAGATAAGAGGTTAGTTAATGCAAGCTACTGATTGTCTGGATTTAGAACTAAAGGTAATCCTGTGTTCTGGTTGAAGCCCGTGATAGACCTTCCACACTGCTGAGTAATAGTGAAGTAATAGCTCTGGAAGCATCACTAGTATGGGTCTGGGGATTGGCTATAACTAGTAGAAGGATAATAAATGGTATATTATGTGTTTTAGCAAGAGCACTTAATGCTACCTTTTAGACTTTTGACTTATTACTGGTGGATGTACAAGATACTTAGGGTGCTATTCCTTTATATAAACTATGCAATAATAAACATGCTGCAGAAGACCTTAGAAACATCATTTGAGTGTTTCTCACTGTGTTCTTCTCCGATGCATCGCATATACAATTAGGCATACCTGGTTGATGAGGCTACAATACTTCCTGAGTGCCTCATAAACTGGAATAAATACTCTAACAAACTTGGTGAAGAATGCAGGCAGGTGGAATGTTTGTCTCCCGACAATAGACACCAGACAAACACAAATCCGTAATAAGTAAGACCCTTGTTTCTTACATGTGTCTGTTTCTATCTGCTGTCTTGAGAAAGGAAGTCTTCTGTTTCTATTTCACTTGCCAATAATATCAATAACTGCATTTTATGTGAATGAATAGACAATCTTCGGACTGTGTTTATTGTGTCAGTTTGCTACACAAGTGGGATCAAAAGATTAGTCCCATATTTCCCCAAGGTGATGTATACTTATAAGTATTAAGTATTTTCCATTGTAAATTTGCATGTCATACCTTTGCTAATAGCTCAAAACTATGATTTGACTGCTGTCATAAGTCAAGGTCATAGGTCCATGAGCCTTTAGCTACACCCTGGCTAGAGGGGTTTCCCCACCTGAAGTCAACAGGTCTCTAGGACTTCACTGGGGTGTACAGTAGTTGAGAGGGCATCCCCAATGATGTCAGAGGAAAGCCCTGAGCTAGAGAAAGGTTTCCTCAATAATACAGGTTTCCCAAACAGGACAAGGAATAGGACACCTCCACATACAGGCTATCTCTTATCAGGATCTGAGAGTGAAGCTACAGTCTGTTTGGCATTGACAACAATATAGGTTGTCTGAGCATTAGCTGATGGTTAGTAACTAACCTAAACACAACGGGATTTATCCTGGCTGTATATACCCTAATTACATTTCTTCCTCTCTTCTTATTCCCCTAAGGGTGGGGCAGAGGATTTTAACTCACTCTCCTAAAAAGGGATGATGATAGTCATATTGCAAGAGACCCACTTTCAAGTCTGCTAAGGTACCTAACTGCACCTCATGTTTCTATACTACATGACATCACAGTCTTCACCCATCTGAAAAAAAAACTGGTGGAGTGTCCATTGCCATTCACAATTTCCTCACCAAATTATATGCTCCGAAACAGATACAGAAGGGCAGTACTTGTTTCTTAAAATAGCTGTAGGTTTCAATTTTATAACACTAGCTAAAGCCTACTTTCTGAATCCGTCACAGGTACCTTGTGGATGCTGAGGGTGCTGTGGAGCTTTTCTGCCAGGTCCAACATTGTACTCAGAGGAGACTTCAACCTCTGCCTTGATCCATGCTCCTCCACTTGTAGGTCTGGGGTATCTTCATCCGCAGTAAGCAAACTGAAAAGATTTCTCATATCTTCTAAACTGATTGACCTGTGGAGGCTTCTGCATCCTGGGGTCAAGGACTTCAGTCACCATTCCCTAGCTCACAATAGTTGCAGTCGCCTAGATTATTTATTTATATCACATAATTTGATAGACTTTGTTACCACCTGCTCAATAAATATCTTTCTTTGGTCAGACCACGCCCCAGTGTGTGGTGCTCTACAGAATCTCTCGGAAAGGAGAGGGAACTATATCAGGAGACTAAACGACAACTTCTTCAACCCTTAATGACGAAGGCTGTTTACGCCTTAGTGACGGAGACAAATTTTGGAAAACTGACGTGTCACTTTAACCCTTTCCGGCTCCAGGACTTACATTTACGTCCTGGATTATCGGGGTAAGATCGGGGGAGCCATGCAAGTGTCATGGCAGCCGGGGGGCCTTCTCAAAGGCCTCAGGGCTGCCTTAGCAGACTGCCTATCAAGCTATCCCCGTGGGGTGGCTTGATAGGCTGTCTGTCAAATTGCAGTATGACGTAATGCTGTAGCATTACATCATACTGCAGGAGCAATCAAAGCATCGCATGTTGTAGTCCCCCGGGGGACTTAAAAGTAAAGTAAAAAAAAGATCAATAAAGTTTTTTTAATTGTAAAAAAAACCCAAAGTAATAAAAGTTTATATATTAAAATAAAAATACGTATTTGGTATTGCCGCCTCCGTAAATGTCCGATCTATCAAAGTAGCACATTATTTACCCCGCATGGTGAACGTCGTCTGAAAAAAAAATAAACAACACCAGAAATGCACTTTTTCAGTCACCCTGTCTCCCAGAAAAAACGCAATAAAAAACAATCAAAAAGTCGTATGTATTCGGAATTGGTACGGACACTACAGGACATGCAAAAAATGAGTCCTCGCTCAACTACGTCAAAAGAAAAATAAAAAAGTTATTGCGCGCAGAAGATGGCGGCAAATGTCATTGAAAAAAAAAAAGAGTAGTACAATAAAAAAAAACTATACAAGTTTGGTATTGCAGTAATTGTCCTGACCCATCTAATAAAGGTATCATGTCGCTTTTGTTGCAGTTTGTGCGCCGTAGAAACAAGACACACTGAAAAATGGTGGAATGTCGTTTTTTTATTACATTAGTACATTATATGGTACTTTAAAGAGCACCATTGAAAAATACAACCGGTCCCGCAAAAAAAAAAGCCTTCATACACCAACGTCGATGGATAAATAAAGGAGTCATGATTTTTTTTAAAGGCAGGAGGAAAACACAAAAAGGAAAAAAAAAAGGGGGGGCGCGTCATTAAGGGGCTAACATAGAATAATAAAGGCTTTGCATTTCCAAGTGATTCTGACATTGTTTTTTCGCCACATATTGTACTTCATTTAGGTGGTAAAAATAGACCAAAAGAATTGTAATATTTCAAATATGTGCAAACATACTATAGAAATTTTTGATAAACTATATATATTTCCATCTATTTACTTTATTCTGGGTGCACATTTGAAAAACTGTAGTTTTTTTTTTAACCATTTAGGAGATGTACAAATTTAACATTACTTATCAATATTTTGAGGAACACTTTGTTTTCCTACACTAAGCCAAGATTACAAAGGCTCATAGCTGTCAGAATGATAGACTGCCCCAAAAAGGACCCCATTTTAAAAACTACACCCTTTAATATATTCACTGAGGGGTGTCAGGAGTATTTTGACCACATGTTTTTTTTTCAGGAGTTAATGCAATTTAGAGGAGAAAAAATAAAATTTCACATTATTGCAAATATGTCATTTTAAAGATATACTTTTTTTCTATAGTGCACATGAAAATGAGGATTTACACCCCAAAATGAATACCTATGTTTGTCCTGTGTTCAGAAACATACCCATTGTGTATACCCCTAATAGTATGTCTGTATGCACAACGGGGCCCAAAATGAAAGGAGCAGCCAGTGGCTTTGAGAACAGAAATTTTGCATGAAGGCCTTTTTG
Source organism: Eleutherodactylus coqui (assembly GCF_035609145.1). Lineage (NCBI taxonomy): Eukaryota > Metazoa > Chordata > Amphibia > Anura > Eleutherodactylidae > Eleutherodactylus > Eleutherodactylus coqui. The sequence continues at coordinate 172,257,738 of NC_089842.1, forward strand.
GGCCCCATAGCACACTTGCAGAGCCCTTGAGCGGCCAAAATGACAGAGAACCCCCACAAATGATCCCATTTTGAAAACTAGACCCCATAACGAACTCATCTTCGGGTGTACTACATATTTTGACCACACAGTTTTTGAATGAATCTAAGCAAAGTAGAAGGAAAAAAATTACGATTTTCATTTTTTTGGCAATTGTGTCATTTTAAAAACATTTTTTTTATACAGCACGCATATGAATGAAGACTTTCACCCCAAAATAGATACCCCTGTTTGTCCTGTGTTCAGAGACAGACCCATTGTGTCCTTAATATTATGTTCGTATAAACAACAGGGCCCAAACTGAAAGGATCATTGAAGTTCGACTTTTTTTAACTTTTATGTGCTCGCCATTATCCATTGGCGCTCACCGTGGCCCTCGATCACTGCTCCAAGCTCTTGACTACTTTTAACAGCCAGGAGAAAGAAGATTTTAAATTACATAGGTAATCCGCGGCTTTTGCCCATACATCCACCATTTTGTCAATGAGCGCATGCGCTGAAATTGAGGAATGGTCCACAGTAAAAGATCCCATCGGAGGACATCGCTGGAGGCCTTAGGTACGTAATTTCATCTCCCTTCATGGATCGGATCCTTAACGGGAGGTGAAATTTTAACTTTTTTTTACTTTTACGTGATCACGGTTATCCATTGGAAAGCACCGATCGCGGAACCAGAGGAACCGGGCTCATGATCAGATCGATGTCCTTGATTTCCCGGGCGCACCACATGGGGAATCCACTGTGCCTACTAGCGATCGATGCAGAAAAAGCATTCGACAGATTGGGGTTTCTTGAGGCGACCTTGAGAAAGATTGTTCTGGGTTCCAGGATCCTGAGTTGGATAATAACCCTTTATCATGACCCAACGGCGAGGGTACAGGAAAAAGGAGTTCTATCCTCACCTTTAAAAATTAGAAATGGCATAAGACAGGGTTGTCTTTTATCACCTTTTTTGTATAGGCTAGTGGCCTCAGATAAAACTCAGATATTCAAGGATTCGAGACAGAAGAGTTAGTGACTTTAAGGTCAATGTCCAGAAATTCGAGACCCTTAATATAAACATCCCAGTAACTGAGGTTTCAAACCTTAAAAATTCTTTTGCCATCCGTTAGAAAGATGACCATATAAAATACCTGGGAGTTCTCCTGAAAGTCAACTGAGACCAATTTGACTTGAACTACAAATCCATGCTGTCCTCGCTTAAAACAGATTTAAAGCGAGGGGGTGACCACTCACCCTCTCCTGGTTTGGCACAAATAATGTCTTGAAAATGGACTCCTCCCTTAAATTCCTATACCTCTTCTAGACTATCAAATTGCCTAGGGCTTACTAGTCTCATGTTCGTAGAAATTCTGTGGACTTTGTCTAAAGATGGGCCAGATCACATTTAAAATTCAATACACTTACATGTTATAAAGAGAGGAGTGGGTCTTTCAAACTTCCTATATTATAAAGTTGTTATCTGTAAATGTATACTAGACATTTTCCACAATTGGTCTTCCAAGCTGTGGGTGGAACAAGAGAATTCTTCCTCGCATCAGGCATTAGGAATCTTTTGGCTCCCAAGGGAAGTGAGATGACAGGGACTGGAAGTTTCACCTTTCATGGGCAGACTTCTCGATATTTGGGATGATTTTGCAAAACGTATGGGTCTGATCTCACGGCCAGCCCCACTTACTCCCCTCCTGGGAAATCGTAGCTTACCGAGTTTGCTCAATGGCTTTTCCCTTCTAACTAGACTATAGTCCACATTACCATGTAAACAACACATACTAACCAGTTTGGGTGTACATCCTCTACAGGAGATACTAGAGGAGGGGGGGCTGTTGGCCAGGGCTTGGTTCCAGAACTTACAAATCTGCCACTACATGCAAACCCTTGGGAGTAACTCACAACTACTCACCTCACTATTCCAATTTGAAAAGCTCTGCATCTTGTCTGCACTGACGGCAGTATGGATCTCGAAGGTTTACCATGTTTTGTTGGCAGACGTGACCCAAAACACTGCACTGCCCTTGATAAGATGGTGGGTAAAAGAGTTAGGATAATCTTTCCCAGAAGAGACATGGGACAAATCTATGGCTTTAGCATACACGTTCTCAATCTCAAACAAATTCTAAGAGCTCAGTTATAAACTCCTATTCCAATGGTACAGAATGCCTTCACAGCTTGCTAAAATGTATCCCCAGACGTCAAACAAATGATGGAGATGCTCCCCAGAGAGTGGTACCTTCCTCCATATTTGGTAGCCTTGTCCCTTGGTCTACCCCCTCTGGAAAAAAGCTCATGCACTAAATAATTGAGTACATGGGGAGAAATAGCTCAGTCACCTGAAATAGCCCTCTTAAATATGATCCCAGAACCTATCTCTAAAGATAAATTTTCTAGCTTTGGGTCTATCTGGGCTTCCTGGATCTCATTCTGTGCTTCACCTACCCTGAACATATGGCTCCTCTCAGGTGTTGTACCAGCAAATTAATACAACTCATCAACACCAACATTGTCATCTGAAATTTCGCTGCCCCCCACCTCCGCACTTCCTAGACAAACTTATGTGCTCTCCCTTTTTTCGTCTTTTTCTCTTCTCAAAGTCCTCTTCTCCCCCTTGTATTATTTTTTGCTTATTTTCTGCTCCTTTCCCCTCTCTCCCTAGTACACTATCCTTTTACTTTTTATTATGGTTGTTAAAATCAGTATATCAAGATGTTATTTGCATCAGAAGACAAACGTGTAGCACCACAGGAATTTCAGTACGCTGACTATTGTTACTTTCCTGCAGTAGCGTTGTTACAATAGCACTGTATATGACATATCTGCATTGTTCATTTATGTTTTATTGGTCTTGCAACCTCAACAAAAACATTTTGAACCATAATTACTTTACACAGTATTGTATCATCTACAAATATTGATATTTTACTGTGCAATCTTTCTACCAGGTCATTAATAAATATATTTTATAAAATAGGGCCCAATACTGACCCTTGTAGGTAAGCCACTAGTAATCAGAGTATGAACCATTAATAACCATCCTCTGCTTTCTATCATTGAGCCAGTTACTTACCCACTTTCTCACCCAGACTCATTTTATATACCTACATTTTATGCAGCGCAGTATCAAATGCTTTGGAAAGTCCAGATACATAAGATGCAGTGACTCTTCCTGGTCTAGTCTACAACTTACCTTCTCGTAGAGGCTGATGAAATTGATTTGACAGGAGTGACTCCTCATAAACCCATGCTGATGTAGAGTTATACAGCTCTTTTTCTTGATGTACCCGAGGATAGCATCTCTTAGAAACCCCAAACCTGTTGGGGTGTGCCAGTTCAGGTCTAGCCTCCCTTGATCTCTTCCCTCTACCACTCCTTCTGTCACCCAGCTAGCTGACTGCTGATCCTGCTCTCCCATACTACCATTCCCCCCCCACATCTACCCCAGCAAGTGCCTGCTCAGTGAGCAGCAAATTCCTTTGCATATTGTCAATGGATCTCAGTGTTGCAAGCTGCGCATTTAGATTCAGGATCCGGGATTCCAAACGCACAACATGCTCACAGCTCATACAGCAGTATGCACCCTCGACCGGCTGTTCAAGGACTGCATACATGGCACAATATGTACACTGGACGACATTGTCAATCATGGAGCACATTTTAAATGGGGATCGTACAGATAGATTTGATAAAAAGTAATCTCCACTTTCTGTCTGGGTTTACTCGTACAATCCACAGTGCCTCGCTCAGGCCTCACTCACATGGGCGTATGTTGCACATGTATTAAATACATAATATAATACTAAAAGCCCATTGATTTCTATTGGGCAAGCCACACCTGCATTTTCCTTCATTCATTATGTAGCTAGCCTCCATTCCCAAGTGGGCTAGTATAACCTTGCTTACTTATTCCTTTCTATCTGAAATACCTGGCCTCTTTTACCTCAGATAGTCATTGCGATATAGAGAATGTTAGGCTGTCAGCCATTTGGTTCCGTGTGTCTTGACTTAGGCCTACATTCAGCATCCAATTTTTTATCCACTGTATAATCCCTGGAATAGCTGGTAAGCTGTTCTAAAAGTTTCTCAGCTCCCCCCAGCCTGTTGATATTTGCATGTAGAAAGGCATAGTCTCACCTTTCCTGGACAAGAGTTGTGCTGTGGGGTAAATAACCCCCTTTCTTTCTCTTCCACCTGTATTTGTTGGCGTTTGCTAGATTAATGGGTTTTCTAAGACTTCATTAGCAAATGCATGGTCAATACAACTCAGTATCCTCATGCTGAGGGCTCTGGCAGACACGTTGGGGCCAAAAAATTAAGATGAGAAAAAATCTTTAATAAAAATATTTGGTTGTGTGAAGGAGCCAGCCCAATATGAATTATATTTTCAGAATCAGGCACACCAGCTGAACAAAACACATATACACAGGTTGAGGTACGAGCTCAGTAACCTCCTCAAACTACATATTCCCATACCTTGTTATAATTCACATATCATGCTTGATATCAATAAATAGATAAAATCATGAGGAGAAATATGGCAGGCATGTCTTCCCATCAAAGAACCTTGTGCAGAGATATGACTGAAAAGGAGTGAATTTCTTACCGAAAATTCCTTTTTTCCGAGTCATCCTGACGGCATACCTGGAGGTTGCACCTTGACCTTGTAGGGACAGGAAGCAAGAGACTTCAAAAGGCTCCTCCCGCCTCCCATTCTCCAGTGTCTTCTAAATTACTTACATGGACATGTCGTCGTTAACCAAGGAAGATATTTTATTTGCTCCGAAACAAAAATAACATGGTTAATTCCATTTGAATATAAACAAGAAGGGTAGCTTACCCGAGTTTAAACAAAAGATATTATGCACAAATTTTCCGCATGAAAAGAATGTCCGACATAGGAGCCTCTGGGCTACAGATTTGTACCCGCATAATCTTAGACATATACGTGTGAGTTTTGGGAGGGAATAACATGCCGTAAGGATGACTCAGAAAAAAGGAATTTTCGGTAAGAAATTCACTCCTTTTCCCCGGCGTTATCCTGACGGCATACCTGGAGTATACCAGATTATTTTCTTAGGGGGGGACCATTGCCTGCAAGACCTTTCTCCCGAACGAGAGGTCAGAGGAGAGGACCGTATTCAACCTGTAATGTTTAGCAAACGTGTGCAGGTTGGACCATGTGGCTGCCTTGCATATTTGGTCCGGCGTCGCCATAGCCCTCTCTGCCCAGGAGCAGGATACTGCCCTGGTTGAATGGTCCTTGAGTCCTTCCGGGATAGGTCTGTCGCTGGAAAAGTAGGCCTGCTGGATTGTGGTTTTTATCCAGCAGCTAATGGACCTCCTAGAAGCCGCTCTTCCTCTGCCCGGCCCCTGAAATTGAACAAAAAGACAGTCAGTCTTCCTAAAGGATGATGTCTGCTCTAAGTAGCAGAGAATGGCCCTCCTTACGTCCAGGCTATGGTAGTCTCTTTCCCTATTATTTTTGGGATCTTGACAGAAAGATGGGAGGATAATTCCTGCTGTCTGTGGAATTTCGAGGCTACCTTTGGAAGAAAGAAGGGGTCCGTTTTTAGTATGATCTTATCATCTTGGACTAATAGATAAGGTGTTTTACAAGACAGGGCCTGGAGCTCGTTGTGATTGCTACCAGAAATACGTTTTTTAAAGTGAGGTACCTAATTGATATCTGATCAATGGGCTCAAAGGGGGTTTTACAGAGATTCTGGAGAACTAGGTTCAGGTCCCAGGGGGGAACCGTACTACAGTTAACTGGCCTCATTCTTTCTGCCGCCTTTATAAGCCTGCAGATCAGTCTATGATCTGCTAACGGTTGGTCTAGAATGGCCGAGAGCGCTGATACCTGTACTTTTAGGGTCCCTGGTCTAAGGTTTTTATTTAGACCCTCCTGGAGGAAGTCCAAGATCTCCGCCACCGAGGTGTCAAGATTGGAGACTTCCAGCCCCCTCCAGGAGGAGAACCTTTTCCAAATTTTGGTATAAATAGCTGACGTAACAGGTTTGCGAGACTGGCGTAGAGTCGCGATAACTCTGGAGGACAGACCTTGTCTCAGTAGCGTCTGTTCCTCAATATCCACACTGCGAAGTTCAGTCTCTCTAAATTGGGGCACAACACTGGACCCTGCGCTAGGAGATCCTTCCTGGTTGGTGATGGCGAGTCTTAGGAGTACTGGAAACCATGCCCGTTTTTCCCAGTATGGGGCGATTAGGATCAGGGTGATATGGCTTTGCTGGACCTTCTGCAAGACTCTCGGGATCAAGGGTATGGGGGGGAAGGCATATGCCAGACTGAAGTCCCAACTCTGAGAAAAGGCGTCTATTCCCTCGGCCCTGTCCCTCGGATCTAGGGAAAAGTGGATGGGGAATTTTGAATTTTTGCTGTTCGCAAACAGGTCCACCTGTGGACTGCCCCAGGTGTCTGTAATAAGATGAAATTCCTCTTGATTCAGGGACCATTCCCCGGGGTCTAGGCGTCTTCGACTGAGAAAGTCGGCTGTCAGGTTCTGGGACCCTTTGAGGTGGACCGCCATCAGGGACTGTACCGTGGTCTCGGCCCATCGGAAGATCCAGCAGGTGGAAATTCCTGGTGCCTCCCTGGTGGCGAATAAGGGAAACGGCAGTCATATTATCAGAGAAGATCTTAACATGTTTTTTCTTTAGGATATCCTGAGCCCTGTGAAGCGCCTCCCAGATGGCCCTAAGTTCTCTGAAATTTGAGGTCTGGCTACACAATGCTGGACCCCATTCGCCCTGGAGCAGGCGCTGCCCCACTTGCGCTCCCCAGCCAGACTGGCTTGTGTCGGTGACTACAGAAATGAAGGGCTCTGCCACCCATGGGGACTCTGCTTCTAGATTGTCTGTTGACCGCCACCAGCGGAGGGACCGTGTGACGGATGATGACATGGGCATCCTGATGTCCAGGGAGGTCGTTGCCCCGTCCCAGTTGCCCAGGATGGCTCTCTGGAGCGTTCTTGAGTGTGCCTGGGCCCAAGGAATAATGCTGATACAAGAGGTCATGAGGCCCAGGAGCCTCATCGCATCCCTAATTGTCATTTGTTTCTTCTGGCCGCATTTCTGTGCTGCCTGTCTAAGGCATTCCTGCCTGGGTGGAGGCAAGGATAAGGTCTGCGACACCGAGTCTATCCGCACCCCCAGGAAGGTTTTGCGTGTCTCGGGGAAAAGACTAGATTTAGGGAAGTTAACTATCCACCCCAGTCTCTGAAATAGGGAGATGACTCGGCTAGTATCCTCTTTGAGGATCTTTGGCGAGGATCCTATTACCAGGAAATCGTCCAGGTAGGGGATGATGTTTATGCCTGCTACATGGAGATGCACCACCATCTCTGCCACTATTTTGGAGAATATTCTGGGTGCCGTTGAAATGCCGAAAGGTAGGCACTGGAATTGAAAGTGGCGTACACGGCTCCCTATCCTGATGGCAAACCGCAGGTACTTGTGATGTTCCGGCAGGATTGGGACGTGGTAGTACACGTCCTTTAGATCGACGGTACTCATAAAGTCCCCTCTTTCAATTAGAATTACTGCTGACCTGACAGTTTCCATTTTAAACCTTTTATAGGTAATGAATTTGTTCAGGCCCTTCGGATTAAGGATCATCCGGAAGCTGCCGTTTGGTTTTTTGATAAGGAAGAGGGGTGAGTAGAATCCCAAGCCCTGCTCTACCGTGGGGACCCGAACTACCGCCCCCATTTGTAGCAGATTGGAAATTTCGTTTTTAAAGATATTCTGCAGGGCAGGGGATTGCGTGGGGGTGACTGAAGTTATTAGGGGGCCAGGTGAAGAATTCTATTCTGTACTCCTGGGCTATGAGCTGCAGGACCCACGGGTTGTCTGTAATCTCCTGCCATTCCTGGGAAAATTTTAGTAGTCTACCCCCCACCCGGTAATCCTCTATGGGGGTAGAGGTTGTTTCTGTCTTACCCCTGCCTCCTTTGGGGTAGGACCAGCGCCTCGTCTTTCCTTCACCCCGGTAGGGCCTGAAGGATGGCTGTTGCCTGTGGGGAAGTGCGGTCCTTGCCTGATCCGGAAAGCTGTGGGTCTTGTCGGTAGTCTTCATGAGGATCTCCTCCAAGTCCGCGCCAAAGATGTGTTGACCATGAAAGGGAATGTTACACAGTCTCCCTTTGGATGCCGTATCCGCTTTCCACGTTTTCAGCCCGACCGCCCTACTGGCCATGTTGGACAATGCGGCGCTCCTGGCTGCCAGCCTCAAAGTTTCGACAGATGCATCTGCCAGGAAACCCGTTGCCGATCTCAGCAGGGGTATGCACTCCTGCAATGCCTCTCTAGGGGCCCTCTGTTTGATCTGTTAATCCAGCTCCCCTAGCCAGAGGAACATTGACCTTGCCACAGAAGTCGCTGCAATGTTGGACAGCGTATAAGCCGTTGTTTGCCAGGCCCGTTTCATTAAGGCGTCTACCCTGTTATCCATAGGGTCCTTAGGATGAGACGAGTCCTCAAATGGGAGGGCTGTCTTCTTGGCCATCCTGGCCACCTGTGCGTCCACTTTGGGAACTTCCTCATAGACACGCACATCCTCTTCCGCGAAACGGAGCCTCTCTTTATACTCGCGGGGTAGGTAGAGGTGTTTGTCCGCGCAAGCCCATTCATCCGCGATCACCTTTTTCAGGGTGTCATTTACTGGAAAGATGATGCAGTTCCTTGGTCTGAGCCCTCCAAACATATCGTACTGTATGGACCTTGGCTCGACCACATCCTCGACCTTCATAGGATCCCTGACTGCTTTAATCAGGTCATCCAGGTCACCTGATGAGAAGTAGTACTTTTTCTTCTCATCCTTAGCGTCAGGGGAACGGTCGAACAATTCACCATCTGAAAGGTCGCCCAGGGATTGCTCAGAGTCTGAGCTCGTTAGCGGTATGTGGCTAGACCTTTTGGCGGCCCTTCTTCAGCTGCGCTGGGGGAGACTGGAAATTGATGCCCGGACCTCCTCTCTAACCAAGGATCTTATATCTTCCCTGAATGCAGACTGCTCGTCCGTAAGGATCTTGGAGGTACATTCAGGGCATAGTGGCTTTTTGTACGCCTCATTCAGTTTTTTAAGACACAGAGCGCATTTCCTGTGTCTTTTCTTAGGGTCCTGTTTAGACCTCGTGGACTCCCTGTCCTGCAATGATACATGCATGCACATAAGGGAAACCCGCCATACATCGCTATAAGTCCCCCTGAGCACATTAATCCTGCAAAGGTCACACTTACGGTTTGCAGGGCTTCCACTTCTGGTTCTTTGGTAGTCATGGTGCAGGATAGCAGTATACCAAACCAGCTTGTCAGGAAAATCCTTCACTGAAGGTGTCCTGTCAGTGGAAGCTTTCTGGGGGGTTTCCATTTTTAAATCTCCCGCCATTTCCGGGTTGCCGTTGGCATCTGACGTCACCGCGTCACGCCGTGTCATTGGCTCCGCCCCCCCGGCGTTGCGCGCGGCTGCGCCGGCATGCCTGGAGGAGAGAGGCTCCCGAGCCTATGGCCCGCCGCTCTCCCGGCTGAAGAGGACTACACAGGAGCCCCGTGAAGACGCAAGAGGGGACGCAAGGACCTCTAGCCCGCCGCTCCGATGCGCTGCGGTGGTGACACCCGGGTGGTCAGACCTGTGGCCCGCCATACTCCTGGACCGCACTGACTTCCAGAAGGGAGGTGAGAGGGGAGGCAATCCTGTGGACCGCCAACCTCGCTGTCAGCCTTGCAGCTCCCTGGAGGGAGCTCCTCTTGCGTGTCCCTGTAGAGACAGGAAGCACTGGAGAATGGGAAGCGGGAGGAGCCTTTTGAAGTCTCTTGCTTCCTGTCCCTACAAGGTCAAGGTGCAACCTCCAGGTATGCCGTCAGGATGACGCCGGGGAATTACGATTTTTCTGAGCCAGTGAAAATCCCACCCACCTCCTCCATATGACCACAGAAGGGGCAGGGAGAAGGTGTATTTGGAGGAATCCTTTATAATATGGGGCCCCACAGGCCCAAATTGTCAGACCTGCCAGAGATACGGACTCAGCATAAGGACTTTCCCAGTGCTTCACTGGCTCCGCAGAAATCAGAACCTTGGGCCGTGTATCCCAAAATCTGGTAACTGTCTGTTATTTTATTCCTATTTATTTTTGAATACTGCTTGTTGTGTATACCTGTATTTCCTATACTCCCATGCAACAACCTTTTTTGTATATCTTTTATACATATATATTCTACACTGCTAGTCCTTTTCTAGAATAAATCTTCAATTTATAAGTCAGCCTTGTCTGTTTTAAAGCGAACCATAACTCCAAAGATTGTGCTCTTAATTCATAAGTCTGGGTCCCAGCTTCCCTTAACTGGTGGTGGCAGCATGTATTTGTGGGGGCATTGTAGAACTCTGGAGTGCATTAGAACGGATCAGGTTATGATTTGTGCTTTCGGTCTGCATGTGGCAGGACCCTGGGAAAGCTGTATACAAATCGGCCTGTATTCTATTGACCCGAAGCTTGTAATCTCCCTAGTGTGAACGATTGAGGCTCTGCCGTGACGATTGGTAGCAGAAAGTGTGCTTGGAATAGTCGATCCGTGAGTAATCGGGGACAGAGGCGGGATCGATAGGCATCATCCCCTCTCCTCTCTCTCTCGTATCTACATGACAGTCATGTGATCACAATTCTGATCAGCTCAGATTTACTTGGGGTTATGTGTTCAGTTACTAGTCTAAGTCTGTGTGATGCTATTCCATGGACCTTACCATTGAACCTGCTTAGATGGGGATACAAACACTTCTGTCACAGTTACCAATTATGCACACCCAGCTGCTGTCACACTGGTACTGTATAATAGAGATCACAGCTCATCCTCCTGACTGTATACTTATGGTCTGTAGCTTATTTAGGTGAATACAGAATGTAATATGTGTTTTATCTGCACAGTCTCTAGCTGTTCATGAAATGCCGTGCTGATGCATCATGGGATTGATGTAAAAGTGAAAGCAGAAATCTCAACATCAAGATGGTGCCTGATAAGTATCAGACAGGAGGTTGCCCTGCATGAAAGTGACTGCACTATACAGAGGAGACCTCCGGAGTGTGACAAGCAATCAGGTGAGGGGTGTAAGGATAGAAAAATGTGTTTTTGCCAGACTGGCCCTTTAAAATTATTCCTGGTCACAGTCATTATCAATGCTGACTAAGAACAAAGCAAATATCATTTCACATTTTGAATCAACTTTATAACTTTGCAAATGCATTGATTTACTATTTTGGGGGGGTTATTTTATTTTTCCCTTATTTATGCTGACATCTCCTTTCAAAGTTCTGCTAATTTCTCTAACATCATAGCTGAATTTGCACCACCACCTGAGCACATGCAATTTACTAAAAAATTTTAAAGAGCTTCTCATGTCGGCAAAATATGGCATTTAAAACATTTATCATTTATATAATGTCTCTGCAGGTGAAGTTTCTGAGAGACTCAAGGGAGTTTCCAATGGCTTGCTCAACACTCTGCACTTTATCTTCAAAGAGTACCTGTAGTTTTGTAGTTTTAGGAAGCTTCCGACATGTCATAAATTTTGATTGTGGGTTTTCGATTCATGCACTGAGACATCCACAAACACTGATATAAAAGAGCTGAAATACTCAGCTAAGCATTGTGCCCCGTTAGCTGTAACGGGCTTTGCTTGGCTCTCCTTGGAGGTTATAAGCAGAGAGGTGCACAAACATATACTTTATATGGAATTGTACACCACATCTTCAAAGAAACCTAAACAAAGCTAATCACAGAGTGAGGATATTGCTTGGTGTCGATGAGCTGTTACGGCGGTCAGGGGCCTAATAAAAACCTCAATGAGATCGCGGGCAGCCATTCGGGTGTCAGGGCAGCCTGGAACCTTATGTATGCCCCCAGGTCTACCATACATTTCTGCCTATTAAGTTGTGCCTGTATTTAAACAAAAAAGAAGTCATAATTTTTTTGAAAGTGTGGAGGAGAAAACAAAAATTAATTAAAAAAAAAAAACAGTGTGCTCAAGGGTTAAATATGTTAAAGGTATAAATAAGGTTCAGTAAGGCAGTGTTTTTATTTGAAAGCTAAATGCTAGAACAAGGGGGCAACAATATTTTACTGAAAGCATAGTAAATGCTCGGAACAAGCTTCCAGCAGACGTGGCTGGAAAATCAAGAATAAATGATTTCAAACGGCTTAGGATAAACATAGATCTATCCTTAGCGAGAAATAAAAAGGAACCAATATAAGGGCAGAATAGACAGACTATGTGGTGTTTTTATGCTGTCAATTTTCTGTGTTCCTAAGGGACGATACGTTGCATATTCAGACATGTTGTTTAGAGAACTAGCATTGTATTTGGCTGCAATTTACTTGACGGTGCACAGCTTGCTCATCAGAATGATTCTTGTCATCCTCCTCTGACCCCTTTCATCATCGAATTATTTACATCCATAGGCTCCCCTTTTGCTGGATATTTTTCCTTCACACAATTCCTGGTATACTTGACACTGTTGCTCAAGATATCTTCAAACGGTTGGCAGTTTTTGACATACTGGCCTCAGCTACTCTAGCACCAATGACCATGCCTCATTTGAAGTTACCCAGATCACTTTGCTTTCCCATTCTAATGTGCATAGACATGGAATATGATCTACAGAAAACTTGTTTACTTGGTTTTATTCTGCACTCTGAGGTCATGTGTATTATTTCCTTACAAAAAAAGGCAATCAAAATTGCTATTTATATACATTTATAATGGGTTCTGTCAACTTTTAAGCTTTCTGAGACTTTAGCAGTATCCTCTACATGCTCACTGGTATATCAACATGTCCTACATTGCTGCAAACCATTTAGGTGAAAGCCCAGTCTGTATAAGTCTATAAGCCAATAAAGGGGTATTCTGGGCTGTTACTATTGATGACCTACCGTCAGGATAGGTCATCAATAGTTGATCGACGAGGGTCCACCGCTTCAGTTCTCGCTGATCCTCCTGGCCACTGTCAGTGCAGTATGACCAGACATTGTCATCAGTAGTTACGACCTGGAAATGTAAAAGGAAGTATCACTTCCATTGATTTCCGTGGGAGCAAACCTTTTATCACACTTTCAGCCCTGACCACCGATGATATCTGGCCCTGCTGCACTGACAGTGAGACAGCTGTTTGCTGGGGATCCTGAGCAGCAAAGCCTTGCAGATCAACTATTGATGACCTGAGTATAGAACATCAATAGTAAAAGCCTGGAAGACCCCTAACAGGTAATCAAATGCCTTAGAGAAGTCATATACATTAGATATAGACATGCGCTCTGAGCGATACTCGCTCCTGTGTAATAGCACAGGAGCGAGGTTCACTGGGACACACTGTCAGGGATAGCTTGCCGGACAGTTCGTCCCATTTGAATGGGCCTTTATGGAGCCCTTTAATGTCACTAGTAATAAGGGAGAGATTGTGACAACTTCCTAGACTTTTTCACAACTGTAGGCCTCCAGCACACTTGCATATTTGGGGTGGGGTGCTGTCTCAGTTATTCCAGGGACAGCACAAGGCCCCATTAAAGGAATTCACAGCAGAATACAGGTGATACTATTGTTTCAACTCTATCCTGCTCCCTGATGACAGGCGGGGTATGAAGAACGCAGCTGTCAGCTGCGTTTTTTATACCCCACACGGAGCGCTCAGCTGTATAACAGCCGGGCTCTCTGTGCACAAAACAAGCAGGGCCACCCTACTTGTCTTCTGCATCTTCCGCTCAGAGCGCTCGGCTGTATAACAGCCAGGCACTTGGAGCGAGGAACACCTGGATGCAGAAGGCAAGCAGTGACACCCCGCTTGTCTTCTGCATCCTCCGCTGGGAGCATTCTGCTGTATGATAGCCAGTGCTCCCAGCGGGGAACAGCTAGATGCAGAGAACAAGCCCCCCCACCGGAGCGCAAAGCGATAGTACATGTAATGGTGTGCGTGTGCTGTCCAATGTGAGTTGCGCCCAAGTCCTTCTGGTGCAACTGACATACACAGGCAGTGTGCCAGAGTCTTTTAAGGGTAGTCCTAAATGACATCTGATTACAAAGCCACTAGCTGATGGTGCTGGTTAAACCTAACAGTAATACATGTTCACATTGAATCAATCTGACTGGAAACAAATTTTTAGCAGCCCCTCAGAAAAGAGGACTCCAAGCAGGGTACAAAGAAAAGTGTTGTCCTGATGAGACACCTTTGAAACAGATCAAGAACAAAAATTAAATACAGGTGTACTACGTATTTAAGAGTGTAATCATACGTAGCAGATTTGCTACAGATTTTTGTTGGAGCGGGCCAGAGATCTCTTCCAGCCGACAGCGTCCATTCACTGCAAACAGGCAGTCATTCAAAGATGGAACAACTCCTGTTTACACCGAGTGACTGATCTGAAACAAAGTGACTTGTTACTACTCAGTGCAATTTCAAGCTCAGTACCCTGTCAGGGCCTGTGTGCATGCAGGCCGACATTCAAATGATTATTCAGGCGATTATCAGCTTGTGTAAAAGGTACCTAAATGTAGAGTGAATTCTCCTGTAAGACCAGTTGAGTTTTGCAACATTTTCAATAGAAATATTTGTAGAAATGTTCATATTTCATAGTATTTTTTTAAACCCCCTCAAGGACCATGGGCCTAAAGAACCAGATGCTTTTTAAGGATTTTATCCATGGTGGTGGTTTTACTGCCCTATTTGTTTTTCTTCAGCTACCTAAATTATTTTTGCGTTTTTATATATATTTATTTTATATCTTTTTTTACAGACTTTCATTTCCATTTTTTAGTTAAAAAGCTAAAAAAAAAAAAAAAAAAAAGGTTCTTTTTAAAATTAGTATACTTATGCTATAATAAAGTATGGGAATGTGTCCCTCATTTTGTTTTGGACGCTTTGATATATAATTTGTATAGTTTTGCATTTGGCAACGGCTTTGGTTGGAATCAGCAGTTAGTTGTTTTCTTCATGTATATATTTTTATTTTGTAAATTTTTTTCACTTATTTTTTACCATCTGTTTCCCCCATGATGTCATATAAGACCTCTAGGAGTCAGTCACATTTTTTATTTTTATTTCATACTTTTCCACTGTAGCTGGGGCATGCATAGAAGCCACAGTTACAGGGGAAAATAACCGCCTGTAGTGGCAATAGTCACTAACAGTCTTTAGTACATAGCGCTCATTGAGAACTATGTCACTTGAAAAGAAGGAGGCAGAAGTGGTTGAAAAACACTCCTCCCTTCTCCTCTGGGTCCTCAGATATGCCTGACAGCCGATAACCTGACCTGACCTTTTCCTGCTTGATTGAATCGTACGCTTTACTTCTATCGACTGCACCAAGCACTGTATATTTACCACACTTGGTCCTTAAGGGGTTGAATTATATTATAACACACTCTAGATATTTTTTTTTCCCTACGTTTTTTTGTCTACAGGTTTCTTAATAGAACGTGAAAACCACTGAGAAAATACCTACAAAAATGCCACTAGAACCCTTTAAACTGGTGCAGTTTTAACATGTATTTAAAAAATAACTATTGGGTAGCCCTAGTCTCATCATGCGCTTACAATTCTGACAGGTACCACTCTACAAAACCATTTTAGGCAAGGGTGTTTTGATCATTGTTTGCCCATACTTTAGTCCTTTTTGCACAATGCGTACATAATTTCGTGATCAGTCTGTTATCCATAACCACAGACAGGGCCTGCTGTAGGTCAGTCACCAACACAGTCCATATAGGAGCATCCAATCCAGGCAATAATTCAGCAGTATCCAGACTGTGGGCAAAAGACAACCTTTTAAAGTCAAACATCTTGGAGAATGAATATTAACATGGATGGCTCAAGTGAGAAGTGGGTGGTGATACACTACACATCTCCAATTGGACTTAGAGTAGGTGTTTAATATCAACACTTTCATACAAGTGGCCTTCGTGTTCATAACCGCATTCAGCTTTCCCTCTAAAAAATGCAAAACCTCAATTCTTGTTGCCTACTTGTTCTCTAAGACAGGTTAGAGAACAGGGACCCAACTGTGTTTCATTAAACACAGCAAGGATGCAATCCTTCTAGTGCCAAGACAACCTCTGCATCTGTATCCATAGAATTGGAAACATTTTCACAAATAATCGGTTTATCCACAGTATATGTTTAGTGTGCTCTCTGTAAAACAGTCAAGCACTGAAAATATTAATCTCTAGCTTTTTTTTAAGTCATGTGGTATACTATATAATTGTGCTTTGTGTGTAAAAGAGAATATGCACACGGCAGCTTTATTACAAATATATCTGAATTTAGACAAATGGAAATTATCTTCAGAAATTTCTGCAACAAATCTGTAGCGCATGAACATATAGAATGTAGCATCCACAGTTGGTGTAGGGGGTAAGCAGAGGGACTATAGGGATAATAGACTTTAAAAAATGAGAGCTGTGAAAACTAATCCCATGCTCTGCAGCTATTGGCTAAAGCTGAACTACACACTTTACTCTGTACCGAGCCCTTGCATGCATTTTGTATGTAATGCAGAGTACATTCAGCTCACTATCAACTTCCATCATTACGTTTGAGGTCAGGAAAAAGGGTGCAGAATTATTTCGACACGGTTGCTGTACAGCCCAGTAACATGAAGCCACACAACATGGAGAGCTAAAAGCAGCAGTTATTAGAACACTATGTGTTCTGATAATTTGTTGATGGAAAACAAATTGTCACATTGGGGATTATTGGAGACTTGCCGAAGGTTTGTTAAATTTTTCAAAGTATTTTTTTTCTTCCAATCTAGAGCAAAGGGAGAAAAACTTTGTGAAAATATGAAAACTTCTAACAAAATCTACTGGGGAAATATATGAAAGATTATATTTGTGTATGATAGAACTGCACTTGGTTTGTTAGTGATGTGTTATCACCCTTCCCAACACTGAAAAGAGAAGGGCGGATGGGATAGTAACAGATTTAGGGGGGGGGGGGGGGGGGGGGGAAATCAACTTAAAAAGGGGCTATGAATGGGCATCACACCGAGTCACCTATATTGTAAAACAACTAACCAGCCAATACTCACGGCTCCCCGCTCTTCTTCCGCTGCCGGCTGCCATCTCCCTGCTGAGGATATGTTTACAGGCTGCAGTCAGCCTGTGATGTTATGTAAACAACTTGCAGCAGCCAATGACAGCGCTCATTATTGCTGAGCGCTGTCATTGGATGGAGAAGCAAGTTTGTTTACAGGCTGCAGTCAGCCTGTGATGTTCTATAAACAGCACGGTGGAGACCAGGGAACGATTGAGGAGATGGATCAGACATTTTATTATTTTACAGCATGGGAGATCCTGTGAGATGCCCTTACATAACTCTGACAAGCCTTTTAAGATATTGATATTCATATTGTGCATTTGGAAAACACATTCTCCCCTTCCCCCGCAGGTTTGTTCTGTATAAAAAAGGAAAAAAAAGGTAGATATTGTCTGTGGTGCCAAAGTTCTATTGCATACAGAGTAACTTGGAGTTGGGGAATCACAGAAAATGTAAACAGTAATGGCATATGATACATGACCCTAGTAGATTAATTTAACTCATTTGGAAAAATTGGCCTGGAGTGTCACTTTAAGATACTCTGCAGACAGCTAGCTGTAATGCGTGATGTGCACTCAAAGCAAAATTAAGTAAATGGAGATGGGCCGCAATACTAGACATAGCACATGGACAAAAGTGGCACTGCTTATGGAAGGGGTGATATTTTTCTAAACTCCAAAAACCACTTTAACCTCTCAAGGATGCAGCCTAGTTTGGCATTTATGTATGCAACAATTTTGGGGGATTTTCATAAAGTATTCAAGAGCTATAACTTTATTTTCAATCGACATAGGCATGAGGTTTGTTCATTGAATGGCAACTTAGAGTTTTTATTGCTACAGTCTTGGTATAAATGTATTGTATAAAATTCATTTTTGGGGGGAAAAGGGTAAAAAAAATGGCAGAATTGAGGTTTACCATGTTTGTCATGCGACAAATGACAGGTTATCTATGGATCAGTACAATTATGATACTAAAATTTCTTCTAAGATTTTTCCACTTTTGCCAAAAACAAACCCCTCGTTTGCAAATTATTTACTTTTGGCATCATTGCATTGAAAGATCCATAACTATTTTTCCATCAACAAAGCCGTGCAAGAGGGTTTTTTTTGTCCCTGATGAGCTGGAGTTTATTAGTACCATTCTGTGGAACATACAGTTTTAGATCACCCTTATTGCATTTTCTTTGTAAAGCAAAATGAACAAAAATAGTGGTTTGCCTTTTTTAGTGTCTGCAATGTAAGGGGGTGGGGGAGGAATCATTGGCCATGTTGTTGTGGATGCAGCAATATCAAAACACCTATTTTTCATATTTTTGCAAAAAAATTTTTACTTTTTAGCCTGGGTTCACACAGGGCGGATTTGCCGCAGACTGCCGTTGCATATCTGCACTGCGGCAAAACCGCTGCATTTGCAGTGCAATGCAGCACAAGTGAGATTTGCCAAAAAGCTGTTCTCACAGTGCGGATGTTTTCCGCACAGCCGCAGTGCGAAAATGCAACTGCGTCGCGGTTTTAAAAGATGCAGCATGTTCATTCTTTGGTCTTTTTCGCAGCGCTTTTTTGTCCATAGACCTCTATGGACGCAGCCAAAATCGCACCAAATACGCGACAAAAGTAAAAAAATGCTTGCGGATCTTTCCGCACGAAAATCCGTAAGCCCAAATTAACCTTTGAAGCGGTTTTGCCGCAGAAAAACCGGAAAAACTGCGACAAATCAGTCCTGTGTGAACCCAGCCTTAAACTGTCTCTCTAGGGAACTTGAGCCTGTGATCTTACAGTGGTGTTAAGAAAATAGCTGTTCATTAACCTGATAAATCACCATTTGGTAAAAGTGACATTCGCTTTTCGTCTGAACACCATGTCTATTGTTTTTAATTGGACCTTTAAAAAAAACAAAAACATCGCATGGCACTCGCACGCTGTGCGATGGAAACACTTGTTATCTTCTGACACGTGGAAAACACGCACTTGAGGATCACAATTTCACAGAAGTGATGCGTGAAGCTTTTGAATGAAAAACGCCTTAGATCCCTGTGAAAAATGCACATTGCAAGTGCGATATCAGTCCGAGTTTCTCAGCCCAATATCGCACTTACTTGTGTAAATTAACCTGAGGAGTTGACTGGTGGAGTCATTTATTCTGCAGAACAGCAGCTGTTAAAATTAGCCCTAATTTTAGAGAGCCGAAAAAGCACAGTACAATACAACAAAATCTCATTCAGTGCGCAAAAGAGTTGCGGAGGCGTGTGCAAGTGGCCATACACGCGTGTGAAGGAGCCCTTATATTACATTTTCACCAGTGTTTTGTAAGAAAATGCATCATTCCAGACGTTGTGATGAAGGAGGTACTTTGATTAAAAGTTGGAGAGTGAAAAACAGAAGTGAAACAAATTAGAGGCTGCTCAGCTAACAGGATTTCAAATGCCTGGAAGTGGCACCCCAAACCTGAAAGACCCAGAAGGCAGCAGGGAACTACTGTTTGAACGGATCCAAGAACAGCAAAAATAGAACTCAGCCAATGATCAGCTCCAGAAAGATCACCGAAAATCTGCACTTACCACTGATTATTGCTACAATCAGAAGTGAAGCCGAGTTAGCAGCAAGAGCCCCCCACAAATGTATTTATTTTTTTAAACAAAGCAAAAAGTCCTGAAAAGGTTAAAATTTAAAAACAGACTGACTGACCAAAAGAGAAATGGCTCATTATATTGTGGCCTAATGAAAGTAAAAATTGTTCTTTTGCATCTACTGGCCGTAGACAGCATGTCGGAAGAACCCCAAGCACGGAATTGAAGCCACAGTACACTGTGAAGACAGGATAGCATGGGGTGCAAAAATCTTTTTCATACCATGGTGTTAAGCTTCTTTATTGCATTCAAGGGTATATGGATCAGTTTTAATATATCAAAATACTGAGTTCATGTTACCCTATTCTGAAGAAATGCCCTTGAAATGGGTGTTTCAACAAGACAATGACCCAAAAGACACTGGCAAGTGAACATCTTCGTTACAAACAGGATTGAGCTAATGGAATGTCCAGCCCAATCACCTGCCCTCAATTCCATAGAAAACTTGCAGGCTGACACCAAAATGCAGTTAAGGCAAAACCAAAAGCTGCAGAAGAAGTGTGGAATGCAGCAGTTGGTATACTTTATAGAAAAATGTTGCCACTGCTATTTTTTCTGAACAGCCAAAAATTCCTCTTTACCTTCTGAGCGACTTCACATGAGCGCATGCCTTAGCGCAACGTACTTGTGCTATGAACGAGGCTTTTTTTGCATGCAGATTGGAATTTTTTTGATTCTCGCAGGGCATGTTTTTCTGCGCACAGGACACAAACACACCCCGATTTAAATGGTTAGTTCCCATTGTGTTCTTTTCCTGCAGAATTGTGTAGCTTATTTGTGCACCTCCCATAGACCCCTGGCATATGCTCTCGTCAATTGGAAATTCATGTGTTTTTTTAATGACCAATGTTACTCTAAAACTTTATGTGAAAGTCGCTGCTGATCGTATCTGGCGGACCACCAGGGTGTACACATGCAATGAGTCACGATCAGCAGTGGCTTTGACTGCGCACAGCATAGGAATGGCAGGGAAGGCAAGTATATGACTCACATGCCCAAACTCTGCATGGCAGCTACCATGTGCCCATAAATTTAGCTTATGAGGTTCAAAAGAGCTGACTGACTTTATATGCATTAAATGTCAAATTTCAAACCCAATACTCCATAAGTAGATGGCAATGTGCTTTCATAATATGGTATTTTACTATACCCTTATTTATAGCATAAGATATTGTATTTAACATTTTGTATGCAAAATACTAATAGTGCTAATTGCCATTTGACTTTTCTGATTTTGTGCCTTTTTATGAGGAAATGTGTTTGGATACATTTGAGTAGAAAAAAAATGGCACTGGTTCATGAATCTAGGAAAAAAATAATTTACTAGTGAACTCAAACATTATCCAGGGAAACGTTATCCTCGTGATCACATGCACATAAATCACTAAAAGTAAAACATGATTACAATAACATTTTTCACTGTACAACAATGGAACATTTTGCAGTCTTTATTTGTTAAATAAAAACTATTCGGTGAACCAACTAAAACAAAAAAAAAAGTTAATACAATACACGTGTCTGTGTTCTTCATTCATGCTTGCAGAGGAAACAATGGAAAACAGACAAAATTTCAGCACCTCAGTGATGGATTAAGGATGTTGATACAGAAACATTCTGTTACAAAAAATTTAAAAAAAATAAAGGAGCACATAAAACCACAACTGAGACATCAACTCTGTAAGGAAATACCATGTCTGTAAGGGTCCTAAGTTGCTCAGATGAACCCATTATAAACAGAATGACCCGCTGGGCCTGGCCAGCCCAGTGGCGATCATCGCTGAGTAAATGGAGGAGCAGCCGAGGGATCATTCTGGCTGCTTCCACTCACAGTAATCAGGCAGTTATTCATAGAGGTTTACATGGGCCAATCATCGTTCAGTTTTATGCCTGTATAAACTGAATGAACGATAACCGAACAAATCGCGGAGTCTGTGCATGCGTTTACACTGAACAATAATCATTCAGATTCGCACTGGATCGTGGGAATCCAAACAATTATCGGCCCTTGTAAAAGGGCCCTAAGAGACATGTTGCATCTACAGAATTAAATCATGGCTGAGTAGGAAGTAGCTCCCAGAAATAACGGAAAAAGAGTCAGCCCAATATCTACAATAAGGATAAGACGACTGTTATGAGCTAGTGCAATACAAGTGGTTGTCAACTTGAAGCATGTTAACTCTTAGGCTATTTTCAGCATTTTTTTATCAGTTAAAGGATCCATCCTTTCTTTTCAGAACCAGAAAAAAAAAAGTATAATGAGTTTTGAAATCTAGCTCTAGTTTACGATTATACATGCACAGTTGCATTAAACAGATCCATTAAACATAAGCATAAACAAATGGAATAGTTTCCATTTGTGTCTGTCCTCCATTGACAGAGATGTTTAAAGGGCCACTCCAGCAAAAACATGTTTTGCCACCCCTACCCATCTCACCCGATTGCCTGACACACCCTGGAGGTCTCCTCTGTATATTGCAGCTACTCCAAGGCAATGCAGTCCCTTGGCTTATGTTTACTTATGTCTATCATGATGGTGAAAATTTTGCATTCAGATCAATCCCTTGATACCATCAGTGCAGCATTAGCTAGAGGCTATGCCATCTCTGTCTGATGGGATGGGGTGTGCGTTATAGTTCCCTATATAAAGCTACAGTCAGGAGGATGAGCTGTGACCTCCTTTATTATAACTGCATGACAGGAGCTGTATGATCATCACCAGTAACTGACAGGAGATTGTGTCCCATTTTAGGCAGTTTCTGTGGTAGGTTTATATAACAGCATCAGATTACAGTGAAACTGACTAGAAACTTCACACATAAGTAGATCTGAGCTGTTCAGAACTGAGATTACATGATTTGAGGAGAAAGTTTCAGATAGAAAAGAATAACTAAGGTAACATCAGCTCACTTATATATTCTAGGGAGCTAGATACACAATGAATTAGGGAAAAAAAAATCACCAGAGTGGTCCTTTAAATTAAAAAAATATTTTTTTGAAACCTCCATTCTGTTTGGTTTCCATTATTTTGGGGGGGAAAAGTCCTGTACATCACTCTTTCTCCCAGCAAAAAGGACTAAAGCAGAGGCAAACTGAAGCAAACAAAAGGAAAGAAGACCCACTGTAGTCAATGGGGATTTTACAGAATGTGTTTTCCCAGTTTTTCTGCTCTTAGAATAGAAAAACAGAAAACAAACATTCATATGAACACAACCTTACTTACTAATCCATCAGTTACAACACAAGCTCTAAAAGCTGGAGGAATTCACAGATCGAAACAGATTTTTCTAGGTATTACAGTAATAGCCAAGGGACAAAGTCCCACTTTTCAGCCGATTTATGACCACATGGGTTCCATTTTATAACTCTGAACTGTAACAGAAGTTCAAGGTTAAGAATTAGAAGGCTAAAATTAGGTATAAAAAAATGATGCTATGACATTAGACAAAACAAAAAAGGTGCCAAATTTTCAGCTTCGTCTATAAGTATTAAATGGACAAAGTTTGCTTGGCTTACAAAAACTATTGTCACAGAGTCATATTAGGTGGTACAAAACTGGTAATTAAACATCAACATGCTGCATATTTCAAATCACAAATACTGTTTAATCGCTAGCTTTGCTTATCAAGTGAACTGATTAAGTGAAAGGTTAGATCAGGACTTCATTTTACCACAGGTAGAGCTCAGAACAATACATTGTTGCTTGAAATACCCTTTAACATATATAAAAGATGCAAAATGTAATGAAAGGAAGTGGGGGGGGGGTGTTGGGGGTAAATGTCATGCTTCCCACAAATACATTTCTTTTTCATTACTACATCAAATTATATTTTTTCCCCATGTGAACGGCACAATCTTCAAAGGGCAGGCAAGAAATTACTCCTTAATGATTGTGTTTGTCAAATCAAGCTTTATTGATAAAATGGAATTCAAAACTCTCTGTAGCAGCAACAGACCCAGCCAGTGTAGTTATAATAAAAAGGAAAAAAAAAAACACAATCGACACAACTGATTACTTGTTAATGGATCTGAATGTTTAAATTGTGGGTACATATTTGTTCATAAAAGACTGCATTTTCAGTCACATTTTAATATCAAAAAGAGGAACATTCTGTAATCAAATATGTCCAAGCCAAAAATCAAAGCTGTCAGAACTGAAGGCTGTTCTTCATCCTGAAAAATACTGTACACTAAAGTTACAAGTCTATAAACAATTTAATAGGGACCCCTGCTGGTTATGTTGCTGCTTTTTGTCCAATCTAAAACCACCACGTAATAGTGTTAGATAACTGGTTGCATTACATAACAAGCTAGACCTCCTGTAACCTTTAAAGAAATTTGCAGTCCATAATTAAATATGACAATTTTGTACAAGGACAATTGCACTTTACAAAAAAAAAAAAAAATCATACAACAGAATTTGCTGGAGTCTGATTTACAACATGTATTGTCTGAAAGTACATTAACAGAAAACTCAATTTTACAAAAAAAAAAATATATATTTATGTGTAGAGAAAGGGCATTAGGAAAACAGTACAATATTTCGGGCCATTTGTACTGATGGGAATTTTGATTTTCACCAAGCTCACCCACATCATATTCCCTTCTTTAAATTAAAAAGGTTGAGGATGGACGCTAAGAAGGATCACTGAGGTTGGGCTGTATGTTCATTGAGGATGGATGTAAACTCCATTGCTAAACGGATACATTTACCACATGTCATCAGTTGACGCAGAATCCTTGAAAAGGGAAGAAAAAAAAAAAAAAAAAAAAGGACAACACATTTTAGTTAAACATTTTTAAGTTAACTTTTCATCTACGCAATTTAAAAGCTATTCCCACCTTCTAAACCAATTTGACTGTCCTAATGCAATTGAAATTAAAGACTATGCAACTTAGCAAACAGCCTTTATAAAAATTTCACTTAGTCTACTGCACCCAAATTTTAGCCTTTTAAGGACCAAGCGCAGTAAATATACGGTGCTTGGTCCTGAGCTTTAGTCCTGCACCATACATCTGATATTGGTGGGGATTAAAGCCTCTGCTGTCAGACAGAAGACAGAGAAGGAAGAAGCGGTTTTTAACTGCTTCTGTCCTCCCCTTTCCTGGGTACATAGCACTCGATGAGTGTTATGTACCCGAAATGACCGCTGTTAGAGCAGATCTGCAGGGTCCCAGCAGACCCTGATCAGTTTGGTTAGTGACTTGTCACAAGAGGGAATGTTTTAGCTGTAACTAGGGCTTTGATGGCTGCCCCAGCTACTGTGGAAAAGTGTGGAGGGAAAAAAAAACAAAACAAAAAAAAAACTATGTGAATGACCACCAGGCAGTCTTATATGAGATCATAGGGAACATAGATGTTTAAAAAAAAACTATACATATTATACATCAAAATGTCCGGAAAAAATGAGGAACCCATTCCTCTACTTAATTTTAGTGTTAATATGCAATTTAAAAACACAACTATAAACTTAAAATTTATTAGCTTTTTAATCCTCAATAAAACAAACAAACAAAAAAAAACGCAGAAAAAGTCAGTAAAAAAACATTAAGAATAGCTGTGTGTGTCACGTGGGAAAAAAGAAAAATTTTGGTAGCTGAAGGAAAAAAAAAAAAAAAAAGATATAGGGCAGTAAAAGCACTATATGGGTAAAATCCCTAAAAGGTGTCTGGTCCTTTAGGGCCAAAATAGCCTGGTCCTTAAGGGGATAATAGTAGCAATACACAAATCCTTTATTTGGTAGGATGGCAAGTACTGTGGGCCAGATGGAAGAAAGTATGGCTTAAGGAGGACACTACACAGGGTTTTCAGTGTGATACGGCTGGGCTCATGGGAGTGCATCTTGCAGTGTGCCAGCTGTGAAATAAACGTGCAAGGCACACAGCCAGTATGCGTACTGGCTGCATACCACTCAGCGCCATGTACTATCTTGACATGTATGTGCGTAGGATATCTGCCAAGATAGAACATGCTACAACTTTTCTTGTGTGCATATTTTGTCCAATACATGAGAGGTAACATGGCTACCTATGGTAGAGTGGCACAGCATATTCTGTGAGCAAAACACATGCAAGGAAGCTGCAATACTGACACACTCATGAGAGTCTGGTAGGTTCAGAAAATATATACACAAAACTTACAATTCTTCAATGTTTCCTAATTGAAACTGTTCAGGTGACGCACCTCATCTCCTATTACAACGAGTCTACAGGGACAGCCATTTGTAGCCAGCTGTAGAGATAGTGTTTATACAGCACTACAAGTGACCCATGATTGGCTGGCCTGCTCACATGACAATCACAATGCCAGATCTTAAAAGGCGTTTCGAAGTTTATTTTTCTAAAAATAGGGCATAACAGATCCCTTACAGGTTTTCATACAGAAATGAACCAAGGAGGAAGGAGAAGTATAAGATTTAGCTATTCCTTTTGAATCCATGTCTGGCTTTAGGTTGACAAACTGCCACAAAAACCTGTGGGATCAAGGGTATTTGTATCCATCTTGGATTCCATACTGGAGCTAGCCCTGTATGTGCAAGCTCCCTTTACAGAATATAGCAGAATGGGAGACCGAGAAAGGCGCGATCTACTATTATATAGTTATCCATGCTGCTGTACTCTAACATTTAAAGTAAGAATCGTAAAAATGAAATTAAAGTTTGTTTTTGCAAATTCTTGTTTATGATTAATTTTTTCTTGTACAAGAATCTTCACAAATTTTATGAGACAAGACTAAAAACAATATACTTACAGTGTCATCATTTCTATATGGGTTCAGTTTGTTGTACACTGCTTCAATTACACTCCGCCTAAATCAAATTGTGAAAATTAGCAATCATAACAGTATTGTAAACAACAAACATGGGACACGACTCACTAGATAATGATCAAATTGGTTATCAAAGAATGCAATAATTTAACCAAACTTCTGTAGGACTTTCTGCTAAAAGCACTTAACAGTATCAACATGTGTTCAGATTCTTAATTACATGCTTCCTCCACTAATATGTACCTATAAAAGCAAAAGTTCACTTTTAGGCTGGAAACGCACACTTGGTTTTTGAACCAATGCCAAAAAAAACAGATCCAGCAGGCAAGACCGGTACAAGTACTTTCATTAAATTTCTGAAGGCTTTTGAATCCACTGAAAAACTGCATGTTTGATACCAGCCTTAAGGCCTCGTTCAGACATGTGTTTTTGCGCACAAATAGCCACGCAAATAGATTGCATCTATTAGAACCAATGGTTTCCTACTGAAGCGTTCACACAAACGATTTTTAGACGTGCAAAATACTCACATCTGCAAAAGATAGATGCGTGCATTGTAGCCACGCGTGCCCTAAGGTCCGTGCTGCGAGAACAGATAGGACCTGACCTGTCTTTGGTGCGTGTTGCGCAGGAGTTCCTATTGACTCCTATGGGATCTGGATTAATAGGCAGTACAGTTTGTGTGAACACGTACATTTTGCACAAATGTAGATCGTGCCTTTAGCATCGTTCACAAGATTTTTATATATGCGAGACGCGATTTTTGCGTGGCTATTTGTGAGCAAAAAAAAAAAAAAATACTTATCTGAACGAGGCCTAACCGTAAAGATTTACTTTTGCGCCATTTAATTATTAGTAGCATATAGTGGCAGAAGCTATGCATTTACAGTAATTATTGGTATTAGCAGGATCACTCACAGGTCAGACCCCAAAATATAGCCACAACAGTAGCTTGCATTTTAGTGCATAAAGCAAAGCAAGGTTTATTTCTTTCTAAATGCAAGTCAACCCATTTTACAATTCCTCCAGTAGGAAAGCTGAGGCAAAGGAGGTTAAAAGGGCTACTTTTCTTTTATTATGTAGCTATCCCCCCAGTATATTTAAGTATAGTTAATGTTACTTTGGTTAGTTATTCCTTTCTATCTGAAACCCCTTGGACACTCTTGCCTCTGATGGTCATGTGATCTCAATGCTGACCAAGCTCATATCTACTTTGGATTATGCTATCTGAAACGAGTCAGCTTTACAGTCTATTATGCTGTTAAATGGACCCTACCACAGAAACTGCCTAGAAGGGGGACACATACACTCCTATCTGTTACTGATACAGCTATAACAGTCATTCTCCTGACTGTATACTTCTAGGTCTAGGAACACTAAGTGATCACGATGCCAACCCCCAAACTTCAAGCGTGTGTAAAAACATAACAGCATCACAGAAGAGGTCCATAGAAGTATTGATGCATTATTTAAATTATCCCAGATACATAAAGTGCAATGTTTCAGTAAGTGTGTCTCTATCAAGCATGCTTTAGAAATGCAGTCTTGCCCAAACATCGCACTTTATGCGTCTGAAATGATTTAAATAAAGCAGCAATACTTCTATGGACCTCTTCTGTGATATCTTTGCATATGCTTGTATACTTATGGTCTGTAGCTTATTGAGAATATAGAAGGTAATCATAACTAAACTGCCCCCAGCTAATGCATCATTGGATAGATTTGAAAGTTTAAAAAAAAAACAAAAAAAAACAACTCTTAAGATAGGGCCTGATAAGCAGATGAAACTGAATTACTATATACATTATAAATTTATTACCGCTATTTGGCTCAGTCATAGAAGCCAAACAATGAAAAGAATGGAAGTGCCGAATGCAGCACTTTGGACATGAACTGCACTCAAAGGACCTCATTGGCTATACTGGAGTCCGCTGGGGTTCAGTTATGCCGCTCAGAATTTTCCCCAGGATAAAAACAGAGCTTTTTGTGCTGGGATGCTGTGCCAGAGGCTCCGATGCAGATGGCAATAGAACTTTATTTGGATTTTATGAAGAGGTGGGTAACTACAAGGCTTTAATATAAAAGGCGCTGTCCAATATCAAGGGGTTGTCAAACTGTAAAACTGTTGATGGTCAATCCTCAGGATGCATCACCAACAGTAGATCATAAAAAGTGGCCACTAAGTGATAAAAAGTTCCCTTGCGCTACTATAAGCCTGTAGAAATAGGGGGAAAAAAATTGTGAACTTACCTCACTACGACTATTTATCAACAGTAGATCGGTTTGGGTCACCCAGGATGCACCCTTATCAGCTGTTCACAGAGCCACTGCGATTGTGCATTGAGCAGATTACTACAGGACAGCTCCGTTCCCATTGCAGTGACCCAGTTTTGGTATTGTAGGCCAAATTCCTCCCATTGAAATGAACGGGCAAAGGAACCTGCTAATCTACTATCGATTACCTATTCTGATGATAGGCCATCATTAGTTCACAATTTAGCAACCCCTTTAAGTGGTACAAAAGGGCCCAGTACTGTAAAGAAAGTCAGTTACAGCTAGGATACGTGAGCTATAACAGGTGTATACAACCGTAGAATTCAGGACCCACCACTACGGTTCTAGAAGCAAATTATTTTTAAAGCCAAAATAGACCTCTAATAGATAGCAATCCAAAATGTCATGCGCCAACAGCAAAATTCCTTGGCTCCTTGAAAGAAAGACCCCAAGTTGGAAGAGAAAAAAAACTACATCAATGGACTCTATGCAGTATTTGTGAAGAAAAGTTCAGTTGAGGGAAACATAAGAGAAAAAAAACAGGAACATACAAAATAAAGGATTAGATGACACGGAAAAACAAAACAAAAACCACAAAAAAATTGCACTTTGCACAACACACAAAACTGATCATGCTACATAAAATATATGCCACAATTTATAAAAAATACGTTTACTACTCTCTAACCCCCCCCCCCCCCCTCAAAAAACCCTTACTTATTGTAAGGCTGGGTCCACACATGGTGGAATTTTTCCAAAAAAACATGCGTTTCAGGTGGTTTTCAACGCTGTCCATTCAAACTGTGAAATCTGCTGTAAAAAGCCACAATATCATGGACATGACGCAAATTTAAAAGTCTGGAGCACGGTCATTTTTCAATGCAGATTTTCCTATGATCTGTGGATGGGGTTTCAACATGTATTTTACGGAATTCTGTTTTAGTTCTTATGCATGTTAAAATTCATAAACCGTTTAAATGTCAAATTATCAAGCATCTTCGATTAAGAAAAAAAGTTCTACATGTAAAACTTGTTTCCTTAAAAGGAGTTTCTGGCAACCAGTGCATTACTACAGGTTCCAGGAGCTGAAACCCATGGCGATCAGCAATAAACAGCCTGAAATTTCTTATGGAGCGACCACTAAAAAGAGAAAGGCAGCGTTGCATGCCAACTGGTCCCCAATTCATCAGACAACATGTAATATATATGATCGCAATAAGTCTACCAGGGCCAACTACACTGTACTTGCTCTGGTTTATAGCAGTGCCCCCAAACATAACTTCCATATGTAATGCTAGACAGAGAAAAACTCATTTCTGAAGACCCTTTAAAGTTCAGAAGGATGCAAAAGCAGTAGATCATTAAAACGTATTTTAAAAAATGTGGCATAGTTATTCCTACACACAAATTTAACAAAAATCACAAAATGCTCAAGTTAACTCACTTGCTTGCCAAATCACCTCCAGGTGGGAGGTTAGGGATGGTCTCAGTGGCTAATGTATGCATCACATGGACTAAGTCCGGTACACCTTCTTCACCCTGCTTCTTTATGATCTCTAGGAATTAGAAGTACTCGTTTTGTAAGTGCTATTCAAATGTAACCAGCGTAAAGTACAGCTAACCATTACAATCATGCAAAGGAACGCATTATCTCGCAACAGGATACGATGCCTTCCGTGTGTCATTAAAAACCAATAAATTAATATTTTATTCTACAGATAAATATACCTCATCTGAGCCAATACACCGTTTTACACATCATTTTTTCTGTAAGAAAATCATCCACACACCAATGCTCTTCCAATTAAAAAAAACAAAACATTTTTACACAATAATGTTTGGTTCTGAATAAAATGCAAAGATATCAGATTTGTTTAGCCAAATTATTTTATTGTGTAAAGTTAACATCTAGATTGAATCTACAAGGTTCTATTGCTGCAATTAAATATACAAAAATAAAAAGTATGATCTCTAAACAATAACATCCTGGAAGTTTACAAGTAACAATCTCCACTGAACATGTTCATTAATTAGATTAGTAAACTATATAAACATATGACATAAATACAGGTGACAAAATTAAAAAAAAAAAGCCAACAAAAAGGAAATTAGAATACCCCACAAACAAGTTATCACACATCCCCAAGCCTAAAATTTCTACTTTCCCATTCAATAACTAAGAAAATGTTTTGTGCTGCAGCTAAGAGGCATAATATTAAAGGGGTTCTCTGCTTTTTTTCACTGATGACCTGTCCACCACTCGCGGACCCTATCCATCAGCTGATCGTCCAGCCTACTGTCCAGTGCAGCAGGCCAGATGTTGTCATAAGCGAACAGGGGGAGGAAGTGCGGGGTGCAGGTTTCACTCCCAATGAAATCAATGAGAGAGCCACACTGTTATCCTACGTCCTCTAGCTGCACTAGACAGCAGGCCAGATGAACAGCTGATAAAAGCCATCAGAAAAAAAGGGAAGGGGGGGGGGGGGGGAGGAGGACATAACCCCTTTAAATACTAAAGTTGCTAACTTAGTGTTAAAAGCCTTTGCCTTTCCTGCATAGTTGACCTAAAAGATAAAATGCAAATTATTTTGTTTGGTGGGGGTCGATTTTCCTATACCTTTTACCTGAAAGGTTTAACAATTCTACAAGACACTTTCCAACAGTGGACACAAACTGTCTCTGTACATCAGGTCTTCTGGAGTATAACCAACAGCAGTTCAGGTAGACCCATCACTAATACTGGATGAAAAATGTTCAAGCGTTAGAGGTCAAATCTAACTGTTCTGCTGTCTGAGCACAGTGTATGCTGACATTTCATAGCCCGGTCCCTTCTGATAGCTCTATGAAAACACATCCCGTGGGCAAGTTTGTCAACTGCTGACCAAGCCCACATCAGGTTAAAAAGTGCTTCATGTGCTTTAAATAGGCAGATTGCCTAAAAACT
This sequence comes from Eleutherodactylus coqui, assembly GCF_035609145.1. Taxonomy (NCBI): domain Eukaryota; kingdom Metazoa; phylum Chordata; class Amphibia; order Anura; family Eleutherodactylidae; genus Eleutherodactylus; species Eleutherodactylus coqui. The sequence continues at coordinate 172,289,476 of NC_089842.1, forward strand.
GATAAAACATATAGGTCTGGTGACTCTGCTCTCCTCCACTGGCATTAGTGAATGGAATAGATTTACAAGAGCTCAGTTCTGTGCAAAACTAGGATCAGGATAGGCAAGTATACACTTGGTTTTAACAAAGCCATGCCTTTTGGAATCGATTTCTAGGGTAAAGCGTGTTGCCGATTGGTCTTCATTTTGTTAAAATAAAGTGTATACTTACCTTTCCTGGCTCTGTGCCAAACCTTTAAAATGGAGCTAGAGCTCCTGTAGATATATTCCATCCTTCATTTGGAGATAAAGTCTGCTGCAGATCCGCATCAAATAGTATGGACTCATCGAATTTTTCCATTACAGAAAATCCGCTACATGTGAATGCACCCTTAAAGGGGTTGTCTCGCGAAATCAAGTGGGGTTATACACTTCTGTATGGCCATATTAATGCACTTTGTAATATACATCGTGCATTAAATATGAGCCATACAGAAGTTATTCACTTACCTGCTCCGTTGCTGGCGTCCCCGTCGCCATGGTTCCGTCTAATTTCGGTGTCTTCTTGCTTTTTTAGAAGCGCTTGCGCAGATGGGTCTTCTCCCTTCGGCTCCGCTCTGCAGCATGGGTGTTTTGGCTCCGCCCCCTTGTACGCGTCATCGCATAGCTCCGCCCCATGACGTGTGCCGGTTCCAGCCTCCTGATTGGCTGGAATCGGCACATGACGGGGCTACGCGATGACGCGTACAAGGGGGCGGAGCCAAAACACCGATGGTGCCGAGCGGAGCCGAAGGGAGAAGACCCATCTGCGCAAGCGCGTCTAAAAAAGCAAGAAGACACCGAAATTAGACGGAACCATGGCGACGGGGACGCTAGCAACGGAGCAGGTAAGTGAATAACTTCTGTATGGCTCATATTTAATGCACGATGTATATTACAAAGTGCATTAATATGGCCATACAGAAGTGTATAACCCCACTTGATTTCGCGAGACAACCCCTTTAAGGTTTAACTATACACGTTTTCGTCCATCACTGTGCTGGTTAAAGCAGCATAGCTGGATTATAACTTCTAATCTGTTCACCAAACACCTGAACCAAATCGGATATAAAAATCACATGTTGCCACAATCCATATAGAATTTTTAGTGAACTGATGAGCTGCTTTGCCCAGAGCTCTGGTCTTTCCCTACATTTAAAAGGCCCATTGCACAAACGGTAAACCCAATTGTCACAAATAAAAAATAACCTGTAATACACTCATTTAAAATCCATGATGCTAAATTAATATGTACGGAATGCAATTGCTAAATCCAGTGACTGCCTGCCATGTGACTGGCCCCTGAATGCCACCTCATTACTTTGGCAATGTATACAAGCTTGGGTGAATAATATTTTAGTTTATTATTCTTAGTCATTTGGAGTAGGTCAGGACTAATTATTTGTGGGTGGGTTAAAGAAAGTCGTATAAACTCTGTTTCCTATATTTAATATGTTAAATATAGTATGTAGTTTTAAAAGGGCTCTGTAATTTAAATTAAAAAAGAGTTTTAATCCCTTAAGAACAAGGGTGCTTTGGTCCTCAACAACCAGACACTTTAGAGATTTTACCCACGTGGTGCTTTTAATGCCCTATTTTTTCAGCTACCAAAATCATTTTTGCTGGGGTTTTTCTGTCGCATATAGGGCTATTTTTTAATATCTCCCCATCCCCCTGTTTACTTTCAATACAAGTGAAAAGCTTGGAAGAAAAAAAAAAAAAAAAAGTTTATTTTAGCGTAAAAATACAAATTTTAAAAATAAAAAGTACAAGAATGTGTTCCTCATTTTGTTTGACATTTTGATATATAATTTACTATAGTCAATGGATTACAGGATGCATATGGTGATGTTTTGGTTGGCATTTGTGGGTCATTTGCTTTTGTGTGTATATTTTGATTTTTTTGCTGTATTTTTTTTTATCTTGTTTTTTAACATTCATGTCCCTATTATGTCATATAAGACCTCTGGGAGTCGATTAGTTATTTTTTGCTTATTTTACACTTTTCTACTGGGGCATCCATGGAAGCCCCAAGTTACAGGGGAAAACATCCCCTGTAGTCACCAACAGAGCTGATCTGGGTCTGCAGTGGTCACCCGGTGGTCACGTGATGGCCGGGTCAAACAGCGGAAGGGACACTTTCACTTTCTTTACTACATAGTGTTCATTGAGTGCTATGTAGCCTGTAAAGGAGAAGGCAGAAGCGGTTAAAAAGCGGTCTTCAGCTGTGACTAACAGTCATAGACCCGACCTGCTCCTGTTACATTGCAGGAGCTTTAATTCTGCAACATATTTTTTCTATTGGCCGGGATTGAAGCCTAGGACTAACGCCATAAGTTTACGGTGCTTGGTCCTTAAGGGGTTACAGGAAAGTAATTCTATTTGATGAAAAATTTATTACATTTGTTGTCATGGTAATTTCAGTCTGAGGGTGCATTTCCAAGGGCGAGGGAGATATCGCTCAGAGAAACTTGGACAGATCTTGAGCTTGTAAAATTGCGATGTTCACTAAGAATGCATGGTGATTTGAGAGAAAATACATATATGGGCATTAATGGTCACCCTCCTTCACTCCCTGTTCTCCATCTTAACTCTTTTACAAGAGACTGACATCAATTGACTGCAGGCAGTAAAAAGCAAATTTGAAGGAAGGGAACCCCCTAGTAAGCAGCATTTTAAAGTGCTTTATCAGTACAAAAACAATTTTAGGTAAAGTGATTGCGCTTTGGTAGTTATCACATAAGCATAGGGTGTGTGAAAAGTCAGTGATCATTTGAAGATGGCCATTCAAATCAAGTTTTTCAAAAGTGAAAGGATCACACAGAAACAGACTATAGACACCTTCGGAAAGGTAACTTTTTCCACTTAAATGCATATATTTTAAGCTGAGAATTTTTGTAATGGGGTTTAGTTAAAAATTTAAGCAGGACAACTATTGTATGAATAGTCGCTCAAAATAGTTACATAGAGTACCAGTGACTATTTTAGTGAGCTGAAATGGCAGTAGTTACACGGAACTACTGTCGCTTCATTTGGGACATTAGTAGTTCCATGTGAAGCCATCCTTAGACTGAAGTCTATATACAGTAATATATAGAAACAGCATATTTTTTAATTAAACTGTATTACAAAAAAATAAATAAAAATTGTAAGCCCAAAATACATGCATTGAAAAATAAAAAAATTGCCTCCTAAACGATGTACATAGCCTTTAAAAAAATATTCTAAGGCCTCCTGTCCACGGGCGTAGCGGGATCCTGGGGCGGATATCTCCCGCGGGAGCTGCCGCCCAGGAACAGGAGCCGGCGCCGAATCTCCACTGGTCAGCTTATCTGACAGAAAGGCTGACCGCGGAGAATCACGGCAATTCGCAGTATGCTATTGAAAGTTTCAGGCAGCGTGATTTGAAAGATTTACGGCCGGCAAAATCACGTCCATGGACAGGGGGCCTAACACTAGCATCAACATTAATAGAACAGTCATATGACAAAACAATCTGGAGCACTATGTCTGCAGCGTGAATTCTCCCCAGATTACAAATCTTTACAATTTTCTTAAATTTTGTATCCTTCCCTAAATATGTTGTAGTTTAATTTAAAAGGGGGTTTACAGCTGATGAGCTGCCTACTTTAACTGTGACTGATGGTTTGGCTGCACCTAGCAGCACAAATACGTATGGTGCTGTGTAAACTAAGACAAAGACAAAACTCTAACTTTGTTCACAATCCCTTGTAATGTCTCACTCCATGATCTGCATACGGATGTCATCAGAAGCCAAATATGCATATATCCAGTATACATCTTCCATTACTACTTGCGTTGCTTACTTTTATTAGTAAGTTAATGGCTTAAAACGATTGTTCTTCATCTGCACTCGAAGCACAAGTTCCGAGAGTTGAATGCCATGTACACTTACATGGTTGCTGTATGGACATGCTGGAGAATACAGCAGCTCTGCCTATAATCAGGGATACCTCTGTCATTATCTGATGTTTTACTAAAGGTCCATTTAGACAACGATTATCACTCAAAAGCCATCTTTTGAGCGATAATCGTTGTGTGTAAATGTGCCCGTCTTTCAGTTTTCTGCCGAACGACTGTTTTCAGTTCTGTTTAAAAACCATCGTTCGGCAGAACAGCTAATAAGCAGGACCGCACGCTGTGCCTGCAATTCGTGGTGCTCCATTCAAGTGAATTGTGGGCCAATTGCAGCTTCCATGTAGCTGGAAGAACTGTGGGAAAACAAAAAAATGCTGCAGCCCCTGAATTCTCAAGATCAGTGTGGGTCCCAAAGGTTGGATCCCACCAACCATAAAGAGATGGCATATCCTAGCAATACGCCATCAGTTTGTGAGATCAGAATACTCCTTTAAATCAACAGTACCTTGTGGACAAATTCCACAAGAAGCTCTGTGTCCAATGTGCCTAGACATTTGCTACTGACCCAGATTTTCTGATGCCTGTGAAAGTCCTCATTGAATTAGTAATGAAAAGAAAAAAAAAAAAACAATATTGAAGTGGTATAAGCTAGCTCTTAACTTTACAGAGCTTTCTACACCTCAGTTTTTAATTGTACTTCAAAGTTTGAAATATCACATAACATAAAATGCAAAGCGGAGATATTTGAGAGCATTGAAAGCCACAAGGCAGCAATGCCACAACCACCACATACTATAACTGCCCGAACTATTCTTAAAATTTTTTTACATTTTTTTTTAACAAAACATTTGTAACCAGATTTCTTGCTCTAAAAGATTGTCAAAGTAAAAAAACTTAAAGGGGTTGTCCCGCGGCAGCAAGTGGGGTTATACACTTCTGTATGGCCATATTAATGCACTTTGTAATATACATCGTGCATTAACTATTTACCTCCTCCGATGCTGGCGTCCCCGTCTCCATGGCGCCGACTAAAGCTGCCTTCTCCTTCCATTAGACGCGCTTGCGCTGTGCGGTCTTCTGCTCTGTTGAATGGGGCCGCTCCGGCGTGCTCGCGCCGGAGAGCTGGTCTGCGCATGCGCAGAAGACATGTGCGGCGCGAGCAAGCCGGAGCGGCCCCATTCAACAGAGCAGAAGACCGCACAGCGCAAGCGCGTCTAATGGAAGGAGAAGGCAGCTTTAGTCGGCGCCATGGAGACGGGGACGCCAGCACCGGAGGAGGTAAGTGTATAACTTCTGTATGGCTCATATTTAATGCACGATGTAAATTACAAAGTGCATTAATATGGCCATACAGAAGTGCTTAACCCCACTTGCTGCCGCGGGACAACCCCTTTAATTTAAATTTAAACCTTAAATGTAATATCTATAGTGCACCATTTTCTGGCCCTTTGCTGTTTTGATTGATTGCCATGGGATCCTTAGATACGACTATGTATGTGCTGCAAATTTATTTTTTCCTTATACATGTATAAAAGAAACTAAAATAAATGGTTACTAAACTTCATAAATACAATTCAGAATACATGTAAATATCTAGCATAGATTAAACAAATGCATTTCCACAAAAACCTGGATGCAGTCAGGAAACATCCATTGTTTACACTGCTTGAGGCAACTAGATAACAGAAAAGGGTGAATAATATAAAGAAAGTATGCAATGTTACTTTTCTTATACTTTTCATAAACAGCTAGATAAATGGTTTATCCAAGATTTTTTTTGCTTTTAAAATTTCCCAGGAGATAGAGAGGTTATTTGATCATTAATTTGGCACCAGCGTTGTGTTTAAGACTTTTGCATAGGTCCAGAGAGCCGCTTTCCCAAGAGGTGCACAGGGCAGACTGAATGGGAGGCTGCGGGTATAAGTTGCAGGTGTGCAAGAAGTCTACTTCTCTCCTGTAGTCTCCAATACTTTACTGCTCTGTCCGTGTACTCTAGGGCACTCACTCAGATTTAATATGTCAACCTACTCTAAAAAGTTGGTTACACGTGTACATGATGTATAACACTATTGGTCCATTTTAAGACTTGTATACTGTGTTGTAACCACTCTCCCCACACTTGCCAGCATACACAAAACAGCATCATGTAAGGAAATGTACATGAGGACTGAGCAGTGTAGGTGCGATTCTAACTGCTGTAATGAAAACAAAGATCTGGTACCGTGTTAGCCAGTAGAGCAAAATGTGATTGTTCTCAGCAAGAGAAACGACGTAATCTTGTAGATATGATACCTTTTAATGGCTAACAAAAATACATGATGTAATAATAGCGAGCTTCCGAACCGACGCAGGGTTCTTCTTCAGGCTTAAATGGATTGGACCTGAAGAGGCATGCATATTTATACACACTTATAATATACATACTTATGACAAGGCACAGATATGGATGTGATTGGTTCGCACTTAAAAGGAAAATTCCTTTTACACAGGATTGAGTATCGCTGGATTGCTCAGTGTGGCTAGCAGGGGGTGGGGGTGGGGGGCAGCTGGAGGAGTGCTCTCTCCCGCCCCTTTCCATTCATTGTATGGAGCCATGCAGTACTGACCCACTGCTGTTTACACTGAATGATCGTTGCTCAGGATTTTAAGCATTCTTAACACTGAATGACTGGATAATTCTCGTCCATTCAGTTTATGTACGCTTTTACATTGGACTATTATGGTTCAAACCCCCCGAGGGAGTGCAGTGTTTTGAACGACCAGAACGATCGTCCTCCTGTGTAAAAGGGCCTTTAGAAGAAATGGAGACCCTCTAAAAAGCAGTAGTTTATGTAATTTTAGGTAAACAAAGCAAATTGCACTTTTGCTAGTTATCGCATTAACTTTTCAACAAATGTGTGCTAGCCACATTTGAAAGCCACTGACCCTTTAAGAAATCAGACATTCCCTTCAACAAAAATAAAAATAATCTCATCACTTCAGTGTTGGCTTTGGCCAGCCATGAACTTGCATAGAAGTTTTAGCATACTCAATCGCCTGGTGGAATTGAACACAGTTTTCCACATGGATTCCACCTCAAATATTTGCAGAGGTCTGAGGCTATTCTATCGTAGATTTAGCCCCATTAATAGGCAAATTCCACATGTGGATTTTGCCCATTAACAGGGCTAGATCCATATGCAGATCTGCAGCAGAATAGTCACAAAATCTTACTGTGCGTGTAATATACTTGGGTGGGTGGGTGGTTGGGTGGGGTTTTTTTCTACAATTAAAACATCTTGACAAACATCTCATGCACAGATCAAAAATATGACCTTAGCTTTATGAACAAAGCCAATTGCTTATTGCAGTCAACCCCAAAAATACAAGGAGAAGGTTCCGTAGGTGAAAAAGCCTCCGCTTGAAAACTAAGCAATAATGTACTACAGAAGCTTAAAAGGGGTATTCCAGTAATATCGGTTTATCCCCTATCCATGGGATAGGTGAACTGCCTGATCCCAAAAACTGGGACCACCGCCACTTAACAGAACTTGGGTCCCTTGTCCACTTGTGCGACTGGCAACAAATGGAACAGCAGTGCATATGCTCAACCCCTACTTCATTCATATAAATGGGAATGCCAGATAACGCAGAGTTTTAGCGCTCAAACTATCTCCAGCAGTCCCATGGATATAAATGAAGCAGTGGTTGAGCATGTATGCTGCTGCTCTAGTCAAAGCCGGTCACAAAGGATCTCTCTTCTTATGATCGGTGGGATTAACAGCAGTCAAAGACCACCTTAGATACTTAACCCCCTATTCTATGGAAAGGGGCTAAGCTCCTATTACTAGAATACCCCTTTAATCTTGACAGATTAATGAGTGATTAAACCAACAGCAACTAGTGAGCCAGATAGGGGTTGTGTGCTATTGGTGGGTTTTAGATGTCAAACTATTTTATACATCTAGATTTTGAGCAGTTATTCTTGGCTTTCAGGGAGAATAGTCTACATTATTTTCTCTGCATCTTTATGTTTTATTGGCATACAATCTCCTGTGAATCTAATTTTTTAATCAAATATGCAATTGTACATTCAAACTAATTTGATTGTGGGGAGAAAATCTTCTGTAACACTACTGGGTCATTCCAGGACAAAATCACCCATCATGGGGTCAGTTTACCGCAGGTTGCCGATAACCATCAAAGATTATAGTTCATATAATATTTTTCATAACACTGTAATTCCCATACAAGTTAGGCCGCCTGCAGACAAGCGGGTCGGATCCGGCGGCGAGAATTCTCGCCACGGGACCCGACCCGAGAGCCTGCAGGGACGAGCACGTCCTCACCCGCGCCCGGCGGCCCTGGCTCTTTCATGCGCCGGCTACCGGCGCATGCGCAGACCGGAGCCGGTGGCGGGGGTGAGTGATGTTTCTGTGCGAGGCTCTGCGAGCCCCACACAGAAATAGGACATGCCGCGGTTTGTTTGCCGCGCGACATTTCGCGCGGCCAAACCGCGGCCGTCTGCATAGGAGTGCGTATTGTAATGCACTCCTATGCAGGCTTTCAGTGGCGGAAATCCCACGGGAAATCCCGCCGCGGGATTTCCGCCCGTGTGCAGGCGGCCTTAAAGAAGAATAAGAAAAGGAAAAAAAAAATTGGGGGTGGGGGGGGGGGGGGGGTGGGAGGGGAGTGAGAACAGGGAAACTGAGCCCCTCCAAAGAGAAATTGGAAAAAAGAAATATATACACCCACACACATACCCCATACATTGAAATTTTAGGTTGGCATTCTTTGTATTTTTTGAGAGAGAAAAAATTCTTAATTGGGACCAACTCTACAAATAACCATTTTAGTGGTATCAAGTATGACCAAATACACTTAAATAGGCTTCATATCATGAATTGGGTGATAAACCTGCTTTTGAATATACAAACGTTCAGCTAAACAATCAATGAATTCCTATGCCAACTGGCCATTTGAGGAAAGGGTCAAGAGAAACACAGTTTTAAGCATGCTGCTTGACCATGCTAAAGATTAGTACCTGCACAGAGTTAGGATAAATCGAAATAAATTTATATAAAAAAAATAAATCTCAAGCACCTAGAAGTTTTCATTTTGCTGCAAAACTCGGCATCAAATTACATCTCAGGCAGATATGCAAGTGATCAGAGTTGGGGCGTGATTAGATGAAAAGTCTTACAACTGAGGCCCTATGAGTACGTTTACACATAGCGGAAATGTTGCAAAATTTCCACAGCTGAAGATTCCGCATCCACCTCCGAATTCACTGTCAGTACTCCCCAACATCTAATGTACTGTAGTGAGCAGATTGACTGTGTATTGGATGCAGAAATGCTGTCGAAATTCTGCAGCATTTCTACTACCGTATGTGCAAATGTACACCAAAAGTGGTTCCACCTTTGGCCTATAATATGCTATCAAAGGCTACTTATGTGTAGTGGACCTCTTTTTCCGCTTGTATAGTTACTTGTTGACCACTAAACACCTATATTACACAATCCAAGAAATTTAACACAGTTAACAGAGTTTGAATGGGGGTGCATTATTGGAATGCAAGAAGCTGGATGCTCGTATTGACAAATTGCCCACCACACAGGCTGTTCTGACAAGACTGTTAGGAGGTGTTGGGACCAGTGAATGTGTGAGGGCATGCACACGAAGCGACCGGGCTCAGGTCACCCTCGACAGATCACCAGTAGAGGACCATCTGATTGTCAAACCAGTGCGAGCAGCTCCAACTGTTTCGTTGTCCATCAATCAGGCAAGTGGCACCATCATTACAGGCCCTTGTGTCTATCGGAACCATTTCAAGGTACTTGGCTGAAAGACATTGGGTCTCATGGAACCCATCATCGCCTGAGTTTGCAGTGGTGTTGTGAATGACAAAACAGGACTGCTACGGAGTGGAACTGGGTTGACTTCAACGACAAATCCAGGTTAAGTTTGGGCACCGACGACGGCAGTGTTTGTGTCTGGAGATGTAGGAGTGAGCACCAGCTGTATGGTCATGATTTAAGAACCAGTTACCTGTTTGACCACACAGCTCTGAGCAATTTTTGACCAAAAAAAAAAAGTATGATACCTTTGCTTCACCTTCCCTATTCACCAGATTTCACTCTTTGCAACTTTTTTTTTTTTTTTTTTTTACAAGTGCTTTGAGCAGTGGAAAAGAAAAGAAAAACGTTCATAGCTGCACATTGTTAGAATGAATTTGCCTTCAGAAAATAGACAAAACAACTTGTTGAAAAATAAAGAGTTGCTCAGTTCCACTTTAAAAAAAAAAAACCAAAAAAAACCCTTTGTTCCAATTTTACTTGTATTGGAATTACAAAAAATCTACAAAGAGAATAACACCTTGCAAATCCTCCTATACCAATAGTTTCCAAGATATGAATTGTCAAAAATTAGGGTCATCGGTGACCTTCAGAAAAATTAACCCCCGTTTTTCTTTACCCCATGACCTGAAGGTTCTAAAAATTAAGATTTTTATATACATTCTGGTAATTATTAACTGTGCAAAGTTTTGTGAATAAAAACACAGACGGCTGGGCGTTACCCCTTGGGTCATTTTCATTGATTTGTCCTGGAATGACTCTTCTGACCTATTTTGCATCTAGGTTACAAACCAATAAAAATTAAATTCCTAGGTTTAAAGCAGATGATTGCCTTAAACACCCACCATCAAAACCTTAGACAGGCTTCCTGACAAACTTATAACAGTGTACCATCTGAAGTTCCTGAATTGGGGATTCCCTCTATTAAAAACACAGAATTCCTAATATATAATTCTTTTGCTTGTCTTTTTTTTCTTTTTTTTAATGGGGGAAGTTATTCAATTTGTACAAGTCTTGTGGCTCAAAAAAAAAGCTGCTAAGTTTGGCGCACGTCATTTGTGCTAAAACTTATGAAACTTCTGTTTTCTCAACCTTTGAACATTCGAGTGAAACAGTGGACGGGTTATGATCTGATATGTTGGATATTTTTGGTTGCGGCTTGGTGCAATTTCTGTTCTTTATGAAATCTGTCACAAATACCAAACTGGCACCGATAAGCATGTGCCATCGAACAGCAAGTTGCTCATCAGTCCAATATTTAAAATCACTTACGTATGTCATCTTGTGCATTGTTACAACAATGACAGCTTATAATATCGCCAAAGCAGTTGGATGGCCACCATTACAAGGAGTTGTACAAGCAGTGTTCTCCTATAAAAATGTACTTTCTGGGGCTGTGAGTAGTGTCTGCCAACAGTGTCTAGCCTGTGCTTTTGCCTGAAAGAATACTAGGCAGACAGAAACTGCCATGATCTCTTATTAATGACATGTGATGTGATAATAAGCATCTTTGTTAGTCCTAGGTGGATAATTGTGTACACCCACACACAGTTGCACTAACATGACACAATGTTCATAAAACTGAGTGCAAATTTGCAGTAACAAACCCTACTAAAAAAGACAAAAACCTATGCCCTATAACATGCTTCTCTTATATTATGAAACTACACCCAGCTGTCCATTGCTAGGAGTAGGAACTTAGCAATGTAATTATAAAATGCTCACTGGAATGAAGACATTACAAAGCATGCTACAGTGCTTTTATATAAAACATAGCATTGTTGTTTTAAATCCCAATGATCAATGCCAATTTTGACATTTAGATATCAAGTCAATAAACAAAGTTACTGCAAAAAAAGTACATACTAAAACATATGGCGTTATTTGTTATTCCCCCAAAGCTATTGATTTGAAAAACCACAAATGTAAACTGTGATTTGTTTACCTGCATATACAATTATGCAGCTTTCCATTAGGAACTTGCCCGACATATTCAGTTTATTTTAAAAGAATATGTGTTTTTAGTAAAAAGTAACATTTTCAAAATTCTAAGAATGGTGTCAGTAGAGAAAGCTCACATCATATAGACTGCAGTGAGCTGTGACTGGCACTTGAAGGCATATTTAACAAAAACTATTAGGTTACTTATTTTGGTTAAAAGATCCACCTTCTACTCTGCTTTCCAGGTACTTGTCCAATTCTGCTTCTCTTTTCACTGCCTCAGGTGATACTTTTGGAGCACTTGGAAAACAGATCAGTATGACACTCATGTTGTCTCGGCTTCCCTAAAAGGGAAAATAAAAATGTTAGAAGTCTAAAAGAGATAAAATAAACACCAAACTTTGTTTAAAGCTGGACTACAGCATGCACCTTGATACCATTCTCATCGACATCCACAGCATGTACACAAAAAGCCCTTTTGAAAAAAATTAAAAAGTGCAAAAAGACTTCATTAGCAGTTTAGATTAAAAAGCTTAAGTAACTACAGAAATTACACTTAATATTTGCTTAACCATTTCATGATCTGCATTACAGATCATATTCTGTCGTTCTGTTATATACCAACTGTCAAAAAAAATAAAAACCTTTGTTTTTTTTACATTTTTCGGGTGACATGGGGGTATGTTTTTTGCAGGACGAGTTCTATTTTTCAAAAGCACCATGTAACAGAACATATTTTGTATTGGAAGCCTTAATTTTTTTAACGCTGGCTGCCCACGGGTGAGTTGTCACTGCGAGTTCCGCGGTGATAAATCGGGGACCTCGCATGACAAGCTTTCTATAAGCCAACTATGAAAAGCTCAGTCCGACGTCCACCAGCGGAGAATCAGAGAATCTCCACTCGCTTGATTCAAATCGCAGCATGCTGCAATTTTCCGTGGAGACCTGTCAGTTCTCCCCCCTGGGGCAAAATACAGCTAGCTATATTCCACCTCGGCCATGGACAGGCAGCCTAAGTGGGGGGGGGGGGGGGGGGGACTGAATTGCACCATTGGATGATAGGGTATTAAAAGCATTCATAGTGCAGCAAAGATTACACGTTATGTTTATTCTGTGGGTCAGTACGAAAACAGGAATATTAAGTTTACAGAGTTTTTCAATAAAGTAGAACTTAAAAAATTGCTTTCTGTCATCGGAAAGAAGGTGAAGGAACTAGGAGTACAGGTGGTCTTCTCATCCATCCTCCTAGTGGAAAGACAAAAGCAAAGCAAAAAAATTCAGCAGGAAAGTAGAGGAGCAAGAGACACCGATCACAAAAAGAGAAATATGTCATATGCATCATGGAAACTTGCAAGAATGATACACAGGCTTGGAATAAAAGGCTTAAAGGATACAACTTATTTATAAGAAACAGACCTAAAATAAAGGGGAAGAGGTATTCCGTTGTAGGTTAGGAAAACATTCATCTCCAGAGATTCAAGCTTCAGAGCATGGGAGTTCTGTAGAAACTGTTTGGGTAGGAATACAAGGAGAGAACAGAAAGGACACTGTTGTAGGCATTTACTATAGGGCGCCTGGACAAGCAGAAGATATTGATGAACTCTTTCTACATCAGATGGCCAAGTTTTCAAAAAAGCATGATATATAGTGATTATGGGAGATTTTAACTATCCAGACATTTGTTGGGAATCTCTCTCGTAAAAGTAATGGATCCAACAAATTCTTATTCAGTCTTGCTGAAAACGTTATCTTCCAATGGGTAGAAGAGAAAACAAGGGGATTTGCTATCTTGGACCTTATTCTTACCAACAGGGAGGTAATGGGTGAGGACGTAAGGGTGGCTGGGACCTTAGGAGGCAGTGATCATGCTATCCTTAAAATTTGGACAAAAATGGGATGAAGACTTGAGAAAACTCAGACCTCAAGGTTGGATTTCAAAAAGGGAGGTCAAAGATGCTATTGGATGCTTACAAGATAAAAACGCTGAATTGGTTAAGAATGAGGTTGAGAAGGCCAAAGTTTACATTTCTATTTTGTATCCGTTTTCTCTTAGAAATTAGATAGATCATCAACTGATACTGTGCTATTGGGGGAATAAAAGAATGCAGGTTATCTGTAAGCAGAAAGATGGTGAGGGAACACTTGGCTAACTTAAATGAATTCAAGTCTCAAGATCCAGATGAATTACATCCTAGGATACTAAAAGCAGCAGCAGAGGTAATTGCTGAACCACTTGCCATAATCTTTGAAAATTCCTGGAGAACAGGAAAACCTCCGAAGATTGGAAAAGGGCTATGTTGTCCCCATCTTCAAAAAAGGGAAGGTGGTGGATCCAGGAAACTACAGGCCAGTGAGCCTGGCTTCTATACCAGGAAAGATGTTTGAACAAATTATTAAACAGCATGTATGCAAGTACTTGGATAAAAATGGAGTAATTAACCAGAGCCAGCATGGGTTTGTAACAAACAAGTCATGCCAGACTAATCTAATTTCCTTCTACAATGGTATCACAGACTGATCAGGAAAATGCGGTGGATATAGTATATCTTGACTTTAGAAAAGCATTTGACAAAGTATCTCATACCATACTTATTGAAAAAAAATGACCAAATATGGGATTGACAAGAAAACTGTTAGGCCTTAGTCAGACGGGCGTTTTTTCGCGCGATTTGCGGATCGCATGACGGATGCGCATCCGCAAATCGCATGACCGGTGCCCGAAAATCTGCTCCTAGCCGCGTTTCATTAGAAACGGGCCGGAGCTGTCCAGCGCATTGCATTCAATGGAGCCGGCAATTCAGCCGGCTCCATTGAAAGCAATGCGCTGCGGGCGAGTGTGGGATGAATTGTCGGGAAGGGCTTAAATATATAATTCATCCAGAAAAGTGTTAAAATAAAAAAAGTATATATATATATATATACACATATATACTCACCTTGTCCCAGCAGCTGGAGTTCAGCGCAGCCGGCCTGTAGTGGGTGTGAAGGGGGTGAGAGTCAGACCTGCCCCCTGATTGGCTCAGCGCTGAGCCAATCAGAGGCAGGTCTCACTCACACCCATTCATGAATGGGTGTGAGTGAGACCTGCCTCTGACTGGCTCAGTGCTGAGTAAATGGGTGTGAGTGAGACCTGCCTTTGATTGGCTCAGCGCTGAGCCAATCAGGGCAGGTCTGACTCACACCCCCTTCACACCCACTGCAGGCCAGCCGCGCTGAACTCCGGCTGCCGGGACAAGGTGAGTATATATATTTTTTTTATTGTAACACATTTCTGGATGAATTGCAGCGAAGGGCTTATATATTTAAGCCCTTCCCGACAATTCATCCCGTGCACTCCGGCAGCCCATTGCTTTCAATGGAGCCGGCTGTATTGCCGGCTCCATTGAATTCAATGGGCAAACATTGCTCTTCTCTGCCACAGCTGTTACAGCTGTGGCAGAGAAGAATGATTTGTCTTCTATATGTTCTCAATGGGGTCGGCGCTGCTGCCGCCAGCCCCATTGAGCGCATATAGAGAAGAGAACAGGAATCGCAGATCGGTGCGATCTGCAATTTCTGTTCTATAATTTATCGGACGAGCGCATAAAAAGCGCTCATGTGTCCGATACCATTGCAAAGCAATGGTTTAAAAAAAAAAAAAAAAAAAGCCGGACGCATGCGCAAATCGGGCGAAAAAACGCCCAGCTGACTGAGGCCTTAGGTGGATTCACAAAACACTGAGTGATTGTACTCAAAGAGTGGTCATAAATGGCTGCACATACAAGTGGAACAATGTATCAAGTGGGGTACCACAAAGCTCTGTCCTATGCCCAGTGGTGTTCATTTTTATAAATTGATCTGTGAGGAGGGAATTGATGGGAAACTGATTAAATTTGCCAACAACACGAAGCTAGGAGGGGAGGGAGAGAATTCAAAAAGATCTAAAAAAGTTTGAACAGTGGGCAGCGATTAACAGAATGTTATTTAACAAGGAAAATTGCAAAGTCCTACATCTGGGCAAGGAAAAAGAAAAGAAAAAAAAAACACATACAGAATGGGAGGAATTGGGGTATATGGCAGCACATGTGAAAAAGACTTGGGTATACTAAGATCATAGACTGAACATGAGTTAACAATGTGATGCAGCAGCCAGAAAGGCCAACACAATTCTGGGGTGTATTAAGAGAAGCATAGAGTATAGATCAAGTGAGGTCATTATGGCCCTCTACTCTTCCTTAGTCAGACCTCATCTGGTATACTCTGTCTAGTTCTGGACACCCCACTTTAAAAAAAAAGACAGACAAACTGGAGCAAGTTCAGAGAAGAGTTACCAAAGATGGTGAGCAGTCTGAAAATCATGTCCTATGAGGAACGGTTCAAAGATCTGGGAATGTTTAGCTTGCAAAAAAGAAGGCCGAGATGAGACTTAATAGCTGTCTACAAATATCAGAAGGGTTGTCACTGCAGAGGGATCAGCCCTATTCTCATTTGCACAACGAAAGGCTAGAAGTAATGGGATGAAACTGAAAGTGAGGAGACACAAATTAGATATTAGAAAAAGCTTTCTGACAGTGAGGGTGATCAATGAGCGGAACAGGTTACCACAGGAGGTGGCGAGCTCTCCTTCAATGAAGTGTTCAAACAGAGGCAGGACAAATATCTATCTAGGATGATTTAGTGAATCCTGCACTGAACAGGGAGTTGGATCCGATGACCCTGGAGGTCCCTTCCAACTACAGCCTTCTAATATCTTTTGACCCCCATTTGTATTTTATAACTTTTATATTTTTTCTATTGATGGGACTGTTAGGCCTCGTTTTTGCCTGGCATTTAGTAGTTTGTATTGGTACCATTTCAGGAACATATAACTCTGATAGCTTATTTAATTTTTTTCTTGGAGACTGACCCAAAAAGCTCAATTCTGCCATTGTGTTTCCCCCCCCCCCCCCCCCCCCCAGAGTTAATCATGCAGGATTACAGTGTGATATTTTAATAAACTGAATCTCTTTGGATGTACCGACATTAAATTTTTTTAATGCAAAACTTGAAAAAGATTTTTTTTTTACTTATTTTTTTCCTACAGGGCAATTGAACTTGAGATTGTTTGATTGCTTTTAAAGTATAATGTAATAGTATGGTATTGCATTATACTGTATTTTAAAAGGCAAACGAACATGGCAGCTATGGGGGCCTTGAGATGTTTCCAGGCTGCAATATCACCTAGACAGCAAACGCACAGTCTTATCACAGGGACCATTTTGGACATTTAAAACCCAATCATGACATTTAAATGCTGCTGTAAAAACTGACAGCAGAATTTAAAGTGTTAATAGCCACGATCAGCGTTCTTTCTGATCACGGCTGTTGCAGACAGGTGTCGACTATCAAAGACAACAGATACCGCCAAGTATGGAGTGCGTTCGGCTTCCCAGCCCGCTTTATACACAGCATGTGCCGTGGAAAGCCATCTACGTTCTAAATAGATGTAGTATTTGCAATTAGGAAGTAAATTGTCATGTGTCAAAGGGGTTACTTTTTTTATGTATATTTTTTATTTGTACTTTCACCACTTTTCTAATTTAACAAATAGTGTTGCAGCCCCCCTTGAGTCTGAGTCTGAAGGGGTTACTTTAATAAGCATTTTCTCCCGTAGCCCTTTTGTACATTAAAGTAACTGTATCCACACAGAATCATGTAATTTGAAGCACTATTTTTCAGCGTGACTTGTCACTTTAAAACTGACGACACATGCGCAACTGGAGTTAGAGTTGTGCTCTGCTACCACAATGCTGCTGGAGGGGCCACATCTACGCACATTGCGTCTGGCCTAGTGTTTTAGCATCTGAAAGGTGTCATCATCTAGAAGCCTGTTCCAGCGAAAACAGACTTGTCAACCATGTAGACACACTATGCTAATTTATTTTTTATTATCCATGAATAGGTCACCCATATGGAGAAGTAGTTTGTTTATTTTCTGCAGCATAGCACACAGCTAATATACAGCTGTATACAGTTGGCATTCTTTTGATGAATCAGTTTTGTTTTCAGTGAACTGCAATAATTTTACCTTTTTTAACTCCGACTGAAGCAAACTTATCTCCCTCTGTGTGGATCCTTCTGACAAGTTGGCAGTCTCAAAAAGCAGTGACCATTTAAATCTGTTAGGGCAGCCATGCCCCCAACACCTTTCTGTAAACCTGGTATCAGCAGTGTAAATTCCATTTGCTTTTTTCTTTCATTCTTTTAATTAGGGTTCACGCCCTATATTCGGCTTTCACACAATTTTTTACAAAAATAGCTTCGAACATGCCCCTCATAAATGTTCAAAACCACCTTTAGGCGAATTCACTAAGGCCCAATGTCCACGAGCAAAACAGAATTAGGAAATCTGCGCGGTTGTCCCGCACACATGATCCGCGTCCATGGAGAATCATTGGACACCCGCAGGTAATTAACTACCTGCGGATGTCATTTTTCCCTGCCACGTGCGGGAAAGCACCCGAGGCATGATCCATTTTGTGCAGTTTTCTCGCACGGACGGCTCTCGTGGCTTCCATTGAAGCCTATGGAAGCCGTCCAGTCCTGCAGCTGTATTTTTTCACTGACTGATTCTGGCTCTATATTTGCTGGCAAACACTGCCACATTCTACTTGTGCCTTGTAGAAAGCATACAAGAGCAGGAAGCTAGATCCCACAGGCAATAGGCCGCCTACATGTGGCTTCCTGACAGAAGTGGCGATACTGCAGAGAGCTGCTGCAGTTACTACTGGGGGAAAACCGTTCTACTGTAAGTCCTTGTGGCGAGAGAGGTGAGAGTATTTCTGTCTCACAATGCATACTACAACTAAGTGTTATATCGTCTTCATAGTGCTTCAAGACCTGGGTAAGTTTTGTTGATGCTTGCCAACACAAGTCATTACAAATATAAGGTACCTTTGATGTAGAAGTTCACTGAACAGGGCATAACAGAAGGCTAGAAGGTCGAAGGTTGTGTTGGAGTAATAGAAATCCTGCTGTTCAAATATCTCAATGATAATCACACGGTCCATAGATCAGGCAAACAAAATGTTCCTCTGAACGTTTGTGCCGTGTAGAAGGACCCTAAAGCAACTACAGTTGTCCATGCACATCACACAAGCCTACAGATATCTAATCACATTAAGAAATGTAATATAGAGCCATGTTTGTCAACATGGAAGACATACAATACCTTGTACAAGCAGGTGTCAACTATTTCATTGCATACTTTTTCAAGGTCATCAGTAACTTCAAGTCTGGATCTTACAAAATCGCATAACTCTTCATTTCCCATGACATCCCATATGCCATCGCATGCAAGAATTATGAACTGGTCATCATCTTCTGATCGCTCTATTTCATAAACTTCAGGTTCTGGTGAAACAAGCTGCTCTGTAGGGCCTTTTCCATGGACGCATTTGTAGTCAAAGTCACCTAGAGCCCTTGAAACCGCAAGAGACCCGTTTACACGTTGAATCATTACAGAGCCACCAGCATTCTGTATACGCTCCTTTTCAAGGGGATTACTTGGTTTGTGATCCTGGGTGAAGAAATGAACTTTCTTGCTTCTACAGAGTAAGCCTCTGGAGTCTCCACAGTTGATAAAATAAATGTGATGTGGCGAGAGCATAACACCCACAGCTGTTGACCCACTTCTATCAGCACCATGTTTCTTCTCCGAAATAACTCTCATATGTTCATCAATTTGAAGAAAACCTGTTCTGATTCCGCTTTTTACACTTTCCACAGACAGCTGTCCATCAGTCCCTTTGAAGTCTTGGTTGCTTGTAATGTGATCAAGCAAATGCTCACAGCAGTATTTGGCAACCTGGGAACCAGCATGACCATCATATACAGCAAAGAAAGACCATCCATCAAGTCCATTTGGCAAACCAATCACAGCTGTATGTGCATCTTCCATTTCAACCCTCCAACCTTGCATGCTACTTAGCCCATAACGCAATCCGTTTCCGTGCCCTTGGGCATTATGCTTTTCCATCTTTGGCTTGTCTAAAAACGCCCCCATTGTCTTTAAATTTTATTTAATTCTGTAAAAGGAAAGAGGGTTAAAAAGAAAAAAAAAAGTTCAATATCTGTAGCTGCCAAAAACAAATGTACAAGTTATAAAATGCATAAAAAAAACATAAGTGAGCACATCAAATACAAATTTCATGGCAAATCAATGTATGTAGTTTAACCTTGTAAGGTCAAGGACACAAGCTTGTACCTCCTGCCAAGAATGCTTTTTTTCCTGTCTATTAATACCACCTCCACATAATAGACACAAACTCCTCAGGAGGCAGCTGTAATCACAGAATAAGACATGGTCTCAAGTTTGTGGATAAAACTCAAATTTTGAGCCCTTTATTAATTTAAATAATCTCAGCAACCTGATTTAAACAGTTATGGCGAGGATTACCAAACTACAGTAGGAATCACTGTTTGCATTTAGCTTCCTGTGTAGCAGGGATTCATGAAGTCTGATTGGTGAGAAGGTACACAGGCTCAAAACCAAAATTCTGCGAATGTTGCACTGTAGGAGCTACTGCAAACGGGAAGCAACCTGTACCTTGTGTCTGCTGCTCTGAACCCTAAACATTGGGGCTATACTAATAAAGATGATTCTTCTTCCCCGTGCAGCCGCCGCTCTCACATATCAGTGCTTGTATGATTATATTCTGGCGCTCTAACTGGTCATGAAGTTCAACACTGATGTTATGGTATATTTAAAAAAAAACAAAAACACTTATACAGAAGAAAGTATTGATATAAAAAGTTCTGCTAAATTGTAGAGCAAGTTTCTTGCATAAGGCAAATGGGATAATCATCTGCAATAAACTTCTAATGTTGCTCTTGGTCAGAACAAAGCTAGGGGAAAAAAACAAAGTTTGCATCATATACTGTGCATACAAGAGTCACAGCGTCTAAGTTTTACTTTGTATGCCATGATTTTGCTCAAAACTAACTTGATAATCAGGGATTTGAGATAAATTTTTTTTCATGGCCTTTACATTAAAGGAGATGTCCCGCGCCGAAACGGGTTTTTTTTTTTTAAACCCCCCCCCCGTTCGGCGCGAGACAACCCCGATGCAGGGGTTAAAAAAACCACCCGCACAGCGCTTACCTGAATCCCGGCGGTCCGGCGTCTTCATACTCACCTGCTGAAGATGGCCGCCGGGATCCTCTATCTTCATGGACCGCAGGGCTTCTGTGCGGTCCATTGCCGATTCCAGCCTCCTGATTGGCTGGAATCGGCACGTGACGGGGCGGAGCTACACGGAGCTACACGGAGCCCCATAGAGAAGAGGAGAAGACCCGGACTGCGCAAGCGCGGCTAATTTGGCCATCGGAGGGCGAAAATTAGTCGGCACCATGGAGACGAGGACGCCAGCAACGGAGCAGGTAAGTATAAAACTTTTTATAACTTCTGTATGGCTCATAATTAATGCACAATGTACATTACAAAGTGCATTATTATGGCCATACAGAAGTGTATAGACCCACTTGCTGCCTCGGGACATCTCCTTTAAGTCATTGCTATGCTGATGATCAAAAAAAACTATGCTCAGATGAAAACATACTATTAGTGGATCTTGAGGAATAACTAGTGTTTATATTCCTACGACTCATGAGACAGGTCCTTCCAGCTACCCTCAAAGATGCCCTCAAATAGACAGGCCTTTCAGGTGACAAATGTGCTATACCTAATTAAACAGATTGTTTAGCTGCTGAAGGAAAAAAAGGAGAACATCCCAGTTCAGTGTCCACTCTAGGAAGCAAATTTTATTGTAGAATAGTGAAAAATAACTATCCAAAACTTGAGAGAAGCTCAATAAAAAAATTTTTTTTTAAAAAGTTGATTCAACAACTCTAGTTCATGAGTCCTATCAGGACATACAGACAATACAAGAAGTCAAACCCTTCCGTCGATCAGGGCGACCATTAAAAACTAGCTAGCTAGGTTCATTATATCGGAAGTTATTCATTAGAATAAAGGCCCATGTACACGCAACGATTATCGCTCAAAAGCCATCATTTGAGCGATAATCGTTGTGTGCAAATGCTCCCATCTTTCACTCTTCGGTTGAACAATGATTTTTAGGTGAGCATAAAATCCATTGTTCATTCAGAGAGAAGATAACAGACCACATGTTGTGTTTGCTGTCCATGGTGCTGTATTCTCCATGGGAGCGCCGATTACATTGTATTCAGCTTGCAGCCCTGTGACAGAAAAAAGGAGCTGATTGCAGAGAACAGACCACCTGCTGTTCCTTGCATACAGCTCTGGAGGCTCATTTACATGCAAATGAAGGCGATAAGCTGCTAATGGACATTAGTGTCCATTAACGGTTTATGCAAAACAATCTTTTGAACGATTATCTTTGTGTGTAAATGGGCCTCAAGTGACCATGCACACTTCCTGTGCATGGTCTTGGCAACTCCAGATAAGACAACCCCTTTAAGAAGTATCTCAAAAAGATCAAGATCAGTGTTGAGACCACCATAAGAAGATAGGAATTCAATATCATAATCCGGAGTTCACCTAAAGTTTTCTTTGCACAGACCTGAGGCTCAGTGGTTAGCACTGTTGCTTTGCAACACTAGGGTCTTAGGTTCAAATACGACTAAGGACTAACACCCCACTCCCAAGGGGTAATCCCCCATCTGAGCCATTTATGGCATATCACACATATACGTATACTAAAATTGTCTGCCAAAACTCCAGATTCTAGTTAAAAAGCAGGTCCCCTTCCACCTTAAGTAGTACACCACACCATGCATGCAGTTCTCTCTATTGTAGACAATGGGTGTTTCCGTAACACAGCATTTCACAACCCCTATAAATTAAATGCTATGCTGTAAGCATAGATAAATAGATAACACATATAATCCTTTCTGGAATGCCAAATAGGAGTCATGGGACTCCAGACTCCTGATATTTGGGAGAAACAGAGCTAGTGACAGAGTAAACCGTCAGTTATCTGTCTGTCCCCACTACCGAGCTGTGTGCCATCTATAACATGAAACTTACATGTAAGCAGGCACACAGACAAATATTTGTGTTCAGATGGTTGGGGGCGGAACAGAATGGCATCTCAGGCCGCATGTACCCTAGGATAGCGGGTTGCGGACTTGTGGCCTAAAGTGATTTTTTATCTTGTTTTGCTAAAGAAAACAGAATACATAGTTTTGAAAAAACAAACTGTTGGTATGTATGAGATATAACAATTAGCCAAAATACTATTACATGACCCTGATTGAGGTTGCTTACACACAGGGAGGCGAGATGCTTTTACATGGAACCCAGCGAGAATCTGCATGGCCGAATGAGGATTTGTTCAGGTATAAAAACTGAACAATGATCGGCCAGTGTAAACAGGCAGTCGTTCATCTATGAATAACTACCGGTTTACTGAGTGGAGGCGAAGAACTGGAACAATCCCGGCTGGCTCCTCCATTTACTCAGTCGTTCAGTTTCTGCATGCAGAAGACTGAACAATGTAGCGTTCCATGTAAACAGGCAGTCAATCACTTATGAACAACTGCCTGCTTACCGAGAGTGGAGGTGAGGGGGAACTGCGCCCGCTCCACCTCCATTCACTCAGTAATGCTTGTTGCTGTGTTAAAAAAAAAAAAGATAAATAGATTACACTGTGCAGCAAATTTTAAAAAACTTTTCAGAGACAAAAGTAATTGAGATGTTTCTGTAAAAATAAAACATGCTGATTACACTGGAAATACTAATAGCTAGAATGTCTCATTTTCCAGTTATTTAACCCCTTAGTGTACGAGCTTTTTTTTTCCGTTTTAAAAAATCATAACTCCTTTATTTATCCATTGACGTCGTTGTATGAGGGCTTGTTTTTTGTTGGACGAGTTGTATTTTTCAATGGTGCTATTTAATGTACCATATAATGTACTGATAAAATTTTAAGTAAGGTTCTCAGTAGAGTAAAATGAAAAAAAAAAAACCACAACATTTCGCCATCTTTCAGTGCGTCTTGTTTCGACTGCCCACAAACTGCAACAAAAATGACATGATTACTTTATTCTATGGGTCAGTACAATTACAATACCAAACTAATGTATGGTTTTTTTTGCTCCACCACTTGTATTTTTTTCAAAGACATTTAATTTCTAATTATTTTCTGCGCGCAATAAGTTTTTATTTTTCCGTCCACATAGCTATGCAACGGCTCATTTCTTGCAAGACGTTCTGTTTGCGTTAGTGCCATTTTGGAATATATACGACTTTTTGATCGCTTTTCATTGTATTTTTTTCTTGGAAACAGAATGACCCAAAAAATCATATAAAATTTATTTTTTCCCCAGACAACCTTCACCGTGTGGGGTAAATGCATTACTTTGCTAGATCGGACTTTTACGGATGCACCGATCGTAAACATGTTTTTGATTCTTTTTTTTAGTCTACCCAATGACCTGTAAAAACACAGTTCATGAATTACAACTTACTGGTGGATGATCCACAGTGTTTACGCCATGTGTTATGTGATATAAACCTACCCTTATAGTATTCAGTCAGCACGTGGTGTGTAACAGCGATTGTGAAACAGTTGCGCAATCACTTTTGTTATTCTTTTTATTAAGCAAGGTTAATGGCGAGCCGACTGGATTAATTGTATAGGCAGATTTCCAAAAAATACAATACAACGGCAATTGGATTACATTATTCACCATAACTGGAAAACCTTATGTGGCAGAAAAAAAACAGATATCATATCTGAATTCAGCGCACTAAAGTTACTATTAGCCGCCTATCTGCTTATTGGTTACAAAAATTGTATTGCACAGTGTAATCGTTGGAACAACCTGTAAGGCATCTGTTGCAGACAGATCGTCCCATGTAAAAGCACCCTCGCTCTTCTTCCTTCCCTTCCTTCTCCCCCACTAATAATCATACTACAATAAAACCTCTATCTTATGGGCTAAGAAATTATACTAAACAAAAGAAAAACCCACTTTAGGCCAGCTGCACACAACTGGGTAAGATTCCGCATGCAGGAGCCAGCAGCGGGATCCAACCCTGTGCACAGCAGTCGTAACTCTCATTCAGCCACATGGCTCACCGTCGGGCATGCACAGTACAGATATATATTTTCTTTTAGGCCTCATGTCCACGGGCAAAATATGATTTAAGATCCGCAGCGGATCTCCCGCACGCGGATCCGCATCCCATAGGGATGCATTGACCACCCGCGGGTAGATAAATACCCGCGGATGGTCAATAAAAGGGATTTTAAAAAAAATGGAGCATGAAAAAATCTGGACCATGCTCCATTTTCGTGCGGGTCTCCCGCGGGGACGGCTCCCGCGGGCTTCTATTGAAGCCTATGGAAGCCGTCCGGATCCGCGGGAGACCTAAAATAGGAATTTAAAAGAATTACTCATCCGGCGCGGGCGGGGAAAGCCTTCTCTTCCTCACGGCCGGTTCTTTCTTGCTTCAGCTCGGCGGATGTGCCCGGCGCATGCGCGCGGCACGTCGCCGACGTGCCGCCGGCGTGACGAAGTCATCCGCCGGCCGGAAAAGAAGATCCGGCCGTGAGGAAGAGAAGGCTTTCCCCGCCCGCTACGGATAGGTAAATGCTTTTAAATTCTTATTTTCAGCGCTCATGTCCGCGGGGCAGGAGGGACCCGCTGCAGATTCTACATGGAGAATCTGCAGCGGATCTTATTTTCCCCGTGGACATGAGGCCTTAAACTTTTTTTTCTTGCGCCATCGCCTAGTAATGAAGCAGAATGCGAGATCTTTCCACAATGTCAATTGCGGAAGGGCTGCGCGTTGGACGGCTTCCATTGACTTCAATGGAAGCAGTCCGTGCTAAACCGCTCAAAAAAAAAAAAAAAAAAAAAAGAGCATGCTGCAATTTTTCCTCCGAAAGCGGGGGAAAAAAATTGCTACAGATTTCTGTTTGTGTGCAGGAAAAAGCACTTTTCCGTAGCATGCTATGGAAGGTATTTGCTGTGGAACCAGGAGGCGGACGCCTTCCAGTTTACAATGCGTTACCTTTTGAAGGGAACTTCTCACATGCCCACAGCACAACAAACTTAAGGCCTATTTACACACAACGATTATCGCTAAAAATTTGTTCAAACAGCCGGAAGTGAGCGATAATCGATACGTGTAAAAGTGAAACTATCGCTCACTTGTTGTGGGCCGTTGTTTAAGCTGACTTTTCTGCAAGTTTGAACGACCTTAGTAGCACTCCCTAGATCGCTGGCTTCCCGTGCTCTGTGAAAGCTCCCCGCAAAGCGCTTCCCATAGGAAGCGCTGAGCGAGAAGCTTGTGAGCCACCGGTAGGACTTTCAATTTGAATGCACTACACGAGCACTGACAACCTTAACGGTGACAACACCGCTCATGCAGTCACTGAAACGACTGCCGGCCCATGTAAAAGGGCCTCAAGTTGTGGTGCTGTTGCAGGACGTGACCGGCAGCAGCAAATTCGGCGGTTTCATGGCTAAGATGAGAAACCAGTCTCTCTGATCAGACCATGAAATGCTGAGATGGGACAACCTCTTTAAATGTCTGTCAGTAAGTTGACAGCCAACACCTGCCATGTATGGAGCAGGTTTGGCTCCTAAGTCCGCCTTATTTAATCCACGCAGAATAGGGTTAGTTTACAGCATTTAATATAGCCCTAAATAAAACAGGTAAAAAGTGCACATAGAATGTACTGAATCTAAATCATATCAGCGAACCTACTGCAGCACCTTCATTGTAATGCTTGGCCTTTTTTTGTCACAGAAAAAAAATTCTATGTGTGTCCTACTAAAATGTGGGAGCCCTTCTAATGGAGCTGGTCATACTACCCTTCTGTCCCCATCAAGTTGTGCTTGAATACCCCAGACTGAACACAGACAGAATGAACGATAAGACTTTCATTGCTCAAAAGGAGACCAATGGAATTTATGTGCTAATTTTTAATTTTGTCATTGATTTCAACAAGGGGGAATAAAAATCTGCCATGTTTTTTTTTTTTCTTAATAGTTTTGGAGGGCCACTCTAGCGAAAACGCATTTTTCCATTACTGTACCCCTCACCTGATTGCCTGTCAAACGCTGGACATCTACGTACATTGCACTCACTTCCATGCAATGCACCTTCCTCTAAGCCTGGGTTCACACAGGGCGGATTTGCTGCGGTTGTGCCGCGGATTGCCGCTGCATTATCCGCACTGCGGCAAAAGCGCTGTGTTTGCAGTGCAATGCAGCACAAATGAGTTTTGCAAAAAAGCTGTTCACAGGGTCGATTTTTTCCGCACAGCCGCAGTGCGGAAATGCAACTACGTCGCGGTTTTCAAAGATGCAGCATGTCCATTCTTCTGTCTTTTCCGCAGAGTTTTTTGTCCATAGACCTCTATGGACGCAGCTAAATCCGCACCAAAATACGCTGCAAAAAGTAAAAACCACTTGCGGATTTTTCCACAAGAAAATCTGCAGGAAAATCCGCAAGCCAAAATTAACCTTTGAAGTGGTTTTGCCGCAGAAGCATTTCTTCTGCAGCAAAACCGCAACGGAAAAACCGCAGCAAATCCGCCCTGTGTGAACCCAGCCTAATACTTATAAGATACCAACAACTTGATGATTATATTTCTTCCTGCTTTCTCTTACTCTGTACTTTGCCATTAATCCCATGCTGTAAATTCCACTCATTTCAATGGATTCATTCAGAGCTGCATGTCATATCTTCGTGCGTATTAAGCACACCCATTGAAATCAATGAGCGCACATAAATACACAGGAAACCTACATATCCAAGCGCAAAATCTTTTCTTTTTTACGCACATAAAAACGTTTATCTGCGTAAAAAGAGTGCCAATACGCTGTTGACTTTCGTTTTACTGTCTATATTGGCCGGTGAATACACTGCATATTCGTGGACCGAAATGCTCATATGCCTGTGTGAATGCACCCCAAGGCCATTTTCATACGGGCGATATTCCTACGTTGTGAGACGCACAAATATGATCCCCATTCTTGTGAATAGGGGTCATACACGAGCAATTTTTTTCCCGCAGTGCGATGCAGGAAGGCAATCACGGCACGTCCTATCCTTGGGCGTGCCCTCGCATCGCATCTCCCATAGACTTCAGTGGGGCTAGCAGCAGCGTCGCACCACATGCTAGGTGCATGCGATGAGACGCAAGATTTCCCTATTAAGAACAATGGGAGAAACGCTGCGATCCTCCACCGCGGCAGAGGATCACTACTGCCCCAAAGTGATGCAAGGCAGTTTTGATATAAAAACGCCTCACATCTGCAGGGGGGGGGGGGGGGGGGGAAACCATGTTTGCGATTGTGGTATCAGGCATTGATATCACATGATACACAGCCCGATAATATTGCACTCGCCAGTGTGAAGTTAGTCATTGTGACTGAGATTTAGGCTAACTTGAAGAGAAGGACTGCAGGAATAACTAAAGGTAATGCTAGTAGATTTATACATACTGCAGGACTAGTTACATGATGAAACAACTTCACTGGAGTGGCCCTTTAACATCTTAAAACTGTTCATATTGGTGAGAATCTCATCTTTAAGCTATGGAATTTAACTGCGCAAAAATTAGACTTGCAGTGCAAATTTTTAAATCCATTGTATGTTCTTTTCTGCTGCGGATTTTCACAAATTTCTCTAATTTCAAGATAGAAATACGTCAGCAGATTTTTTTTTCATTCCGCGTAGAACTGGCTTTCACACGACCGAGAAAACCACACGATATTTGTACATTGCAAGACGCATGAATATGAAGCACATTCTTTTGAAAGAAGTCAGAAACACATGCGATTTTTTCCTGCATCGCGGTGAGGGGAAAAAAAATATCATGGCATGGCCTATCTTTGGCCACTCCTTCGGAACGCCTCACCCATTGTTTGCAATGGGGACAGGAAGAACATTGCGCGTGAGAGCGATGCAAGGTTTCCCATTCAAACGAATGGAAAACACTTGCCAATCCTCACTACTTCCCTGAAGCGATACGTTTATGACACAAAAATGCCCAGCATCTGCAGGGAAATCGCACGTTCCCAAGTGCGATATCGGGCCAAGTTTCACAGGCAGATATCATGCTTGTCCGTGTGAAATGAGTCTCAGGGCGCATTCACATCTGCGGCTGAGGTTCCATTCGGAGCCTCCAAAGACTTCTGTTTACACATTGACAAAATAGCACAGTATGCAGCGCCATTTCCTCCTGGAAAATGTCAGCGAGCATAACCGAATCCAGATGGACCCCATAATATTCAATGGGGTTTGGTCAGGGATCTTTGGGCCTGGCATTTTCCAGTGTTCAGCTCCTAGGATGGAGTCAAGCAATGGCAATGAGAAGTAGCTCTGAAAGATTTGTTTAGAAACGGAAAACGAAGCAGATTTTTCCATATGGATTCAGCCTCTAAAAACCAAGGCAGAAATCCGCAGCTCTGCTATGGGTAATCTATGTATGGAATTCCCAATACAGACAGGGCACAGAATCTGCGTCAAGAAGTGACAGGTTACTTTTTTTCCCTGCATGCAGATTTACCTGCTCCCATAGAGAAAAAAGGGCGATTCTTCAACAGAATCACCCAAAAATAGGACATATTGCAATTTTTCTCTTGCATTGCTGTGAGCAACAAATCACACATGTAAATGAACCCATCAAAAATAGATGGTTCTTCTTGTGCTTCTTACAACACATACAGGAAAATCACCCGTGTAGGTTTTTTTTTTTTTTTTAAGGGTACAAGGGTAAATATACCCAAATTTATTATGCATTGGACAACTCCTATATGAAGTTTTGGTAGAGACCCAATGCTCATTAACTGAACTTCACGGCCATATGCCTAGTTTAGACAGAATAATTTGTTCAGAAGATTGTTCAAACGAACTAAACGAGAATTGTAATGTTCTCGTTCATTTTCAGCTGGCATAAAATGCTGCACCGGCTCGTGAAACAGTGTTTTACATTGGAATGTGAAACACTGAACGCTAAATGCCTGAGGACTCCAGCTTGTTCCGCCAAGCAGAGAGAATCGTGAGATTCTCGGCCCGTGTAAAAGGTGTAACTACTGGGGAAAGGTTTACAGCTGGAGCATCGCTCTGCAGTGTTTTCCCCTTCTGCATACAGAGCGTGTCCCGAGCGGGTAGTGAATACAATTTACTAAACTCATTCCCATGCTGTAGTGGGTAACAGCAAAGTTTTTCCTAACTAAAGTAACCACTACAGTCAGGTCCATGAATAAACTATTAGATGTTCACACAGAAAGTCCGCTGAAGATTTCATCCCCTCATATGAAGAGGTGAAATCCACATAATAAATTGACATACAATGAGGATTGAAAGGAACCAGTCATCTGCTTAATGCACCATAAACTAAGTTACGGTACTGTTATAGGGAAGGCCCAGGCAGCCGGTTAATGTATCTTTATACTCACCCCATTCCTGGTTTCTGTGGTTCTCGGTTATGAAAATCGCATGCCAATCTGACCCTTTTCAGAGTCCCGCACGCACCTCAACTGCTGGAACCAGGTCATGGGCGAGTATAAAAAAAAAAAATAAAATACACCCCGTGGCTCCCTGTCACCTCACCTAACAGCAGCATAATTTAGTTAATGGTGTTTTAGGCAAGTAACAGGTTCCCTTGGGTAAGTACTTCTGCCTTAAAAAAAAATTTAATAAAAATGTAACAGTGCTGGATCCATTTTTAAAAACATGCATTATAACTGGACAAAGGTGGTTACTCAGTAGTAAGCTATTGCCGATTTACCCTTAGAATAGTTGGGGGTCTGCTGCCTGGGATCCCCCACTAATTAGCTGGGCCAATGCGCTCATGCACTGAGCTGATTTCTGGCGGAAGAAGTCAGCTCCATTCTCACTGCAGTGGCCTGGCTTGGTATTACAGAAAAGGTTTCCACTGAAATGAATGGGTGTAATACTGAATCTAGCCACTGCAGTGGGAACAGAGCTGTCCGCTTCCTGCAGAAACTAGCCAAGTGCATGAATGTTTCAACCCAGAGAACAGCTGATCAGTGGAGATCCTGGACAACAAAACCCAGCTGATCTATTGATGGCCTTTTCTAAAGGACAGACCATCAATAGTTTACAACCAGACAACCCCTTTAAGGATACATTCACACGCAGCAGAAACGTTGTGGATTTTCCGCAGCAAAAAATGTGCATTTCCATTATGGTGCGCATTTTGAAGTTGTTTTTGATGCGTAAATGCTGCACATTTTCTGTTGCAGACAATCCACATTTCCACTTTGTAGAAACGTACCCCAAGGTCCCCCTTCAATCCCATTTTTACATTGTGGTCAACTAGTGATGGAATTTAATGGAAAATGTTATGTTTATTTTACATTAAGGCCCCCTGTCCATGGCCGTGATTTCACAAGCGGTAAATCGTCAGCAAATCACGCCATCTGAAGCTTTCCATAGCATTGCCATGGAAAGCGCCGGCCCCGTGTCTACGAGTAGAGAATTACTGTGATTCTCCGCTCACGGCCGGCAATTCTCCGCGGTTACCTGTCAGATAGGCTGACCTGCAGAGAATCGTCTGCCGGCTCCTGCGATTCGCCACGGGATACTGCAACGCCCGTGGGCAGGGCGCCTTAGTGGATCACTTTTTTTTAAATGAGTATGCGCAAGAAAAAAAAAAAATTGAAAACAAAGGCAATAAGAACAGATCACTAAAGTTGGGTATAAACATAGCAAAACAGAAACGGATTTTAAAGAAGAAAAATATCTTTTTCTAACAAAACATCAAATAATTCTGTATTACAAAAATAAATAATTTTTTTAAATACATTTCCCCACACCCCCGTCTTATGTTTATTTTTTTTCGCCATTTATGTCATTTAAAAAAAAACAAAAAAAACATCCGTTAAGAGCTGATGTGAACGATCTTTTACCCCAGTCTAACGGTTTTCAGATCCGCTCACTAGCGCCGAGCGCACTAATTCTACGCGCTCCGGGAAGTGTCAGGTTTAGCCTCCGCTGCCTTGTGGCTGTCAGCAGCAGCCTGTACTCCGCAGATGGATTTGTGGCTCAGCAGAAGGTAAGCTGACACTTCCACCGGATCGTCAGTTGTAACAATGGAAGCCATTATAATCCAGAGAACTGCTTAACTAGCAATCCCTAAACATGTCACTAAAAGAAAGGTTCATCTGACAGTCACGGATGGGGATCAATAACAAAAAAAAATGGCCGCAGATAAGGGGGTGACGGGGGTGGAGTAAGAGGAGGGAGAGAGATGCAAGGGAGGAGGGGGGTTCATTTCGCCTGAAGTTTCCCGACTCACGACCCTGGCACGGCCGTCATCCGCCGCACGGAGGGGAGCAGCCGGATTACAGCGCCGCTCCCGCAGCTGCAGGCCGCTGGTGGCGCAGTGGGATTTCCACTCGATCGCTATCCGCCCACTGCTGCAAGGCTTTAGGCCCAGCTCAGCGCCCATAGAAGGGGCCGAGGCCTGCGCCTCTCGCCCATCGCGCACCCTCCCTCCCCCGCAGCGTTGCTGCTGTTATTGCGCAGTCGGAAATACAAGACTCACCTGCCGCCGCCGGAGGAGGAAAAAAGCGTTGGAGACTGCGGAGGAGAGGCGGCCGCCTCTCAGGCGGTGGGGACGAGCAGCAGCAGCGTCTTTCGGCACTGAACAGACGGTCTCGTCATTCCCCTTCCCCCCAACCCCCACGGGGGACACGAAGAAAGCACAGCGGGCCGCTGCGGCGGTCACACGGCGGCGAACGAAGAGGGGGAAGGGTCTATGAATGAGATGTCACTGAGGGGAGAGCGCCGGGCGGCCGGGGAGAGTCAGCCTGGGACTGAGCTCGTAACACCCCCCTCTCTGACACAGCCTCCTGAACGCGCTGCGTGAACGAGCTCTGCGCTGGGAGCGCTCCCGGCTACGTCATCAGCAGCTTTCCCGCCCATTCCTCGCCTAGATGCCCGGATGTAACGAAGCGGGCCAGAGCCGGGTGACGTCATTTTAGTCGTTGACGCCGCTGTAATGTCCCGGCCTGTGGTGAAGCACTCAACCCAAGGCTGGATGTGTGGTCTCATACCAGCTGGACAGCCATTGGTGGCCACTTGTGGTGTAATACAGCCCAAATCTAGTCAAAAGGGCTGGTAATACGTTGCATGGTGGCAAATTGTGTTGCAGTATAGTTATGGTGCCCATGTACCAGTGCCATATGATGGTAAAATAAAGTGCATGAGAAGTAGTACGACACAATAACACCACACCATGCACAAATAATAAAACTGACCACATAAGGGAGCGTTCACACAGCATTATCGTACACTGTGACTGAAAACAGCGCTGTGACAGAATCCCCTCACAAAAATGAGGAGCCATTTACTTCTATGATGAACCAGACACCTTGGGTGTCCGTCTTACAAGGTCCCCTATGGAATCACATAAGGGGGTACAATAACACTCCCTAAGGCCGGCTTCACACGGGCGATAAAATCACACAAGATTTGTGCATTGCAAGACGTACAAATATAATCCCGTTATGTTGAATGGGGTCATGCACATGAGCGATATTTTCCCGCATGGCACAGCACTGTGATGTGAGAAACAAATCGCCGCATGTTCTATGTTGTGCGCGCTCTCACATCGCAGCGCCCATTGTTTTCAATAGGACCGGCAGCAGCATCGCACCATGTGCAAGGCACGCGCGATGCAAGGTCTCCCATTGAAGACAATGGGAGAAACTCCGCTATTCTCTGCCGCGGCTGACTTTCCCTTCACCCCCAAAGGCTGTTTTGGCATGGAAATGCATCGCATCCTCGAGGAATTCACATGGTGGGGAGTGCGATATGAGGGGTGGGATTCACGGCCCCATATCGCACTCGCCCGTGTGAAGTTAGCCTAACGATGGGTTCTCACAGGGCAGATTCTCGGTGGAAATCTCGCTGTTTGGCCGCAGCGAAAAACCGCGAAATTTCCGCCGGGAGAACTGCCGCTGCAAAACCCGCGGCGGCTTTGAAGCGGCCCGGCCGCTCGCTCTTCCGCTGCGGCCGGCGCTCCCATAGAGGAGAGAGCGGCCACAGCGGAAAAAAATGAATACGCTGCGGCCGGCAAATCCGCGCCGCAGCAGCGGCTTCTGCCGGCTTAGCCGCAGCGGATTTGCCGTCCCGTGTGGACGAGATTTCTGAGAAATCTCGTCCACATGGCTGGCTAATCCCGGGATTAGCGGCCGCATGCAGATTTGCCGCGGCGAAATTCCGCAAGGAATTTCCGCGGCAAATCCGCCCCGTGTGAACCCAGCCTATGGCTAGTTTCCCAAGGCTCATCACGATATTGTGTGATGTCCCAGTGGATGCGAGGCGTTTTGTGTCAATCCTCAGGGCGGCTGAATCAACAAGTGTTTCCCATTGTTTTTAATGGGTGACGTAGCATTGCACTCACGTGCACATCACACAGTGTGCGATATGTTTTCCCGCCCCATTGAAAACAATGGGCGATGCGTTCCGAGGAAACACCCAAAGATAGGATATGCCATGATTTTTTCCCACACTGCGATGCGGGGAAAAAACGCTCATGTATATGACCCCTTTTAAAAGAATGGGGTCCAGATTTGTGTTTCTCGCATCGCACATATCTCACACGCTTTTCACAACCGCGTGAAGGTAGCCTAAGGCTCCATTCACATTACGTTTTCGCTTTCCACCTGCAGTATATGTTTTAATCTTCACATACGGTATTCAAACGTATATTGGGGCGTAGTTTTCAAGAAGCTTAGCTTTATGTACCGAGGGTGTGGAAAAAACAGGACTATACAATGAAGAGATCAGCAAGTGGGATAAGATATAGTAACACACACTATCCTACCAAAAGTCATTGGACACCTTAGCAAAAATCGAAAGTAGCATTTATTTCCATATGTTAATACTTAGTGGGCCTGCTTTGGCCTTAATGACATCGGATACTCTCCGTGACATACTTTCTACTACTGGTTTCAGGTGGAAAATCAGCGCCATCTTTCCACGTTTAATGGATGGGGCATGGGTGGAGTGAGCAGTGGGGCGTCAATTGACGCCTAAGGGTTATGTGCGGGTAAAAAATGTGCCCTGAGGTTATGAGCGTGTATTTCTATCAAGCTGCATATTCTGATAACGGTTAGCAGAACCGGATGCGGGCGGCACATTTCATTCTGCTGGCTCAGATAGTAAAATAGGCATTTCACCTTATATATATACACACACACATATATATATATATATATATATATATATATATATATATATATATACATACATACAAGGTGAAATGCCTGTTTCACTATCTGAAGAACGCATTTTACCAGTGTGTGTTGCGTCCACAGTTAAGTACGACAAAGACTGCCATGGGGATGTTTTACATAGCATGGTCTTGGTCCATTAGTTGTAGTTGCCATCATTCTAGACAATAATGTGCTGCTGATAATGTGGTAATACTCTGGGAATGGTCAGAAATACTTCCAACAAGAAAACGCGCCTTGTCACAAATCTAATGCTGTTTTACGTTGGTTTGAGGATATGGATATTCCACAATTGGACTGGCCTGCAGAGTCCCGACCTGAATCCTACTGTACATCTTTAAGAACAAACTAGAATACCAGGCCAAGAAATATGAACAGCGTCCATTTTCTTTGTGGGAATTTGCCAGATATTTGCAGGATAAATGGGGGGAAATACTAGCTGAGGTGTATTGGACACTAGTAGAGAGTATGCCACAGGGAATATCCAATGTCATTACGGCCAAAGGAGGGCCCACAAAGTATTAATGTATGTAAATAAGTACTACTTTTGATTCTTGTTTCGGTGTCCAATTACTTTTGGTAGGATAATAAAGTAACATAATATGTAAAGTTGAAAAAAGACACATGTCCATCCAGTTCAGCCTATTATCCTGCAATGTTGATCCAGAGGAAGGCAAAAAAAGAACCTATGAGATAGAAGGCAATTTTCCTCATTTTAGGGAAAAAATTCCTTCCTGACTCCAAATCTAGCAATCAGAATAATCCCTGGATCACCGACCCTGAAGTAATCAGTGACTATAGCATGTACTATTGTTACATTCAAGAAAGGCGTCTAGGCCCCTTTGCATACCTTAAGGCCACATGTCCACGAGCCCACACGGTTACCCCATGCAGAATCCTGTCGCGGATTCCACCTGGCCCGTAGACATGAGGCCAGAAAATACATTATACTGTCTGGACGCTGCAGAGCTCTCCTTCGTGCAGGCCGAATCTTCTTTCTTCTGCACAGTGGACGAGCTTCGGACGCTGGTGGCGTACCGCGCGCATGTACCATGCTGTCTTTTTTTTAAACTCCTGCTTTCCCATGGTCCACGCTAATGGAAGCCGCGGTGTTGTCCATGCGGGAAAACCACACAAAAATGGAGCATGTTGCAGTTGTTTTCCC
Organism: Eleutherodactylus coqui; assembly: GCF_035609145.1. Classification (NCBI taxonomy): domain Eukaryota; kingdom Metazoa; phylum Chordata; class Amphibia; order Anura; family Eleutherodactylidae; genus Eleutherodactylus; species Eleutherodactylus coqui. The sequence goes on from NC_089842.1 coordinate 172,325,551, forward strand.
GCGTGTGCGATCTGCACGCCCGGGGAAAATTACATCCGCAGGCATTTAATTACCTTCAAATTTTGAAAAATTCAATTTTTTCCTAATTTTTCTCCAAATTCTGTATTTTTTCCAAATAAACATAAAACATACCAAACAAAAATGAACAAGGAATATAAAGTAAAAAAAAAATATATAAATAATCTCAGAATCACTTGAATAAGTAGTCGCATTCCAGAGTTAATAAAGAGAAACGTATCAGGTCATACCATGTTTGGGGAAGGGGGGGGGGAGTGGTTGACAACTATCTTTAGTGCAAAGAAGAACAGGGGATCCTAGAAGTAATGATATAATTGCCATAGAGCCCTGATCTCAACATCATTGAGTTTGTTTGGGATTACATGTTGAGACTTCAGCAAGGCTAAAGAGACCTTTACACTGGGCAGTTATCACCTGAACAATTGCTGAAAACAGCAGATTTGAGCGATAGTCGTTGCATGTCTAAAGGGTGCCGACAGGCCACTGAGCGAGAAACTTCTCACTTCTCAAAGTTGCTTGTTTTTTTTAGAGGAACTAAAAGCCAAGTGACTGCTGGCCAACATAAACAGGAGTCGCTCAATCTTTGAGCGACTGCCTATTTGCAGTGAATGGAGGTGGCCTGGAACGATCTTTGGCCCGCTCCACCTCCATTCACAGAACAACTATGAGCGACAGTTGCTAGGATGGCTGTTGGGTGCTAATGCACTCGGCAGTTGTCCTGTGTAAAGTGACCTTAAATCCACAGATCACAACTCTAGAACACTACAATAGAAATAGCTGCAGGCATAGATGAACAGCTTTATCTCATATACTCCTTTCGGGATTGCCAAACAAGCGTCAAGATACCCCATTCTCCTAAAATATGGAGGATTTAGAGATTGATACATAGAGCACCATTAGCCCACCCCTGCTCATGATCTGTATGCCTTCTTTGTGACATGGAAACTTCACGTGAACAGCCACACAAATATAAGTGTCAGGGTGTGTGTGCTGGGACCTGTTGTTCTACAGGTTTCCAGGAGCACATCTCCACAGGTGCGGAATAATTGTGCTGGGTGGGTGTGGACTTCTCCAGCCAGACAATCTCTACAAGTCTGCTGTATATATATATATATACACACCAGCCCCTCTGCATAAGCAAGCTGGTATCCCTTCTCTGAGAACTGGGTGTTAGGCTTGTTGTCTGAAGTGTTTCTCCTTTCCTGAGGACGGTCTGGACACCTGTTGTCCCTGTCTGTATCTTATGCAGAGGCCCTTCTCTCTTCCCCTTTTATAGGTGTGGCCTCCAGTCGTCTGATGTCTCGTATAGTCAGATGGGTGATTTCTGACATGGTTCCCTCTATGTCAGTACAGTGGTGTAAGGATATTTGGACTAGCTGTGGTTTGATATCTGTATGCATGAGAGTTCTGAGTGGAGTCCTGTCCTGTTCTGTGGTGTGAACAGCGACGTGTTCTGTGTCTGTGCAGGTGGCCGAACATGTGGTGTGAACACTCCTGTTCAGTGTGCATTGGTGTGAACAGCGATTTGTTCTGTGTGTCTGTGCAGGTGGCCGGACATGTGGTATGAACTGTCCTGTTCAGTCTGCATTGGTATGTACAGTGATTTGTTCTGTACGTTGGTGCAGGTGGCCAGACATGTGGTGTTAACTGTCCTGTTCTGGGTCGCATGGTTGCGATTCCTGGTGTGTTTGTGTAAACTGTGTCCTGTCCTGCTGTGGTTCAGTTACCATCTCTGGTTGAGTTAGGTCCTTATGTTCCATCGTGGGGATGTTCTTATCGGGATGATCGCCCTGCTTGCAGGTAGGTTTCCAGGGGGTAGTTGTCTCATTAGAGTAGGGACCCGCGAGACAACAAGGACCCTTGATATAGGCCCACATGCTTAAGTGACTTGGCCAATCCATGAACTAATACCTCGTACTTATGATACTTATTCCATCTGGTTATTCCTGAGGCCATAAGCTCATAGCCGCAATTAAATTTATGTGTAAAATAAAATATTTTAGTAAGTATAGGATTTTTATTGGACCCACTTCCAAATTTTGGTATAATAACCTGTAAAATAAGCCAAGAAAATTGGGCTAGTGCACCCTCTGATAGGTCTCCTTAAATCCAAACATGCGAAGAACAATTTAGCACAGGTTTCTTTACTTTGGTAGAGCAAAATCATGGATAAATAATGTTAAGGGCTGTAAAAAAAAGAGTTGTAGATCTCATTTATTGTTGTCATTACTGACTGTTTACTTTTTATCTTGTTTACATAGTGTTTAATGAATCATTGAATAAGTTGCTAAAGCCTTATCAGATCATCTGCACTGTCAGCCAAAAAAGGGTGAGAAGAAAGGGCAAACTAGCAAACTGTTTGGATTTACTGTGGAAATTCTCAATCTGCAGTTAAATCCATAAGACAAATTTGCACCAAATCCTTAGGCCTCCTTCCCACGAGCGTGACGGGCTCCGCAGCGTAATATTCCGCTGTGAAGCCCGTCACGGCGCCCCCCAGAGCCCCTATACTTACCTGCGGGAGATAGCGTGAAATCGCTTCCCCGCCCACCGCCGCCCGTCACCGCCCACCGCCCTCGCGTCACCAGCCGTGTCACGTGCACGGCCGGCCGTGTCACGTGACGCGGCCGGACCGCGTCATTTGGCGTCATATGACGCTCGGCGGTGGGCGGGAAAGCGTTTTTTCACGCTATCTCCCGCTGGTTACAGCGGGAGATAGCGTGAATGGACGGCTTCCATTGACTGCAATGGAAGCCGTCAGTGCGTACAGCCCGTCCTCACCCGCAGAAAATAGAGCATGCTGCGGGTGAGGACGGGAGAAATCGCGGTGCGTAATTCCGCGGTGGAATTACGCATCGTGAGCATTGTGCTATTAGGTTCAATAGAACCTAATAGCAGCGGGCAACGCAGCGGATTTTTGCCGCGAATTACGCGGCGGAAATCCGTTCGTGGGAAGGAGGCCTTAAGCTTTTAGTGCGCATTTGATGTAGCTTTACCACTACAGATTTTATGGTAGATTATACAGAAAAGGAAAAAAATATCAATAGTTTATAAATCTGCAGTTCTTGATTTTGCTACAGATCCGCAGCTAATCTGCAATAATACATTATTTGTACATTACATTGCAAATTTTGACTTTCCTAGTGAAGACAGTGTGGAAAATCAGCAATAAATCTGTGAAATTGACATGCTGCGGATTTCAAATTCTGCACCATAGGTCGATTTCTGGGCAGAAAATTTCCACACTGTGGAGATGAGATCGGTACTGGTGCATCTTGTCTCCACCAGCAGCTAAGGGCTGACCGGCCTTAGCTGTAGGTAACGTCCCGGTCACGCCCCTAGGTGCCGACTGGCTCCCGGTCTCTGCTATCCCGTCCTCACTGTTACTTGCCATCCATCCACACATCCATCCGTTGGAGGCCGGCGGGGAGGAGAGTGACAGTGGAGTCGAGAGCACAGAGGGGAGGCTGGCGGGGAGACTGACTGCGGGCTGTGACTGGACACATGGCAGGGCACCAGGAACTGTAACAGCAGAGATGGGAGGCCGGCAGGGGCGAGAGTCACAACGGAGCTATCAGGCCGCCGGCAGGGATATTCACAGCGGGGCCTGGAGCACAGCCGGCGCAGATGGCAGGGCAGAATTTGGAGGGGGTGAGGGGCGGAGGCTCTGCTGGAGAGAGCCGGACTGCTTCAGCAGCAGTGTCCTGTAAAATGTTGTAGCTGTATGGTTTAGTGTGGGCCGCGTTCAGTACGCCGCTGTCTGCACGGCAGAGCTGGAGAAGCCAGACAACAAGCGGCATGCTGCTTACCAAAAAGCTCATCCTCAGGGCAGGGTGCCCCCTGCCTCCAGATTGATGGGTGCACCAGGCTGGAGATTCACAAAACACTCCTCCCAACCAATCATCACTTGGGGGGGCGTGTAAAGGCAAGCAATCCATGTCTCCACCCATTCTTCCGCTGCAGACAAGATGCACGAGTACCGATGAGATTTAAGGGCTCAATCACATGAGCATATTTCGTCTGCATATTACGCGCGTATTTTTTGCGTACACAATACGCAGTGCTAAAAGCCCATTGATTTACATTGAGCCATTCAGACCTGCATATTACGCATGTGAAAAAAAACAGCACATCCTATTTTGGTGCGTAATATGCACTATTATCATAGTCTGGTAGATAATATACGCAGTAAATATGCATGTCACATGCATATTTGCTATGTACTGCGTATTACGTGTGTAAAAAGTATGCCCGTAATACACAGGCTAAATACGCTCATCTGAGTGAGCCCTAAAGGAAACCCGTCAGCAGCTTCATGTTTTCCGAACCCCAGGCACCGTGAACTCAGGACAGACACTTATATTGCAGACATGTATGTTTAATTCTGAAACACTGCATTTCAGGAAAAACACAATTTACAAATCTCCCTGGAAGGGGACTTTGTGTCAATGGGGCGTGGCCTAGCTGGCCTCTCCCATACCTAGACAAACATGTGTTTACCTATACACAAATAGGGAAAGACCTGTCAGCCTAGGTGATCTGGGTAGGGAGAAGCCCAATGAAGCCTTGCTCAAAGTTGATTTTCAGAAACACTGCTGCGTTTCACACTCTTATCTGTGTACTAACTAAAGTCCCATTTACACGCAAAGATGATCGCTCAGAATGTGTTCAAAAGATTGGGAGAATGACAGTTTGAACGATCATTTTGCATAAGCTGCTAATGGGCACTAATGCCCATTAGCAGCATATTAGCTTCTTTTGCATATAAATGGGCCTCCCTTCGCTGTATGCAGATAACAGCAAGTGGTCTGTTATCTGCATACAGCCCCTTTGTTCTGCCGTGGGATTGCAGCTGAAAACAATGTTTTCAGCGCTCCCGTGGAGAATCACAGCGCGCGGTCCCTGCTATCAACTGTCCAGCCAAACAATGGATTTTAAACTCAACATAATATAATTGTTTGGCCCAAAAGCTAATGATGGTAGCATTTACACACAAGAGATTATCGCTCAAAAGACATCGTTTCAATGAATTTTGAGCCATAATCATCCTGTGTAAAAGGGGCTTTAGGCTTTATATTGCAAGCTCATTCTGTTATTTTTCAAAAAGGCCAATTAATGACACACTAGCTCGGCTCTTTATTGTATGTTTTTTCAGATATATTGTTCTACCAGCCTGATGAAGAGACCTAAGTAGACTTGAAAGCTTGCTGTAACATCATTTATTTTTGTTAGCCATTAAAATGTTTCATATCTACAAAAAATGATTTTATTTCTCTTACTGAGAGCAATAACATTTAGAATAAAACATACATACTTGCCTGTCCCGAGTTCATGTCACCTGGGTTCAGACGGTACACACTGGCTGACAGGTTCCCTTTGAAGTCTCATTCACTTGCCTTGCACTGTAATCCACTGCATATTTTTATGGCGCAAATCTGAATTCACCCCATCTATGATTAGTTACTCAAGAAAACAAAACAACATCTAATGCAAATTTAGTCATCCTGCAAATTTCCAAAGATATTATGTAAAAGGTTTTATTTTTATTTTTTGTATTTTTTTAAAATAAATTTAAATCCTATTTTTAAATTAGTTAAAAGGGATTATCTCAGGACGACAACCCCTGTATATATACTCTATTGGTGAAATCAGATCTGGTGGATTTGAAGTGTGGATACCACACAAAACTTAGCATGCTGCGATCATCATCATATCTGCAGCATAAAACTTATGGTGACTCATAGCAAGAATCGGAATTCAGCCACCCTACCCCTCTGTCCACCCCCCACCCCACCCACCCCCACCCACCCCCACAAAAAAGTGTGTTGTGATAGCCTGGAGAATGTCTCTATGAGATTGCACTCCCAAGACTGTTAATTTCTGTTCAAATTGTCTGCACCAGCTTTTATTAACCTGTCTCTTCACAGCAGAACAAGTCACAGCACTTCACATCACTCTAATATTATTGTGTCCTCACAAACCAGGGAACAAATTTACCTGCTACCATTCCCCAAAACCTCTTTTTACAAGATGCGTCTGTTACCTGGCAGTGCCTTCTTCCATAGGCTTTAGAAGTGCCTATCTCTTTCCCCCAGTTAGGAACCAAAATTGAGAGGCTTATACTTCTCTTTAACTGGCATTCTCAGGTAGGTGTAGCATAATTTGCCTAATTGGCCAGCGCAGTTACCGCCAAAGATCACAGGTGCCATTTTTCTTCGCTATCTAGGTCCAGAACGCCATAAGGACTTCTTCCAACTATTACTCATCTCTGCATACATTCATCATCCTGCTGCTACCTTCAGTGAACCTCTTAGTAACGCCTATAGTGATCCCTTCGGCGATCCAGTCCAGCAGCAGCAGACACATTAGTAGTGCTGCTGGACACTGCACTTGCTGACTCTTCCCCCATCTACTGCTCTTAGACGACTGTCTTGCCCGTTCCTAGCTGATTGGGACTACTCTAATAATAATGATCTCAGCAATTGAGTTCAGGAAATGAAAAAAGATGATTTCATCTTTCCCCCATTTATGCACACTCTTGCTCCTTTAGGAGAACAGGCCATGCATGATGCCTGTCCACGTGACCAGCAGCAAAGTGGACTCACAAAGTCCAGGCTGTTCTCACATGGCCGTATTGTCATTGCACATCGAGAGCACAATTTTCCCGCGCACAACACCCAATGCCAATAGCAGTAGCCATTCACTATAGATGATCTGACACCGAAGTCTTGTGATCACCACATTTTTGGGGACTATAACATTAATGGCCTATCCTCGGGTGACTGGGGTTGCTGGTATTGGACACCTTCCGATCTGGTACGGATGACCTATCCTACCCAAAGAAAGGAGAAGAAGACAAGAGTGAGAGTGGAAGCCAAAATACATAGATTTCAAAATACATAGATTTCTTGTCCTGAACTCATTTACTGCTGAGAGTATTTGTGATGCACTGAGGTTTTGCGTTATGCCCTAATAACTGCTTCATGGAGCTTCCAATCTAAAGTCTGCTATGAGTCATACCAATAGGCATGAACTATTATCTGTGGGAGGCTAGAATAGTTTTGCACTGCAGGGCAAGCAAGACAGAACCCCTGCATATATTGGTAGGTCTACAGACTCTCCACAGGTGGTGGTTTGTTCGAAATTGGTCACATGATTTCATTCGAATTTCCATAGTATAATAATCTATATTTGGGCAATGGGCAAAGTGATTAACCATCCCACCCAAATCTCAACACTATCATCTAGTGGAATTCATATATTAAGCTTTCATATATACCGGAGCAATTACAATGATCTGTGTAAACTGTGCAAAATGCGTGTGTATTCATATGTGCAAACATAAGGGCTAGTGAACTAGATATCCAGGCCAGTAATAAACATTTGCCCTGGAGCTAAAAATCTGCCAGAATGCCCCAGTGTTGCCAAGCAGCAGTGTTTATTGACGATGAAACTAGTATGGGTTTTCTCTGAACGTCACGTCATGTAAAATAAACACAGCTGATTCATGTTCGCCTATAATAAAAATAATGGCCAGTGAGTGTTATGGAAAATATAGCCTGGTAAATCAAAAAAAATCAGGAGAGGTTGACCTTAGCAAAAAAAAATAGTAGGTAGAGAGGGGGAGAGGTTGCAGAGCGAAAAATAATATTAAACTTTTAATTGGTGCATATTAGTTAGTCTGATAATGTATTAATTAAACGCAGTTGTGGGAAAAAGTATTTCATCTTGGAAAACTACTCATCAAAATACTCCAGAAAAATATATAAAAAGTGGTATCGGCACCAAGATGTATGTGGCGCATGTTGCAGCTAATGGATTAATGGCATCTACCAAGCCAGTCAGCACAATTAAATGTTCCAAGCGCAAACAGGCAGATGACAGTATTTACTTCACTCGCTATCGCCGCAAAGCACAATACCGCAATCAAATGCAAATAATGGTGAAAACATTAAATTATCCAATAAATGAAGTTCTCCAGGATAAGTGAAGCAAAATAAGGTAGGAGTAGGTCCGAGCTTCCTGCTGGAATTTTCACAGGAACTTCAACCTAAACAAAATAACAACAACCAATAAATACAGCATATATAGCATATACCAAAGGGTTACTTTCAACATAATATATACTTGGCATAGTGATAATGAGTGCAAATAACCTCCAATCTATAGGCAATATATCACAGGCCAGATCAAAAAATCACAGGCCTGTTTCTCCTGGGTTACGTGAGTATATATGTGCTTGGAATATTTATTTATTTTCACTCGAAAAAAAATCTGATAGAATATATATTGTCCATAGTGCAGGGTCTGAATGCATAATTATGTGTTATATAACTTTGACCGCTTCCCATCCACTGTCGTACTATTCTGTAATAGTACGGCACAGTGAAGTGCAGGCTCATGAGCTGTGCCTGCGCCATCACTTGTGGGTACTAACTGTAATATACAGCTGACAACCCACACTAACAGGCTAAATTGGAGATAACTCTAATCGCGTCCAATAAGCCCCTTTGATGCTGCAATCAAGAGCGACCACATTATGTAAGTAGTAAAAAAGAGGAAGAGGCTCCCTCTGTTGCAACATCTGCCCCCCATAATGCGAAACTTAACAATGGAATCCAGGCTTTATCATAGTTGTCATGCAGCTATTAGGTTCTATTGAACCTAATTTGCTCCATGTACATGCTGTGGAATTCTACCGCGGAATTCCGCAGCATGAAGTTACCCGCAGCATGTCCTATTTGCTGTGGATATACGCACGGACGCCTTCCATTCTAGTCAATGGTAGCCGCCCGTCACGCTATACTTCTGCTGTATCACAGCAGAAGTATAGCGTGATTACGCACCGCGCCCACCGCCGGACGCGTCATATGACACTGCCGGCACGTCATGCGCTGTACTGCGCATGCGCGCCGGAGCGTTATGCGGGACTTCGGGCAGCGGATCCAGAGGTAGGTATGGGGTTTGGGGGGGGGGGCATGGGGGACTCTGCTGCAGAATTCCGCTTGCGGAGCCTGTCACGGCCGTATGCATAAGACCTAAATGTAAAAATACACTGCAAAAGTATTGCAGTGCATTATATGACTGATCAGAAGTTTGCTGCTGGCACATAAAAAATGTAAAAAAAATAATCAGTAAACACTCTCAAAATACAAATATAAAAAGAAAGCAAAGCCAAAATGCGGTTTTTTTTGTTCATTCTACCTCCCAATAAATGCAATAAAAGTAATCAAAAAGTCATAAGTACCTCAAAATGACACCAATATAAATGGAAATTTGTCTAGCAAAAAACAAGGTCTTAAAAGGCTTAGGAAATGTAAAAACATGCATGGAAACATAAAAATGTTATGGGTCTTTATTATGAAAAAGTAGCAAAACCTAAAAAATAGATAGGCTGGGTTCACACGGGGCGAATTTGCCACGGAAATTCCGTCCGGAATTTCACCGTGGCAAATCCGCCTCCGGCCGCTAATCCCAGGATTAGCCAGCCATCTGGACGAGATTTCTCAGAAATCTCGTCCACATGGGTCGGCAAATCCGCTGCGGCAAAGCCGGCACTGCGGCGCGGATTAGCCGGCCGCAGCATGCTGATTCTTCTTCTTCCTCTGCTGCAGCTGCGCTCTCCTCTATGGGAGCGCCGGCCGCAGCAGAAGAGCGAGCAGCCGGGCCGCTTCAAAACCCGCGGCTAAGTACCACGGGTTTTGAAGCAGCGCTTCTCCCGGCGGAAATCTTGCGGTTTTTCGCTGCAGCCAAACCACGAGATTTCCGCTGGGAATCCGGAGTGTGAGAACCCAGGCATAGTTTTGGTATCTTCATGATTGTAGCGAACTGCAGAATAAAGGTATTTAGTTCACCTCATGATCCACCCTATACAAATGGAATTATCCCCCCCTGATACGGAAACTCTCTTCAGAGTTGCTGAAATGGGATGACCCAATGTTATCCTGGGTAGGAAGGATACATGCTGTCAAAATGAACTTACTTCCGCGAATACCATATCTCTTTCGAACCGTGCCCATTCCAATCCCCAGAGAAGCTCTAAATAATTTCCAAAAACTTATCTTTAAGTTTATCCGGGCCAATAAATGCCCTAGAATAAGAAATACTGTTATGTACTACCATAAGAGGCAAGGGGGTCTCTCGGTCCATAACTTGAGGAAGTATTACACAGCCGCTAGAACAGCTCAATGGATGGAGACTTTGGGGGGAGACGGAGCCCTGCTGTGGGTGGATCTGGAAGCATCGAGAATAACCCCATACACATTCCCAGACTTGATATGGTCTAATGGCCCTATGGTTACTAACTTACATGGCATAAGTCCATTTACATATTATTCAATACGTACCTGGAGAAACATTCACTTTAAATATAAGCTTTCAACTAACCCCTCTAGATTATTGCCTCTGATTCCAAATGTATGATTCCTACCAAGCTTGGACCTGGTCCATTTCCAGTGGTGGAAAATTAATGAAGTAACTAGCCTCCACCATTTGGTGAAGAGTTCCTGCCTGCTGACTTTGGCCCAATTCCGAGCCAAGTTCGATCCTCCACCATCTGAAAATTATCAGGTCAATCAAGTTTTCCATTTTCTATACTCACCCAGCTACCTCAGGTTCTTCCAGATATAACCATGTTTGAGAGACTATGGTTACGAGACCCTATGAAAAAGGGCACTTTGTCTTTAATATATAGTATCCTGAACAACCCAACGGGGGATGACAGAATACCTTATATGACAAAATTGGAGAAAGACCTGGAAATTAATATGTCAGTAGAAAGGTGGGGCCATTGCTGCGAAACAGTATCTAAAGGTAGTCATCAGGTAACTTTAATGGAAACCTCCTTAAAAATCTTGCATCGTACTAATTTGGTACCGGCGAGATTGCATAAAATTTACCCAACATCTTCAACCCAATGTTTTAGGGGTTGTACAGAGGAGGGAACCCAGCTACACATTTGGTGGACCTGTCCGGAGGCAGCTAGGCTATGGACTCAGGTGCACAGGCTATTACATAGAATATTTATAGGCCCGCTTCAAAAATCTCCCTCAGTGTTTCTCCTAGGAGATCGCCAACCAGGAGTCAGATAACGAGCCCATAAATTGATTCAAATTATTTGCATGGAGGCCAGAACCCATATCGCGGCCAGATGGCAACAACAACACCTTTTCTTCCAAGATGTGATGAATAGAATTTCACAGATTGCGTTGTATGAAAGATTACATGCTATAGGGTCGGATTCGTAAGAAAGTTTGGGGCAGGTATGGGGACCCTGGATAGAATTGGTAGATATTCCGGGATTCCGGCATATTCTCCAGTCGACTTAAAGTGACCGGGTACACTAATTAAATTAAAGATATGTTGAGTGAAGTGAGTCTGTCAACTTTATGAAAAAAGAACTCTGTAAGAACGACGACCTTGTGTGAGTTTGGTTAAATTTCTATTGTTATGAGTTATAAATTTAAATACAGTGGATATCTAAATTTTTTGACAAAATAAATAAAATCTGAAACTAATAAAGAAGAAGGAGATTACTAGAGAATAAGTATATCTAAACTATATGTATAAGTTTTTTGATATCATACAGAATGCAAATTCAAATGTTAAGCCCCCTGCGAGGTGATTTGTGCGGTCAAAAAGGATACATTTATCAATTTGTGCTTCTTTAATAAAAGATATTTGAATAAAGTTATTTAGTTATTTATATCACACAATGAGCACTGTAAAAACAAAACTAAAAAGAAAAAATGTCACAATTGCTGTTTTTTTACGTTGTCCCTTCTGAAAAATTAATAAAAGTTGCACATGATATGTAACCCAAAGTAGTATCATTAAAAATAGAATCAGTCGTGCAAAAAACACAAAGTCTCACATTACAGCACGCAATCCTATGCAGACGGCCGCTGTTTGTCTGCGCGAAATCATGCGCAGCAAACAAACCGCGGCATGCTCTAATTCTGTGCGGGGCTCGTCACTCACCAGCCACCGGCTCCGCTCTGCACATGAAAGAGCCGGAGCTGCAGGAGCGGGTGAGTCCGCGGTGCTCTCTGCAGGCGCTCGGGTCGGGTCCCACTGCAAGAATTCTTGCAGCCGGATCCGACCCGGTCATCTGCAGGCGGTCTTAAAGAGAAGAAAGAGATGAGCAGATTGGTAGATAGTTTATGGGGAAAGTCCTATCAGTAATGAGAGCAGTATAAGAGCAGGGAGAACACACGGGACAAAGCGGGGGCAGAGCATTATTGTAAATAAAGTGTATCTAATAGAGACCTATACATACAGGACACATCATCAATAAGGTCTAAATAGTTATTTTTAAATCATCTTGTAACAAATAAACTCTCATGACAAGAGAATGACTCCGAATTCAACTCCAAATAGTGTCTTCTACTTCAGTATTGGGTCCTTTTTGCATTAAGGGGCCAATGTTGTACCAGAGCCTCTTAGGCCAGTATCACACGACTGGGTTGGAATTGCAGAATCCATGGCATTTAGCATACATTCAAACAATAGAACATTCCCATGTCCATTCACATGAGTGCCTAGTGATTGCAAATTCTGCTTGTGGAAAAAAAAAATCGCAGCATATTCTATTTCAATAAAAGCCGTCCGACATGTGGCCCATCCACATAGGGAAAACACGGGAAAAACAACGTTTTGAAAAAAAAATCTGTATTGCACATGTCCGATGGCGGCTCGCCGTGTCCATCCGCAGTACAGAAGAAATCGAAAGAAGACAGGTATGCATGCACACCAGCAGCGGTCAGGGCCAGATTCCGCTGCGGGCTCCCGCACGCGGAATCTGACCCATCCGTGTGAAACCGGCCATAGAGGGATCCTTCAGTATTTCTGGTGGTCCAGTTCGACTCTGGGAGTGATCATCAGCCTACTCCTCTCCCTTCATATTGTGGTGGTAACTCTGTAATAAAGCCATGTGAAGCTATTTCTGAAGTGACTTTGTATGAGCTACATCCTTAAATTTTAGGCTAGGCATCAACTTCAGATGCAAATCGATGAGTGTAATTAAATGTAAAGAGGACACCACTTCACTGCCAAGCAATATGGTAAATTCCAGTATGCTTATGGGGTCCAGCAGCTTAGTGGGTCCTCCTCTGCTCTGAATTGCAGGAAAATTTAAGGGGTTTTCATTGTGAAAAAAATTCTATGGGAATGGAAAGGTTGTATGTTATGTAGCCTCTGGTTCAATGCAGGAGTCCCCCAAACTGCTCTGATTCCCCAAAATTTCAGCAGTTATGAACTGTTAATTATGTACATTATTGTTTGGCTTCAGTGATTGGGCGAGCGTTCACATGCATATTGAATAGAATGCAATCGCTGAAGTTTTTGGGGGGTTCGAAGTGGTGGGGACTGGGGCTCCTGCACTAGACCAGAGGGGCCATATAAGAAGTGAGTATGCCTTATTTTTCTATTTTCAACTGTTCTTTGCCCATAGAAATTTTTATCACTCGCAGAAAACCCCTTGGTTACAAATTGAATACAGATCCATGGGAGAAGAAAAGGAAGACAAGACAGGGGGAACAGAATGGAGACAAAAATAATCAAGTTTTTCAGTTTGCCGCTAAGGATACATGCTGTGGACTGTGGGGCCCTTAGGAGATTTGCTATGGGGGCCCATAATTATATAAGGAATGCAGAGGTAGCAGTTGCACCCTGGTCCATGTACTACAGGGTGCCAAAAGCCATAAGAAAATACCAGTATTGTACATGGCAGATGGTAGGTAGGGGTAAACTCTGTTATATTTTTGCATTGGGACCCAGGAGCTTGCATTACAATGGTACAAACACCACTCGCGCCTCAACCGAATAATAAATGATGCTTCATGGTGAAATCTATGCAATATTTCCATTTTACTTATTTTAGTACAATTCGAATGGTGAATTGCATATCGTGACAGTCACATAACTCGTTCCCAATACTTTGAGCAGACTATATTAATCATTCTGTAGCCATAAAAAAAACTTCAGACAATATAAAAATCTCTCGTCGTCCCCAACCCACAGCTGCAGAGATAACCAAAAGTGACAAAATAAATACTCAGAAACCAATAATACAGGCCTGGATCTCGGCAGCTAGAAACTGACCCCTTCTTACAATACTTGTATTCTGCATAAGCAATGAGAATGAAGACCCAAAGTTGTTAGCAACACGTCAAACTGCTCTTAGCAAATAGCACCGCTAAACTGAATTTAAAGGGGTGTTCCAAGCACAAAATGTGAATTCTGAAAATGCTGAACTCTAGGAGGTACAGCCAAGTAGTGACAACCTGTATCTTCTATCTGCCACTCTGGACCCTCTTCTTCATCCCCTGTAGTTGCTGCTGTGCTTACATGCATCACCTCCACAAACTGTAACCTACATCTTCCAGCATGCATAGAGGCATACCCGCCAACACTGTAGCTCCGCCCACAGCTCACCGGTCCTACAACATACTACACCAACCTCCCTCTCACTCAGAGGGCCAGAGAAAGCCTAAAGCAGACAGACAGAAGCTTCCAGCACTCTGAACTGCACATGAGCAATACAGTTCCTGTCCTCCCATCATGCACTGCTCAAAGGAAGTTGGAGGCTACAGACCGGGAAGAGAGAAGCAAATTAGGACAAGAGGTCAGAGGAAGTGGAGATATTTTTCAGACAGAGGGTCACATGACAGATAGAAAATGAAGAAAGTAGCTAGACGGTATTAGTGTATCTTGATGCCACCGGAAGCTAGGGGTTTGACAGGGCTTCCATGGAGGAATGCCCCTGTCACACCCCTAGATTCCAATTGGCGGAAGATCCCTAGGTCCTGGAAGGTGCAGAGGTCTGTGATGCACACTCCCTCTGTGTTCCCCGATGCAGTGCTGGCCCCTGTTACCCGGCTGTCTGTCACATTAACTCGGCGCTGTATCCTGGCAACTTGGTGGAGGCTTGTTTCAGTTAGCGGACGATGCTGCGGTGCTATGTCATCCCCTGTGCTGCAGTACTTTGCTCCCTACTGTCGTCCGCACTGTGAAGGGGGGTTATAGGTACGGTGCGCTGTGGGATCCCATGTCCTGCAGTACTCTGGCCACTGCCAGTGTTTCTCCCCCTGACGCTGTCTGCTCCCTGCTCCGATCCGGGTTATCAACGGGGGTTATGGGTATGGCGGCGAGCATTTGTAACTTACATCCTGACGGCAGAGGTGGGGGCCGCCCTTCGGCGGCAGCGATAAAGGTTCTTCACGTCGTTGCCGTCTCCCTGCTTTCCAGCACCCAGTGGCCTTCTACGCCGAGGAGGGTGCCGCTGCCGCTCAAGGAACCCAAGATACGTTCATGTGGGCCAGCATGCCTGGCCGGGGGACGGTGTATCCAAGATCCATAGTGGGCTGCCAGAACCTGCTGTCCTGCCACTTCTGCAGCCAATCACATACAGGGGGCGTCACCCCCCCCTGTCAATCTTGACTCCACCAGCACTTGCTGGTGGCGTCAAGATACACTACTACCTAGCGACACTGGTTACAGTGGGCCTATTACACAATGACTTAATGTGATGATGTGCATTAGATTTTAAAATGTTAGTCTGTGCCAGGATCACTCTTTTAATTGGTATTTATTTTCAATTAAAAACTACATTTACAGAACTATCATATAAACAGAGTAGAATATTTTTTCCTTTTCAAAATACTGCAACTCCGCAACTTCCTCCTTCATCTTAAATATCATCATCCTTCTATAATGTTGATACATAAATTCACAAATGCTCCTGTCTTTCCCAACCTCAGTGCTAGTAACCACTCACAGATTTCATCATGTCCCACTTCTATTTATAAATGAGTGAGTCACCCTATCAACATGTTCAAACACACACATACATGCACACTGGCATTGTCTGAAGTTACAACACGTCCAGATACCTTCCTTATCAATCTTGCTAATCCAGAATAGAATATGATGTATTATAGTACTTTAGTAAATATATTGCAACTGCAATAAAAATGTGAGACGGTATAGCACTTAACTTCCATCTTAGTTAAAAGTGAAGCTAATTTGGCCATTTAGTTGGAGAGCAGCTGCAAAGAGCATCTCTCTGAAGGACACAGCCCATTCGTGGATTATGCGGTCAACCTATTGATTTCAACTAGCAGTAATGCCTTATTTGGCGCAAAAAGAAAATTGAGCATTTGCTGTTGGCTTCCCCCTGCTGGTACAGGAAAGGACAGTCCAAAGGTGACTGCCCTTTTCTTTAAAAAAAACTTGTTAGTTTTCCTGCCATGTTTTTTTTAAGCAAATATTTGTATTCTACATGAAATAACTCTAGAGCACCTTTCTTAAAAACTCTGAGTTGTGCTGTTTTTCTGTTATTCCTCTTGGAGAATATGAATAAATTGGCAACGGGATGTTAACATTCCTGTTCTCAGTAGGATGAGCCCATACTAAGTCTCTATACAGTCTATCACTGATTTGCAGGGTCAGGGCTCTTTCCCATGAGCATAGGTATTTTTACGTGCACCCACCAGCTCCGTACAAACGCTTGATCAGGTGCACAAATCTAACACTTGTGCGCCCATACAAACGTTGCTGCAATGCTGTTGCCTCCCTTTCCCCGGATCACCTCCTCTCTCCTTCCCTCCGGCTGTTTGCAATGGGAGTGGCCACCCGCCCCTTGACCGCATCCAGCATTGGGAGGCGGCGGAGCTTTGCCCCACCTCGCCCCGCCCCCTCTCATTGCAAACAGCCGGAGGGAAAGAGAGAAGGGGAAGGGAGATTAGCAGTCACGCTGCTAAACTTGCTCCCACTTCCCTTCTCCGGACGCTGTCTTTGGCTCCCATAGGAGTTTATGCAGCGGCCAACGTAGTCCGGGCACAAAGATAGTTTCAGGACTATCTTTGCTGCCCGGTGTAAAAGAGCCCGGCGCTACATTTGGCAGTCGGGCGCTTTTATGCCGTGGTTATACGCCTGTTTGATCTGATGCATTGGAATCCAATGCATCAGATGGTAGCGTATATCGTCCGGCCATGAAAACGGCGCCCGATATACACTCGTGTGAATAAACCCTCAGACTGTGTAAAGACATACAACATTAACAATGTAAATGATAGCACCCAGTTGTCAATTTATTCGTACATTCCCAGGAATACGAACAGAGGAGCAGCATAATGCAAAGAGATTTTTAAAAAATGCTCCAGAATTATTTCATGCATAATACAAGTATTTACTGCCACAGACACATCAGAAGAGGTGACAGATCCTCTTTAAATGCACTTCCACATGCTTCCGCTCTCAGAAGAGCTCATGGGAGACCATGAGCTAGGACCTCCACTAGGGATGAGCGAGTATACTCGCTAAGGCACTACTTGCTCGAGTAATGTGCCTTAGTCGAGTATCTTCCCGCTTGTCCCTAAAGATTCGGGGGCCGGCGCGGGGCGGGGAGCTGCGGGGGAGAGCGGGGAGGAACGGAGGGGAGATCTCTCTCTCCCTCTCTCCCGCCCGCTCTCCCCTGCTCCCCGCCGCAACTCACCTGTCAGCTGCGGTGGCCTCTGAATCTTTATGGACGAGCAGGGAGATACTCGTCTAAGGCACATTACTCGGACGAGTAGTGCCTTAGCGAGTATACTCGCTCATCCCTAACCTCCACCAATCGCTAGAACAAGTGCCTTGCTATGCTGTACCAAGTGCTGTGCTCTGTCAGCTCATAGATCGGAGAAATTTTAGTGAAACTTGCACTTTTATTCAGCTCCATGCCTTACATGGCTTTCTGAAGTATATATATATATATATTTTTTTTTTTCTGTATATGTTTTCTATAGCTCTGCCATTTTGTATCACGCAGGAGGTGAGGTTATCACTTGCAAACATTTATGTATTTCTTTTCTAGAGATTAAACATTTTTGTGCTTTATTGGATATAATCTGGCAGCAGATGAATATAATCTTTTAATCCAATTTATGTAATCACAGCTACAGCAGGCTGTGATCCTGCTACAGAGGTACTTTCAGGACTGTGTCACACATTTCGCCTAGTTTACTTAAAGGGTTATTCTATTATAAAGATATTAGCAGGTTCCATCAGTTTATGATTGGTGGGTGCTCAAACTCTGAGAGCTCATCCAATACTGAGAATAAAGAGGGCACAGTACTTAATTAGCTCTGCTGATTTTGCCTGCAAAGGAGTTCCTTGCCACTCTCTATGCAGGGAGCTTCAGCACTTGAATGGGGCCAGCTGCAGTTTCCTGTGCAGCAGGGTGGACAAGAGTGCCTCTGTGCATAGAAGGGGGACACAACACTAAATTAGCATCTTCATTCTCAAGATTAGTGTTCTTAGACGTTGGACCCCCAATAATCATAAAGTGTATCATGTTATAAGATGGAAATAACCCTTTAACCTCTTAGTGACCACCCATACGGCTTATTGTGTCGGTCACCAATGGGCTTTATTTTGATTTTTTTTATGTGCCTTTGTATGCTGCTGCATCAGAAAACCGAGACAGGTCTGGTAAGAGCAAGAGCTCTGCTGTCTGATTATATCTGGGTACCTCTGATGCCAGCCATCTAACTTTTTAGATGGCTATAATTACGGGGTCCTGATGGATTGCTATGGCAACAGGAAATTTGAAGATAGCCTTCAGGTTTGCTATATATGATGGTCTATGAGGCTTAGCCTATAGCTCAGTATCAAAGATCAATATGATACACTGCCATACTAAAGTATTGCAGTGTATTATACCAGCGATCAAATGTAGTGACCTGCAGGTCCTGTGGTGGTATCAATATAAAAAAAATAGAAATAAGTGTAAGAAAAATAGTAAACAATATATTAAAAAAGTCAAAACATTACCTTTCCCCTTTCTGATATAATCCCCCCCCCCCCCCACAAATTTAGTATCAACACGTTCATGAGCCAGAGGAAAAGGGAGCACATTAAACCCTTACAGTTAACACGGTAGGAAAACAATGTTAGAAAACATGGCAAAAATAGCCTATTTTTGATATTTTACCTCCAGGGAAATACCATTGTTGATGTATCTTCAGGATAGGTCATCAATAGTTGATCGACTGGGGTCCACTGCTTGGGACAGGGCTGCTCAGCTTATCTGGTGTCCACTGTCATTGCCAGTATACACTGGGGTGCGGAGCAGAAGCTGCGGCTCCAGCCCCTCCTGAGAATAGGTCATCAATACTATTTCCCTGGAAATCCTCTTTAACATGGTTAATTTCATGGCAGTCCCAAGGGCCTTCACTAAGCCAAGGACTACCATGTTAACCATTGGCACCCAAAGATTGCATTTTGGGGGGTAATGGTTAGTTGGAGGGGGGACTCCCATTCCAGTTGATAGTTTACATGCTTCAGTACGAATTGACAGCGCATATAGTAACATAGTATGTTAGGCTGAAGGGAGACAATGTTCATCTAATTCAACCTCTAATTTCCACCTCCCTTGTTGATCCAGAAGAAGACAAAAAAAACCAATGAGACAGAAACCAATTTAGCCCATTTGGGGGAAAAAATCCTTCCTGATTTCATAATGGCAGTCAGAATAATCCCTGGATCAATGTTTTGAAAGTTCCTACCTCAATCCAAGGCTCGGACCAAAACCCGCTGGTTATTTAATGTCTATATCCTGTAATATCATAGCGCTCTAGAAAGACATCTAGTCCCCTCTTAAACTCCTCTATCCATTTTGCCATCACCCCATCCTCAGGCAGAGAGTTCCAGAGTTTCACTGCTCTTACAGTAAAGAACCACCTTCTCTGTTGGTGATGAAACCTTCGTTCCTCTAGATGTAGTGGATGCGTTGTTACCGTTGCAGTCCTGGGTATAAACAGATCATGGGAGAGATACTTGTATTGTCCCCTAATGTATTTATAGATAGTTATTTGGTCGCCCCCTAACCGTCTTTTTTCCTGGGTGAATAATCCCAATTTTGATAGCCTCTCTGGGTATTCCAGTCCTCCCATTCCATTTATTAATCTAGTTGCCCTTCTTTGAACCCTCTAAAGTGCTGCAACATCTTTCCTGAGCACCGGTGTCCAGAACTGTAAACAGTATTCTATATGAGGCCTGACAAATGCCTTTTATAGTGAAAGAATAATGTTTTCGTCCCTCGCCCCTATACCTCTTTTATTGCACCACAAGACTTTATTTGCTTTTGCAGCAGCTGACTAGCATTGATTGCTCCAGTTAAGTCTACAGTCCACTAGTACCCCCAGGTCTTTTTCCATATCCCTTTTCCCTAGTAGCACCAGTAGCCATTTATGTTTTTCCTGCCCATGTGCATAACCTTACATTAATCAATATCGAAATTCATTTGCCATTTTTCTACTCAAGCCCCCAGCTTATCTAGGTCCTTTTCTAGCCATACATTGTCCCCCGTTGTATTAATTGCCTTCTATAATTTCATATCATCTGCAAATATTGATATTTTACTGTGAAGCCCCTCTATCAGGTCGTTGATAAATATTTTGAACAGAATGGGGCCTAGTACTGAACCCTGTGGCAACGGTGGCCCAATCAGAGTACGAACTATTTATTCCCACGCTCTGCTTTCTATCTCCGAGACAGTTCTTTACCCAGATAAACCTGTTTCGCCCATATTAAGCTGTCTCATTTTATATATCAATGTATTATGCGACACGGTGTCAAATGTTTTAGAAAAATCTAGATATATGAGATCAATAGACTCTCCCAATAAATTACATAAAATCACAGAGGTGAGGGAAAAAACAAAGACATTCACAGAAAAAGCCAAAAATACAATACCTGAAGGTCTGCAAAGCAGACACGGTCGCCATAGGCACGATCGCCATAAGGCAGGCACAATCGCCACCAGCACAATCGCCGTAGGGCAGGAGCAATGGCCGTAAGCCCTGGAGATATGCAGTCAGCCAGACAATAATGTGGAGGAGCAGATTGTTCTTGGCAGGCTAATATGCAGTCATCCACTCAACCCAGCCCAGATTGGGGAGGAGTGACTGCATATACTAATAGCCTGCACATGTGAACGATACCAAAGATGTCAGCCACAGATGGATGGTGACCCACCATACAGGATATCAACCCTGGCTGATATAACAGCGGGTTGCCCTGTATCTCTAAAGTGGGTCACACTGGCTGACATCTTGGGCTCCCCCACCAACTAGCAAACTACATACAAAAGTACTAATGCATACTAATAAAATGCGGGTGTTGGTACTGCATTTTGGCCAAAACGCATAGGCTGACGGGCCGCGCCGAGGCCACACTGCTTCCGTCAGTACCTACGCTAACTCACTATAAATTACATAAAATCATAGAGGTGAGGGAAAAAACAAAGAAATTCACAGAAAAAGCCAAAAATACAATACCTGAAGGTCTGCAAAGCAGACACGGTCGCCATAGGCACGATCGCCATAAGGCAGGCACAATCGCCGTAGGGCAGGCGCAATGGCCGTAAGCCCTGGAGATATGCAGTCAGCCAGACAATAATGTGGAGGAGCAGATTGTTCTTGGCAGGCTAATACGCAGTCACCCACTCAACCCAGCCCAGATTGGGGAGGAGTGACTGCATATACTAATTGCCTGCACATGTGAACGATACCAAAGATGTCAGCCAGTGTGGCCCACTTTAGAGATACAGGGCAACCCGCTGTTATATCAGCCAGGGTTGATATCCTGTGTGGTGGGTCACCATCCATCTGTGGCTGACATCTTTCGTATCGTTCACATGTGCAGGCTATTAGTATATGCAGTCACTCCTCCCCAATCTGGGCTGGGTTGAGTGGGTGACTGCATATTAGCCTGCCAAGAACAATCTGCTCCTCCACATTATTGTCTGGCTGACTGCATATCTCCAGGGCTTACGGCCATTGCGCCTGCCCTATGGCGATTGTGCTGGTGGCGATTGTGCCTGCCTTATGGCGATCGTGCCTATGGCGACCGTGTCTGCTTTGCAGACCTTCAGGTATTGTATTTTTGGCTTTTTCTGTGAATGGCAATAGACTCTCCCAGGTCCAGCCTAGAACTTACTTCATTGTAGAAGCTGATCAAATTGCCCTGACATGATCGAGCCATCGTGAACCCATGCTGGTGAGGAGTTATACCGTTATTTTCCTTGAGGTATACCAAGATGGCATCTCTCAGAAACCCCCTTGAATATTTTTCCAATTATTGAAGGGAGACTTACTGGCTTGTAGTTACCAGGCTCCATTCTTAATTCCTTTTTATATATTGGAACCAAATTGGCAATCCGCCAATCCAGTGGTACAACATCAGTCTCAATAGTTTCCCTGAATATAGGAAATAGCAGTCTAGCTATCACGTCACTTAGTTCACTTAAAACTCTTGAGTGTATTCCATCTAGGCCTGGCGACTTGTTGATTCAAATCTTTTTCACCCGGCTCTGCACTTCTTCCTGAGTTAGGCAGGTGATGCTTTGCAGTGGCTTTGTTTTATTCCCCTGCATCTTGTGTGACATTTCTTTTTCCTTCGTGAATACACTTGAGAAAAAACTATTTATTAGATACGCCTTTCCCTCATCATCTTCTATGATTTTTCCTGCATTATTTGTTAAAGAGTCAGTGCTTTCAGTGCAAATTCTTTTACCGTTTATATAATTGAGGACTAGTTTAGGATTATTTTTGCTCTCTTTGACAATCAGTCTGTCTGCCTCCTACTTGGCATTTTTAATCTTTTCCTTACATAATTAGTTTTTTCCCTGTATGTTTTTAGCGCTTCTTCACTGCCTTCTTGTTTTAATAATTTAAATGCTTTCTTTTTTTCGCTTATTGCCCCCCTTACAGTCTTGTCAAGCCACATTGGTTTCCTTCTACTTCTAGTTCTTTTGTTTTTAAAGGGTATGAACTGCTCACATAATTAGGATATTTTTTAAACTTCTCCCATTTGTCGCCTATACTGTTATTTTTGAGGACGTTGTCCCAATTAATCTTGCTGATATTGGCTCGGAGCTGATCAAAGCGCTGTGGAATAAGTTGGCGCTATACAAATAAAGATAAATATTATTATT
The DNA here is from genome assembly GCF_035609145.1 of Eleutherodactylus coqui. Lineage (NCBI taxonomy): Eukaryota > Metazoa > Chordata > Amphibia > Anura > Eleutherodactylidae > Eleutherodactylus > Eleutherodactylus coqui. Next base: position 172,348,544 of record NC_089842.1, read on the forward strand.
TTGCTTCACTAAAGTTTAGCTTTTTTTGCCACTCCCTGATAGGGCTTACTATGGAATGGCAGCTGGAAATTAATTATATTGTGGCCACTATTTCCTAAATGTCCCTCAACCTGCACCCCGATTCTGTCCGCTTTGTTTGTTAATAGTAAGTCCAGAGTGGCCCTCCCTAGTTGGCACCCATACAAGTTGGGTATGGTAGTTATTAGAGATGAGCGAGTATACTCGCTAAGGGCAATTGCTCGAGAGAACATTGCCCTTAGCGAGTACCTGCCCGCTTGAGAGGAAAGGTTCGGGTGACGGCGCGGGGGAGCGGTGAGTAGCGGCAGTCAGCAGGGGAGAGCGGGGGGGAGAGAGGGAGAGAGAGATCTCCCCTCCGTTCCTCCCCGCTCTCCCCCGCAGCTCCCTGCTCGCCGCCAGCACCCGAACCTTTCCTCTCGAGCGGGCAGGTACTCGCTAAGGGCAATGCTCTCTTGAGCAATTGCCCTTAGCGAGTATACTCGCTCATCTCTAGTAGTTATCTTTAACTGTTCTCAAGAACTTATCACCATTGTGAGATTTGCAGGTTTCATTTTCCCGTATTATATCCGGATAATTAAAGCTGTCAATCTGCCTGGGTTCATGTGTCCGCTTCACACCCAACTTGTACTCCTGTAATGTAAATGTACATAACTGGGGGGGTGGGGGGGGGGGGAGGGGTTAAACATCAAGATAACAGAAGGATTGGCTGCTGCGGTCATATGACATGGCATGACAATAAATGCCATATCACAGCCTGGCATTTAAGACAAGAGAGAGGCCTTGGTACTAAATGGCACCATTTTCAAAGTGGCAAGTATGGAATAAAATTACCAACCTACTACAAAAAACAGTAGAAGAGTGTGCACGTGACATTCAGTAGTCCAGGAACTCACATGTACCCCGAGAGCACGTTCTCCACTTAGAGGACCTGTCACAACTCCTCACGTCTTATTTAGTAAATATTTTCCCCATAATATAACAAACTAAAACGGGGACACTGTGGATGTAATGCAGAGCACTAGAGATGTCATGGAAGCACAGGGGAAACTGTAGCTGAAAGGGGAGCCTGGTAAAATATAACTGTAGCTGCAGTTAGAAACGATAATGGATACATGAGAACATGGACATATAGGATTATTTTTCTTTGCTTTTATTTCTTTTTCATGCTTGAATGATCAGGTACATAATCCAAACAAGAATGCGTTTCGGCGTGATGCCTTGTTCAAAGGAGGTCCTATGTGCAGGACCCCTGCCAATCTATTATTGATGTCCCATCCTGAGAATAGGCCATCAGTAGTTTACACCTGGACATCCAGGATGTTTGCAGTAGGGTGAGTTTGTTAGGGAAATTCAATGTTCCATCAATATGCTGTGAGGCTCCAAATCAGAGGTGGTTATGGCGGCCGCCGTGAGAAAGCAATGGACACAGACATCATGACCGTGTCTTAAAGCAATCTACCTTTATTACCAAAACATCTTTCTTTATATAGTATTTTTAACCCCTTAACGACCAGCCCATAGTGTTTTTACGTCCTGCCCAAGTGGGCTTTATTCTCTGAGGACGTAAAAACATGCGTCCCACAGAGAATAAAGCCCCGTGGGCTATGGACGTGACAGCTCCATGCTGTCGGTGCCCACAGGTAGCCGACAGCATGGAGCTGTCATCCCGGGCTGCGGGGACCCCCCCCCTGGCAATGCGATCGGCGCTATCCAATTGATAGCGCCGATCGCATAAAAGTTGCAAAAAGTACAAAAAAAGTTAGATATTCAGCTGCCCTGATGGATCGGATCCATCAGGGCAGCTGAAAATACTCACCTGCCTTTTCCGCGCTGCCCGCTGAAGATCTGGTCCTCCCGGACCTGCCGGCAGTCTTCTGCGCATGCGCGCCAGACGATGACATCATGCGCAGAAGCCCGGGAGCCCTCGGCAAATTCAAAATCTCCTGGCTCCCAGCTCCTGAAGGTAGCCGGGAACCAGGAGATGTTACCGGGGACCGCGAATAAGTTTCAAAAAGTAAAAAAAAGGAAAAGTTTCACCTCCCCTCATGGATCCGATCCATGAGGGGAGGTGAAAATACCTCAGGTCCGCCGATGTCCCCGGGACCTGAAGTCCCACGCTGCGCATGCGCGCCCGATGATTGACTGCACAGAGGAGCTCGAGCCCCGGGAAATTCAAAATCCCTCTACTCCTGGCTGCCATGTGTAGCCAGGAGCAGAGAGATTATACCGGGGACATGATCACTGTTACCCAATGGATAACAGTGATCATGTAAAGTTAAAAAAAAAGTGTAAAAAAGTTTTTAAAAAAAAGTTAAAAAAAGTTTTACAAAGTTTAAAAAGCGTACATTTCATCTCCCCTCACGGATCATGTCCGTGAGGGAGGATGAAAGTACATACATAAGGCCTCCGGATTTATCCGCGGACCTTACCCCAGCTTCTGTGCACACGGCCGTCGCCAAAATGGCGGACGCATGTGCAAAAGCTGTGGATTGCCAGGATAATTGAAATTCTCCCTGCTCCTGGCTACAAAACTGAGCCAAGAGCCTGAAGATTTCACAGGGGGCCGCGGTGAGCGGTTCCTGGTCACGTGTTCACCATTATACAATCGATAATGGCGATCACGTAAAAGTTTTTAAAAAAATTGAAGTTTCATCTCCCCTCACCGATGCGATCGATGAGAGGAGATGAAACTTTTTACCGGAGGCCTCCGTATTTGAACCCCAACGCGATCCTCCTCCGTGAACTTACCCGGATTCTGCACATGCGACCGCCGGCAAAATGCCGGACACATGCGCAGGAGTCGGGGAGCCCAGGAAACTTAAAATCTTCTTGCTCTCAGTGACCAAAGGTCGCCGAGAGCCTGGAGCAGTGACAGGAGCGGTCCCCGGTCACGTAATAAAAAAGTAGCGATCTAACATAGGTCGGTGTCACATGACCGGATAGGAATTACGGATTCCGCATGCGTCTGATCCGCGGTAATACGCAGATCAATCGCATTGGATTACACAATTCCGCTCACATTAGTGGGTTGGAATTGTGTAATCCACTTGCAGAAAAGAGAACGCAGCAGGTTCTATCTTACCGCGGCTATCCGCAGCATAGAGCCCATTGTGCTCCATTGTCGTGGATATACCCGCTGCCCATATGCAACTACGTTGTGTACAGGCTGCGGGTACCCGCGTCATCGCTAAGTGACGGTGCGGGAAATACAAACAAAATAAAGGTGTACTGAGCATGACCGCCTGTGTGAGTACGCAGTTATGCGCAGTACATTACGCGGCCATACGCAGGGTCACAGCCGGGCTCACAGCTGGGATCCGCTGCGGGCCTCCGCAAGCGGATTCCGCCTACGGCTGCGTGAGCCTGGTGTTATTCAGACCGCTACCTGTAATACGTATTTTACAAGAAGCCCCGGGAACGCTCGCCTTCATGCAGTTCCAGGAGCAGCTTGTTGAGCGCCTTCTGCGCGAGACCGCCGTACCTCTGCAAGCTTACGAAGACTCACGAAACGCTACTTTTTAAACCCATACCCGCCACTGAGGTCAAGAAATGACCCTCAAAAAGCATGAGAGCAGGGGGGATACCCAGTTTTACTGCCCCATGTGCCCATTCCAACCAGCCTCCGTAATTACCCCTGTCTTCGGAAATACCACACAGTTCACATTATTACTTTTATCTAAGATTTGGGGAAAGCCGAAAAGGGTGCGGAGGGGGGGGGGGGGATATTTTTAGGGAGTCAATTTTTATTCCGTACAAGTAAGCAATGGGGCCTTGAATTTATTCAGTTGTGCCCTGCAATCCAACAGGTGTTCCCTCCATTATAGGCTTTGCCATGGGCCCTGTATGTAGATTAGGGCTACAATGGGTATGTTTCTGAACTCGGGACAAACGGGGGTATCCATTTTGGGGTGAATGTCTTCATTACTATGTACGCTGTACAAAAAAACCTGTTTTTACATTGAAAAAATTGCCCAAAAAATTGAAAATTTTAATTTTTTCCTTCTGCTTTGATAAGATTCATTCAAATACTGTGGGGTCAAAATACGCAGTACACCGCTAGATGAATTCGTTAAGGGGTCTAGTTTTCAAAATGGGGTCATTTGAGGGGGTTCCTTATCGTTTTGGCCGCCCAATGGCTCTATAAGTGGGCGATGGGGCCTGGAATTTACTCAGTTGTACCCGGAACTCCAACGGGTGTTCCTTTCAATATAGGCCTAGCCATGTGTCGTTTAAGTAGATTAGGGCCACAAGGGGTATGTTTTTGAACACGGGACAAATGGGGGGGATCCATTTTGGGGTGAATGTCTTCATTCCTATGTACGCTGTACAAAAAACCTGTTTTTAAATTGAAAAAATTCTCAAAAAAATTGAAAATCGTAATTTTTTCCTTCTGCTTTGATAAGATTCAGTCAAATACTGTGAGGTCAAAATACGCAGTATAACCCTAGATGAATTTGTTAAGGGGTCTAGTTTTCAAAATGGGGTCATTTGAGGGGGTTCCTTATCGTTTTAGCTGCTCAATGGCTCTATAAGTGGGCGATGGGACCTGGAATTTATTCAGTTGTACCCTGAAATCCAACGGGTGCTCCTTCCATTATAGGCCTAGCCATGTGTCCTGTAAGTAGATTAGGGCCACAATGGGTATGTTTCTGAAAACAGCACAGACAGGGGTATCCATTTTGGGGTGCAAGTCTTCATTCACATGTGTGCTGTACAAAAAAGCTGTTTTTAAAGTGACAGAATTGCCAAAAAAATGAAAATCACAATTTTTTCCTTTTACTTTGCTTGAATTCATTCAAAAACTGTGGCATCAAAATAGGTAGTACACCCCTAGATAAATTCGTTAAGGGGTCTAGTTTTCAAAATGGGGTCATTTGTGGGGGGTTTTCTATGGTTTTGGGCGCTAAAGGACTTCAAGCAAAATTTCTGTTCTGAAAGACACTGACTACTCCTTTCATTTTGGGCCCCGTTGTGCACGCAGATATAAGATTAGGGCCACATTGGGTATATTTTTAACACAGGACCAACAGGGGGATCCATTTTGGGGTGTAAATCCTCATTTTCATGTAAACTATAGAAAAAAGTATGTCTTTAAAATGACATATTTGCAAAAATATGAAATTTTACTTTTTCTCCTCTAAATTGAATTAATTCCTGAAAAAATCTGTGGGGTCAAAATACTCATGACACCCTCAGTGAATACATTAAAGGGGTTGTCCCGCAAAAGTAAGTGGGGGTATACACTTCTGTATGGCCATATTAATGCACTTTGTAATGTACATCGTGCATTAAATATGAGCCATACAGAAGTTATTCACTTACCTGCTCCATTGCTGGCGTCCCCGTCTCCATGGTGCCGTCTTATTTCAGCGTCTAATCTCCCGATTAGACGCGCTTGCGCAGTCCGGTCTTCTCCCTTCTGAATGGGGCCGCTTGTGCTGGAGAGCTGCTCCTCGTAGCTCCGCCCCATCACGTGTGCCGATTCCAGCCAATCAGGAGGCTGAAATTGGCAATGGAACGCACAGAGCCCACGGTGCACCATGGGAGAAGACCTGCGGTCTACCGTGGGTGAAGATCCCGGCGGCCATCTTCGCAAGGTAAGTAAGAAGTCGCCGGAGCGCGGGGATTCGGGTAAGTACTATCCGTTTTTTTTTTTTAAACCCCTGCATCGGGTTTGTCTCGCGCCGAACGGGGGGGCTATTGAAAAAAAAACAAAAAACGTTTCGGCGCGGGACAACCCCTTTAAGGGGTGTAGTTTTTAAAATAGGGTCATTTGTGGGGGTATCTATTATTCTGACACCTATGAGCCTTTGCTATCTTGGCTTGGTGCAGGAAAATAAAGTGTTCCTCAAAATGCTGAAAAGTAATGTTAAATTTGTATGTCTCCTAAATGGTTAAAAAAACATAAAAGTTTTTCAAATGTGCATTCAGAATAAAGTAAATAGATGGAAATATATATCTTAGCAAACGTTTGTACAGTATGTTTGCATATATTTGATATATTACAATTCAAAATGTGAAAAAATGATATTTTTTTCAAAATGTTCCCAATATTAGCACTTTTAATAAATATACACAAATTATATCGGACTATTTTCACCACCTAAATGAAGTACAACATGTGGCGAAAAAACAATGTCAGAATCACTTGGATATGCAAAACCTTTATGGAGCTATTCTATGTTAAAGTACACATGTCAGATTTCCAAAATTTGGCCTGGTCTTTAAGGCGCAAACAGGCTTGGTCACTAAGGGGTTAAAGGAGAGTGGTATATTGTCACTATGTGTACATTTCAGCCAGTCATGTGTCTTTACATAGATAGCAGTTAAACATTAAAGGGGTTGTCCCGCGCCGAAAGATTTTTTTTTTTTTTCAACAGCCCCCCCGTTCGGCGCGAGACAAACCCGATGCAGGGACTTTAAAAAAAAAACGCACAGCGCTTACCTGAATCCCCGCGCTTCGGTGACTTCTTACTTACCCGGTGAAGATGGCCGCCGGGATCTTCTCCCTCGGTGGACCGCAGGGCTTCTGTGCGGTCCATTGCCGATTCCAGCCTCCTGATTGGCTGGAATCGGCACGTAATGGGGCGGAGCTACACGGAGCCGCTCTCCGGCACGAGCGGCCCCATTGAGAAAAGAAGAAGACCGGACTGCGCAAGCGCGTCTAATCCGGCGATTAGACGCTGAAAATTAGACGGCACCATGGAGACGAGGACGCTAGCAACGGAACAGGTAAGTGAATAATTTCTGATAACTTCTGTATGGCTCATAATTAATGCACAATGTACATTACAAAGTGCATTAATATGGCCATACAGAAGTGTATAGACCCACTTGCTGCCACGGTACAACCCTTTTAAGGCATTGTCTTTACTGGGCACTATTGCAAACTGACCTTTGAACAGTGTAACAGAAGATAAGGAAGAATGTACCATTCTCTAATTCTAATTCCTGTAACAATGCAATCTTGCCGTGCAAACAACACATAAATGTACAAGCATAGGAGACAGAATGAAGTATATATGTATATGTTTTAGACCCATAGCCTTCAGAAGCGTATAGCAAAGATGTTCATAGGAGACAGGATGAAATAAAAAAAAAATATATGTTTTATGCTCATAGCCTTCACAAGTTTGTCATGGCTTACCTGCTATTGGGGCTGCCGTCAGGTGTTCCGAGGGAACTGCCCACAGATAGGACTTACAGCGATTTTTCCCCCCGCTCATTTACATGACTCCATTCAAAAGAGTGGGGTTCATATTCGAACAAGATTTGTGTGTCTTGAAGCGCACAAATCTCGCACAAATTTCTTGGCCGTGTGAAAGTGGCCTAGTGGAGGTAATTAGTAACCCACTGGTAGACCTCTGTAAGAGAGGTGTATGTAGAATGCTCTCCATTTTGGGGATGTGACAGGCATTGCCATGGCCGTGGGGCAACAGTACTGGAACAGTGAAACACATGATGTTTGGGGTGGCAGACTGTACATATAAGAGATTAACTGTACAGTGTATTTGTAAGGCTGGGCTCACACACGCCGGAATCGCAGCGGAAATCTCGCGGTTTAGCCACCATGAAAAACTGTGAGATTTCCGCCGGGAAAAGCGCTGCTTCAAATCCCGTGGCACTTAAGCCGTGGCTTTTGAAGCAGCCTGGCCACACGCTCTTCCGCTGCAGCCGGCGCTTCCATAGAGGAGAGCGCGGCCCCAGCGGAAGAAGAAAAAAAAAACATGCTGCGGCCGGAGGATCCACGCCGCAGCGCCGGCTTCTGTCGGCTTTGGTGCAGTGGATTCGCCATCCCGTGTGGACGAGATTTCTGAGAAATCTCGTCCACATGGCTGGCTAATTCCGGGATTAGCGGACGCATGTGGATTTGCCGCGGCGGAATTCCGGACAGAATTTCCGCGGCAAATCCACCCAGTGTGAACCCAGCCTAAAGGGCTGGAAGGGTGTTCCATAGAGATGAGCGAGCATACTCGCTAAGGACAATTGCTCGAGCGAGCATTGTCCTTAGCGAGTATCTCCCCGCTCAGAAGAAAAGGTTTGGCTGCCGGCGCGGGTGACAGGTGAGTTGCGGCCATGAGCAGGGGGGAGCGGGGGGGAGAGAGGGAGAGAGAGATCTCCCCTCGGTTCCTCCCCGCTCTCCCCCGCCCGCCGCCGGCAGCCGAATCTTTGCTCCCGAGCGGGCAGGTACTCGCTAATGAGTATGCTCGCTCATCTATAGTCTTGTTGATTTTTATAGTTATAGTTATAGTCAACTTGATTTTTTCTTTTTTCTGGACACCTTAGATAAAAAATATGGACAGCTGACATTTTTTATGGATACGTTGGGAACAAATAACAAATGATAAAAATGATAAGTACGATATGTATGTAGCTCAAAGTACTGGGGGGAACATCTTCTATTAGTAGGATTTAGTGCAAGCTGTAAAAAGATGACAATTATAATGACGGCAACCCAAAAAAACTCCTCCAGCATAAAAAACTAAATTACAGAAGCATCAAATTTTTTTATGGACAGTGGAAAAAAGTGCCCTATTTTTATGGACTATCCAGGAATTTACGGATGGTTGGCTTATACATCACCCATCACAATGATGGGGTAGACTGAAAAACGCTGTCAAACGCTGTACAATGCTTTCAAAACCGCTGCTCAAAATCACCTTATGGCTTTTGAAAATTGTGGCGTCCTAAAGTCAAAACTAGGTTGCGTGCTTAAGGGGTTAATGTATATGTTAATGTATACAGGGCTATTACAAATGTACAAATGATGTGACCCCTCATCACTCCCATTTAATGACACTTAGATACATATATGTGATATCAATGGAAACAGAAACTCAAACATCTTCATTGAGTTTAGCTGTCTACCAGTGAGATGTCCTTGTTGCCCATAGCAACCAATCACAGCGCAGCGTTCATTTCTCAAGCTGCTGAGGTAAATTGAAAGCTGCGCTGTGATTGGTTGCTATGCGCAACAAGGACATCTTACTGTCAGTCATTTCTGCTAAATGAGGTCCAAAAACTTTTATTGTGCCGTAGGGGTATTTGAGACAAAATATGGAGTGTTAGGGTCTGCATGCCCCCCATATCGCCTGCCATGCAGGATGTGTGAGGACCCGTCACAGAAGCCATCGCATCAGTCACTTGTGATCCAATACAACGTTTGCAGGCTCCGTGTGTTGAGTGATTTAGGATGAATGCAGACAACAGGGTTGGATCTTGCATGCGGGATCCCGCAGTGCCCGGTCGGTGACCCAGCGTACCTGTCCGGATCCTTATCTGTGCCGCCGATGTGCCGACCAGCACACGTACGAAGTACAGATGTGACCGCGCTGTCGCTAGGCATGGCGCGGATGTCGCAGCCTTTCCGCAATGGTGATTGCGGGAGGACCGCGAGCTAGATGCCTTCCATTGATTTCAATGCAAATCCAGCCTAAGCATGGGTTCCCACACAGCGGAATCCCGGCGGAAATCTCGCGGTTTGGCCGCAGCAAGAAAACACGAGATTTCCACCGGGAGAAGCGCTGCTTCAAAACCCGCGGTACTTAGCTGCGGGTTTTGAAGCGGCCTGGCCACTCGCTCTTCCGCTGCGGCCGGCGCTCCCATAGAGGAGAGCGCGGCCCCAGTGGAGGAAGAAATGAGGCATGCTGCGGCCAGCTAATTCCGGATGGAATTTCCGTGGCATATCCGCCCTGTGTGAACCCAGTCTAAGGGGTCACATTGGACACCTCTGAGGGGAGAAAACACTTTTATGTTGTGCAGTGCGTTTTGAGTTTCTGTTTTTTATTAAATGCCTGCATCTGAGTGTTATTATATGTGAGATATGAGGCAGATTATTTATAACCCCCCTGTATACTGCAGCTGCATGTATATGTATAGCTGAATAACCTCAGAGCTCCACAAGTGACTTCAGCCTGCTGACATAGTGAGCAGGAGGGCTGTGTGTGAGCCGCACAGCCTCCATTACTCACGGGCACAGCAGCACAGTTGGCAGGCTCTGCGCTTAAGAAACAACAACCCTCTTATTCCCCTCCCCCATCCAACATGGCGCGCCGCCGCCGCCATATTACATCGGGGAGGGGCTGCAACAGTTTTTGTTCCCTTCCACCCCGCGGCGGGGATGGGAGGAGCCTCGTTGTGGCCACGCCCCATCCTCGCATAAGCAGGGGGCGCGGCCCTAACAAGCGCTGAGTTGATCGGGTGCGGTGTGTGCCATCCAGACATGGAAGTGGTAACGTGCCTGCTATTTGCGGTGCTCGGCTGCCTCCTGTACCTGCTCGTGCAGCTCGTCAGGATCAGTAAAGCCGATGGAGATCTCACTTTGCTATGGGCTGAACGGTTTGGCAGCTCTCCAGGTAAATAGCGGACTAGATCAACTTCTTATCGCAGTCAGCGGGCAATCCTTTCTGCAGGGGAATGCAAACTGTGGCGAGTGGGACTACAAATCCCAGCATAATGCAGGTTGCTCTGGGACTTGTAGTTCTACAAATATTTATAGCACTTGTCATATGTCAATTTAATACAAGCAATATTGTCTTCTTCACTTCTCCCTTTTTTTAAAAAATTCGTGTTTCTTTTGCCCTTCCAGAAAGTAAGCTCCGTGGCAGCGTCGTCTGGATCACCGGCGCGTCCAGTGGTATTGGTGAAGAACTATGTTACCAGCTGGCAAAAATAGGCGCTTCGTTAATCCTGTCTGCCAGAAGAGAAGCCGAGTTGCAGAGAGTGAAAAAGAAGTGCCTTGGTATGAAACTTTCACCCATATAATGTGCAGCCCTTCTAGTGACCTTGAGTTGTGCCCCCTGTGTTCTAGCTATCATCAGGGTCTCACTACTGTGACCTCTCACTACCCCCACCCCACACAACACATCAGACATTTGATAATCTATACATTTTTTTTCCTCCTGATTATCTGGGTGGTTACAGGACGACTTGTTGATCACCTTACTTGTCCCCTAAGGTGATCACTAGAGATGAGTGAGCGTACTTGGCCACGCCCCTTTTTCGCCCGAGCGCAGCGATTTTCGAGTACTTCCGTACTCGGGCGAAAAGATTCGGGGGGTGCTGTGGGGGGTTGCAGCAGGGAGTGGGGGAGAGAGGGAAAGAGAGAGGGCTCCCCCCTGTTCCCCGCTGCTCCGCCACGCCTCCCCCCGCCGCCCCCTGAATCTTTTCACCCGAGTACGGAAGTACTCGAAAATCGCGGTGCTCGATCGAGTAATTACTCGAAACGAGTATATTCGCTCATCTCTAGTGATCACACCCCCCCCCCCCCCCCCGATGTAGCTAGAATGGTTCCAAAAATATATTTTTCTTCGCCCATTTGGTGAAAGGCTCTTGAATATTGAGGCAAAGGGACTTGCATGAAATAAAATTTTTTAAAAGTTGCACAAAATTTTTTTATTTTTTTACCCCTTTCTTCAGAGATGGGTCATTTAAAAAACAAAATTAGAAAACTGTTCGTCTTAGAATTTTATCCAAAATTGCACCATCATGAAGCCTTAGATTATGGTTGCAGCAGTCTGGATCCACTTATCTTATTTACGCCACCTCACATGTATTGCATGCCAGAAAGTCTCACATGTCTTTAATAAAAGACACATTTTGTGACTTCTCCTCTACCCTACACCCCACTCTCGCCACACCACCACTCTTTTTTTTTTTTTTTTTTGTTTGTTTGTTTCTGAGAGCTGTCAATGTACTGAAGGTATGAAAAGTAGCAATGTGCTTATTTTTTAATAGAATTTACAACATAACCTGTTACATCCCCAAAGCACAATAAACTAATATATGGAGCTGTTAGCCTAGTTTTACACAGGCGATCACGATGACGGCGCAAGAAAATTGCGTTTTTGTTCACGTGATTTTTTTTTTTTTCCATGCGAACGACAATAGGACTTTCTAATGTTAAAATCTCAATGTACGAAAATTGCAAGTTCGTGCAATGCGATAAAAAGGAGGCTCCATAGGGAAACATGGGCGATTTAAAAAAAAAAAAAACACAGAAAGATAGGATATGCCGTGACTTATTTATTTTTTTTTTCACGCAACATCACATGAATGAAAACATTGCAAATGTGAAGGAATCCATTGAAAAGCATTGGTTTCATAATTTGCACTTTCACGTAATCCTTGAATGGTCGTGTTGGAAGGGACCTCCCAGTTCATCTGGTCCAACCCCCTGCTCAATGCAGGATTCTATCACCCATGTGAAACGGACCTCAAGGGAGATGACAGGAAGCCGGTTGCTGTATATTCTACTCGCCCGATCTCTTGATCTAGCAGTGTTCACCTCTGATCGCGCAGCCCTGGAAAATATGGCTTATTTTCGGAGTCCCGTGCGTTCACGTCTCCCATAGACTTGTATAGAAGAGCGCACACGAGTCTCTGTAGAGTCAGATTTTCCAGCGCCGTGGGTGAGTATTAGAAAAACCTCACCCGGCTCCCTGTCACATCACCTCAGAGCACCATAACTTAGTGTATGCTTGTGGCAATACCAACTATATGTACGTTTTATGTAAAAACGGGAATTTATTTTATTTAACAGAGATCAGCAATTTGGAAGATAAGGATCTATTAATAATTCCCCTTGATCTGACTGAACGGAGTACGCACCAGGCCGCAACAGACCAGATCATAAAGCATTTTGGAAGAGTAAGTGTATATTATATCATGATATAAGCCCTCCATGCAGAAGCATACTATACAAACTTGGGGCTTATTCACACGAACGTAGGCGTTTTTATGTGCGCCCGCCAGCGGCGTATAAATACGTGAATGAGCGCATAAATCTGTGGTTTGTGCTCCCGTTCAGAAGGCCGGGGCTGGCGCATATACGCCAAGCTCTAATTGCCGTTGGGCGGGGGGGGAAACAGTTTAGCTCTGCAAGGGAAGGGAGTGAGAGCTAGTGTTTATGCCCCACCCCTTCTCTGCCCCTTGCCGGCTGCCAGCCTGAGTGTGGGAGCTAGTAAGCCAATGGTAGCTGCCAAAGAAGGGAGGGAGTTTAGCACTCCCACCAATGCGTTAGCGTATCTAGGCCGGGCGTGAAGGTGTGGCCGACATACCCCTGTGTGAATAAAGCCTTATTGTGGTTCCGCCCATCTACTAACCTGCCTTTAAACTTGATGTTTCTGTGTGTGGTACAACCAAAACTCCTAGGCAGCATGCCTGCTCTCATTTGGAAACATTTGACCCTAATCTTTACTTAAGTGAAAGTGCCACGTTCATGCCTCTGCATATCAAAACCCTTCCAGATTTTTTTATTTTTTTAATGGGTGCACTGAAAATGCCTCTCTTTAGAGGGAACAAGGAAATAGATGTAAGGACAGCGCTCCAACTCACTGGACAATGGCTCAACAGATGTGAATATAAATTGGACTTACCCGGTGTAGGTGGGAAAGCCCCCAAAAAGGGCCTCCCACACAACACCTCCAGGTCCTGGTCTGCGTATAATCAATCCAAATGGAAATCCACGTTCTCGTTTCACAATCCCTGTATTTTCAGGGAAGAGCTAGCCACAGCCCATCGTGTCCATAAAGTAAGGGCTCGATCACTAGGTAGTAGTGAAAAAGTGCAAAAAAAAGGAAAAAGGCTCGGCGCTCCACGAACCGGGTCCAAACCAAATACCTGGTATTTGGTTTGGACCCGTTTCGTGAAGCGCTGAGCCCTTTTCCTTTTTTGGCACTTTTTCACTACTCTTTCACTACTCTCTTTGGAGCCTATCTTAATGCTTCTCCTTTCACCCCAATGCTACATTATTAGGTAATTCTGATTAGTTAAATAGCAGCACAAACCTACAAAACATGGCCTCTTGACAGATGAAAAAAAATCGCTCGTGTATGACTTCATTCAATAGAATGGAGTTGAGGATCGTGACACACAAACCTCTATAGTTTTATGAGGAAAGATTCAGCAGAACTTTTTTTTTTTTTTTATTTTTTTTTAACCTCTGCTCATTCTAGGCTGAACAGTCCAATGGGCGGGTCCTATCAGTGATTGACAGCCTTCCTTGTATGTCTAGTCATATGGACAGCTGTCAATCACTGATGGCTCCACCCATTGGACGTCTAAACTCAGAATGAGCAGAGAGATAAATGACTAAAACACGTTATACTGAGTCTTTCCCCATAAAACTTTATATAATCTGCTCAGCTCATCCTGCTCTATACCATGGTGCCTGCAGTTTGGACAGGATGTTCAGCGGAAGGATTTTCTTTTTAATGCGTTTAAAGAGCTAAATTCTAAAGCGGAGCTGTGTAAGGATGCTACACTTCAGACTGTATTCTGGTCATATGTGGGTGATGGCTGCATTGGGACAGATATCTAGAGGCTGCAGTCTAGAACTAGTATTAATTGCAAGCCTCAATTACCGAGATCTAATGGTTGGAAAAAAAATGTGTCTTCCTTCTCCGCAGATTGACATTTTAGTCAATAATAGTGGACGGTCCCAGCGCTCCCTGTTTGTGGATACAGGCCTAGATGTTTACCAGGGATTGATGGAGCTCAATTATATTGGGACCGTCTCCATAACGAAGCATGTTTTACCCCACATGATTGAGAGGAGGAAAGGGAAGATCATCACCATAAGCAGCATTACCGGCCTGATCGGAGTGCCTCTGTCTACGGGGTATGCCGCCAGTAAGCATGCTCTTCAGGTAAATCTTTTACCTAGTGTTTGTCTAATGACTTGTTTGCGTGAAGATGTCACAGTGTGTTCCAATATTTCCAAGGCCACTTCTCGCCACAACATGCATATCTGTGCTTGAGCTCATAGCTTTTCTGTTCTGGCTTGCAAAAACCTGTACTTCCTATTCTGTGCTTTACGGGTTCAACATTTTCATAGGGACCCAAATTGCCATTCACATTGGTGTTCACACATGTACACATTTGATTTTTCTGTTTTGCGTTTCCATCACAGGAGCTGCAAAACGGAGAAGGGGTGGGGGAGGTTCTGTTTTAAGTTCAAGTGATCGAAGTGGGATTTTATGCTTCATTTTAATTCTATTTTTTTTTTTTTTGGAGGGGGGGGGGGGGGGGAGACCATAGCGCAACAGTCTGTACTATTTACGCTTTAAGAAATGTAAATTAAATGTAACCAATTTTTTTTTTTTTTACCTTCTAGTCAATGTGTGACAGACCTGAATGAAAAGTCTTGTTTTCTGTTTGAATTCGATTTTGCTATGTGTCCCAATTAAATAAAATTCTGATGTGAACAAGCCCTAAAAACTTTAGGCGCACAGAACAGGAGGTGTTGTCATGAGGACACAGAAGCAGCAGGCATTGGATGTGGCTTCCCTGCCTTACCCTTGAATGTAACAGAGGCAAGACCACAGCAGCCCCTAATTATTATTGGAAGAAGCTAATTGCCACTAATAATGAAATGCATAACTGTAGTATAAAGGCCCATTTACACTGGACGATTATCGCAAAAAATTCGCTAATCGGTGAGCGTTTTGGAGATACTTGGTGCGTGTAAATGAGCGCGAGGCACCCGCTTTTCGGGCACTTTTAGCTGATCGTTAAAAATCAAGCTAACCTAAAAATCGTCCCTCACTTTTATCAGTATTTCTCCATGGGGAGTGCTGATAGCATTGTTTCCCCGGGAGAACAAAGGATCTGAGCGCAGATAATAGCCTTTGGCTATTAACTGCATTCAGGGAAGGCTTCATTTGCATACTTAATTGGTATTTACGTAGCAGAGTAGCTACTTAAATACCAATTTATTTTTATGTAAAACGATTGCTCAAAGCTGTCCCTCAGCTGTTTGAGTGATCTTTGAGCGAATATCTGCTCGTGTAAATGGGCCTAAAGGGATGTGGTAATTAGAAGAGAGCTCATATTTTTGGATGACTTGACTTGTAATCTTCATATCACTAATGCAAAAGCTGTGCTGCTAAGGAGTCCTTTCTAGATGCAGTTTGAAATATTTTAGTAAGTGACTTCTGTAATGACGGGTTCTTGCAGCAATCAGGCCCTGTTTGCTCTATTGATAAAATACCTTGCAGCAGTTTTATAGTAGTGAGGGTTCAAAGGACATGTACACTTTTACAACAGTTTCTGATTGTATGCATTCAGAATGTGTTTTTTATTTTATTTTTTGTGGGTTTTTTTTTAATGTATTTCCTATCCCCAGGTGATAAATATGACAACTGGGACCCCCAGGGATCATGAGAGTGACACATCCCAAGTTCCCTTAGTGAATGGAGCTGTGACTTGAATGAGTGACTTCCATTCGCTTCTATGGGGCTGAGCAGTATAGCAGTGTGTCACTTGGCTGTCTCTATAGATGGTGAATAGAGTGGTGGTCATGTATGAGCACTGCTGCTCTATTTACTGGGTGCACAGTTCTTGTGGTCCCTTAGGTTCCCAGTGGTTGGAACCCCAGTTCTCATACATGTATTCCCTATCCTGCAACTAGCTTGTAAATGGCTTTGGTGGGATAACCGCTTAGCCTAATGCATGTGCTGGGAAAAGCTTTAGGCCTCATGTCCACGGGGAAAATCAGGCCTGCTCCGGATTCTCCATGGAGAATCCGTAGCGGGTCCCTCCTGCCCCGCAGGCACGAGCGCTGAAAATGAGAATAAATAAGAATAAACTTACCTCTCGCACGCTCCGGATCCTTCCTTCGCTGCGGCGTCATCTTCTCTGCGTTGTGGCCGGATCTTCTTTCTTCGGCCCGGCGGATGCGCAGGATGACGTCGGTGACGTGCCCCGCGCATGCGCCGGCCCGAAGAAAAAAGATCCGGCCGCGACGGAGAGAAGATGGCGTCGCGGCGAAGAGAAGAAACGGAGCGGGTGAGTAAATTCTGATTTTTTGTCGGTTGCGTGCCCCGCGCATGCGCCGGTCCGAAGAAAAAAGATCCGGCCGCGACGGAGAGAAGATGAAGCCGCGGAGAAGGGAAGATCCGGAACAGGTGAGTAAATTCCGATTTTGGGAATCCTGATGGCTTCCATAGACTTCAATAGAAGCCTGCGTGAGCCGTTCCCACGGGAGACCCGCACGAAAATGGAGCATGGTCCAGATTTTTTCATGCTCCATTTTTTTTTTTTAAATCCCTTTTTATTGACGATCCGCGGGTATTTATCTACCCGCGGGTGGTCAATGCATCCCTATGGGATGCGGATCCGCTGGCAGGAGAAGAGTTAAAATCCGCTGCGGATTTTAATTCTTCTTTTGCCCGTGGACATGAGCCCTTAATGTCTCCATAGACCCCATTCACCAGATGGAGTCCAAAGGTATGCTCCTGTGGTCTCCATGTGGTTGGTATGTACTCATGTTTTCTCCCCCCCCCCCCCCCCCCCCCGCCCTAGTAATCGTCACAAGCCTCAGCACATATGCCATAAAGCAGGGGTGTCAAACTCACTTTCACCGAGGGCCACACCAGGCTTATGGTGACCTTCAAAGGGCCGCTTGTAAGACTGTATAGTAAGGGCTTGTTCATACAAGTGTATTTGTGTACATAATGTGCAGTGACTAGAAGCCATTGATTTCAGTGAGTCCATTCACATGATGTATATTTTCACTCAGCATGACCTATTTTGTTCCGTACTACGCACCCTGATGGGCCATTGAAGTGAATGGGCTGCGCAAATACGTGGTGAATGTGCAGGAAACATATGTATTCACTGCATGTTTGAGCACCATTTCAGTGGGCCCATCTGCGTTCTTTTTCTTCTAGCTGTCAGCGTCGCTCCCCCTCTGCTCGTGCTGAGCCTGAATGCACACTGACGTCAGTATGTGCGCCCGTCACTCTAGCTCCCCGAGTCCTCTCCTGCGGAACTGATAAGCAGGGGGACTCGGGAGGAGGATCCCTGCTGCACATGAACGTCAGTGTGTGCCGGGATCAGCGCTAACAGTGTGATTACCAGCGGGGAGCTGCGGCACCCCAGCTGGTAATCGCTGCAGTGGTGAGCAGCGTCGGCACGCCGCAGGCCGGATTCGGCCTGCGGGCCTTGTTTGACACCTCTATATATATAAAGACGAAAGCCCTCACTGACTCACTCACTGACTGACTGACTCGCCAAAAGTTCTCCAACTTCCCGATGTTGTAGAAACATGAAATTTGGCACACGCATAGATTATCTCCAAAATAGGAAAAGTAATTGGGTCCCAACTCGATTATTCAATTCTAGCGCAAAAGAATTGGCGTCAAAATTTTACGTACATAATCTAAATCTCTCACTTCCCAATGTCATGAAAACTTAAAATTTGGCCCGAGCATTGATTATGTCATAAATGGGAAAAGTTAATGGGTCCCAACACGATTATTCAATTCTATGCGCAAAAGAATTAGCGTCCAAATTTTACATACGGAATCTAATTATCTCACTTTCCGGTGTCATAGAAACGTGAAATTTGGCACGAGCATTGATTATGTCATAAAGAGGAAAAGCTAATGGGTCCCAACTTGATTATTCAATTCCAGCGCAAAAGAATTGGCGTTGAAATTTTACGTGCGGAATGTAATTTTTTTCACTTTCTGGTGTCATAGAAACGGGAAATTTGGCACGAGCATTGATTATGTCATAAATAGGAAAAGTTAATGGGTCTCAACTTGATTATTCAATTCTATGCGCAAAAGAATTAGTGTCCAAATTTTATGTACGTAATCTAATTCTCTCACTTCCTGATGTCATTTTATATAAAGTAAACGTCACATGGTTACCTCCACGTGGTATTTCCTGGGTAACACAGAGAATTATGCAAAATGGTGAACCTATGTTTTTCCGGTATCTTTAAAGTAAGCACGACTTCATAAGATTTTCCGTGTGAACACCAGATAAACACCAGTACCAAATTAACTCGGGCGAAGCCGGGTATATCAGCTAGTGTGCTATAAAGGAATATAGAATTGATTAGATGTTTTGGGTGTTCTTTTTTTTTTTTTTCTGCCTTCTTTAATAAAAATTCTTATTTTGCAGGGATTTTTTAATAGCCTAAGAGTTGAAATGGGAGCTTATCCAGATATTGCTGTCCTCAATGTATGCCCAGGACCTGTGCAGTCAAAAGTAGTGGAAAATGCTTGTACTGAGGAGTATAAAACGGTAAAATGTGGCATATTTTCCTACAGACCTGAATGCATTTCATATGCCTGTTGAATTTATAAATGACTTTTAAGTAAAGGAATCTCTTCAAGGGGTACTAACTTTCAGATAACCTATGCTCAGCTACTAGCTTGTTAGTCTCATAATTTCTGCAATACATTTCTAATAAAAATGTTCATGCTTTACCACTGTAAACCACGTTTGAAGGGGCTGCCACTAGAGATCTTTCATCCAGTTTTTCTGCAATCCACTGTTTGATAAGGTACACAGCCTCTTATTAACAAGGAGACAGGAAAGTTTGCTACAGAGGATGGAGGTATCCTTAAAAGGGGCACTCTTCTGCAACCAAAGGCTGCAGGCTGACAGATCTGCATATACTGTCCTAATAATATCCACAATCTCTGCCTCTACTGGGTTGTCTCCATGTGTACACACACTATAGAGTTTACTCCTCATTTGGCCAGACTGCCTGAAGCACCCTGGGAGAGCAAAGAGGCGGGCATTCAGATACTGCCCCATTGCTGACTGGACTACAGACTGCAATGCAGCATGGGAAGTCAGGGCAAGGAAGTGCAGGACAGTAAACTACTGGCATAATTGCTAGGCGTGCTACACATATTCTGCCTGAAAGGGGTTGTAAACAGCAGAACAGCAAAATAGGAAAGGCCATCTGAAAACTGGAATTTGCAGGCATGAAACGGCAGCGAATTAGTGGGTAAGGAGAACCGGGAATATTGAAGAAAAGTTGTTAAACCCGGGTACGCTTACTAGTGGAAAAAGTGTAATACTGCACTGTTTGTATATACTACTGTAACTCCTTGTATTGTAGCTTTTCCTATTTTGGAAGGACGTATAGTTCATCGTGAATAGAAAGCCTTAGTCAGGCTGCATTCACATGGCTGTTATATGGGGTTGGTAAGTTTAGTTCCGAAAGCAACGCAGGGAAGGATTATAAATAGAGATGAGCAAGTATACTCTCTAAGGCACATTACTCGAGCGAGTAGTGCCTTAGCTGAGGATCTCCCTGCTCGTCTCTAAAGATTCGGGGGAGCGGGGAGTGACGAGGGAGAGCGGGGAGGAGGAACGGAGGGGAGATCTCAGAACTAGATAGGAGTCCCCTATATGAGCATATGACTGTGTAATGGTTTTTATAATACCAATGCAATTTTGCTAGTCTCTTCAAGGGAATATAGAAATGTTTTTTTATTTTTTTTATTTTATTTTTTTTCTTCAGTCTGTTGGAACAAAAACAGATCAAAGTCACAAGATGGCAACAGACCGATGCGTTCGTCTTCTTTTGATTGCGGCTGCAAATGACCTGAAGGAAACGTGGATTTCAGACCAGCCCTATTTAATTCTCTATTACCTCTGGCAGTATGCTCCCACATGGGGATGGTGGCTAACGCAGAAAGGTGGCCAGAAGAGAATACAGAATTTTAAAAGTGGAATAGTAAGTGATGCATGTAGTGTATGATTAACTTTTTAGGTTGTAAATACCTATGACAACTCAATACAGTTCAGGGTCCGCAACTTGAGATGGACTGCGTTCGCTGATCATGGGCAGTCCATATAAACCCAAAATGACAGCAGCAGTGGCTCCCACACCATCAGTGGCACACTCTTATGCTGGGACAAAGTGGGACAGTACATTATGGAAGATCATCTAGTGGTGCCTTTTAGAATGAATATTTATTAAGCTCCATTCCCTTCAAGAGTTCTGCTAATAAGATTCCTAGAGGGTGTGCCTTGCATTAAAGCATGCACACACTTTCAAGTAACTTTTCACAATAAGTATCTGTGTATATGAAGAGTAACACCATTTTTATCAATTGTGTGACTTGTCCTACAGTTTCCCCATCTGCAGGCTCTCCCTAATGTTCAGTCATCTCTAAGCTGTTAGGTGGAGAATATTATTCACTATTAGCTGCAACAACATGCACTTCCGGTGTCCAGTGTTGTTTCTGTTACTAGAGATGGATTTCACTTGAAAACAGGCAGTTGACAGCAAATGAGAAGTGGCTTGTACTTTAACCCCTTAAGGACACAGCCTATTTTGGGCTTAAGAATGCAACAATTTTTGGCAGATTTTCATTTCCATTTTTTTCAAAAGCCATAATTTTTGTGTGTGTGTGTGTGTGTTTTTGCCATGCAGGATATAAAGCATATGCAATTTATTGTATGCGTCGCTACAGACCCAACCATACCAAATATGTGGGATTTTAGGCTAATCAGAGTGCACAAGAAGGGTTTTTTTCTTTATTTTATCACAATTTGTGTCCCTATGGGGGACTTGCAGCATAGCACCTTCAGGGCCACTAATCCAATAACCATGTACAAATATCGGTCTGGGATGATTTAGTGGATCCTGCACTGAGAAGGGGGGGTTTGGACCCAATGACCCTGGAGGTCACCATTTAATATTCTTCAGAAACAAACAAAAAAAAACAAAACACAACATGTTGACCAGTGTCATCCAGATTGTATTGGATGGGCTGTGATAAGCACTACAAAGTTTGTTTCTGAAGAATATTAATTATACCAAGCAATGGGATGCAGTTTCCCCTTATTCCACTTAAACTCCACTTATTAGACTCCCACCTGGACTTCCCAGAAAACCTTGGGCCTGCCAGTGACCAGCATGGCGAGCGTTTCCATCAGCAAAGTTCTATGATCGAACAGAGGTACCAAGGCAAGTGGAGTCCAAGTATGCTGGCTGGACCATGAAGAGAGGCATCCCAGAAGCAAAATATTCCCATCAATCATCATTAAAATCTTTCTGGGTGAATTGTATTTCACATAATGTTGGCTTATATAAATACAAATTTTCTAAAACTTGAAATGTGTGTCACAAAAAACCCTGCCAGATGGAAAAATTCCAACAACATATTTGAGTTTAGTAGGTGAAAAAAAATTAGGGGGGAATTCTCAGTAAATAAACAAGAAAATGGTTATTAAAATTGTGAAAACTTTGGGGGAAAAAAATCGTTTTTTATTTTGGCCCAAATTGTCCAGCCATACTTCCATAGCTATTTTGCTCTATTAAAAGGCTTGTGGACACAATGGGAGAATCTTTTTTTTTTTTTTTCCCCAGCAATATTGAAATAAATAAATGACAACTCTGTCACATAATGTGCGTGTATCAGCCTCCATACGTCTGCTACATAAAAGTGACAGTAGGAGATGCAGGCTAAGGTGTGTGCTTGCCTAGCCAACTAGATTACCTACTTTTTTTATGTCCCATTTTAAACATCTGGTGTGAGATGTGAATGACCTATTTGGAGTACACTTCAAGGTAATAAAAAACCATTCAGAGCCTATTGGCATACTGCATGTTGTAGGGAGAATTGGAAAATAGATACGCTGTTCTTTAATTTTTCGGGGAGGAGATCTCACCCGCGTCGGCAGCCGAACCTTTTCTTTCGAGCGGGCAGGTACTCGCTAAGGGCAATGCTCGCTCGAGCAATTGCCCTTAGCGAGTATGCTCACTCATCTCTAGTTGTGAACATTAATGAACTGAAGCAATACGTCTGCTTATCTGTATAAATGGTCTGTCTAGTAGCTTTGCCGTGAGAAGACCCTGTATTCTGTAAATACTATAGATCCAAATGTAAGTTATCGTGGCAGTCGCTACAATTGCTACTTGTGCTGCAGCTATGTCCTTATCTAGTGGCATATACATTCTGTAGAATGTTCAGTTATTGTATGTTAACACTTTTTTGTGTAACTTTTTGCTGCAGGATGCTGATTCTACTTTCGCATTTTCAAAGAAAACCTCCTAATGGAAATATCTTTGCATTCATCAATATGAGAAGAAGCAGAATTTCAATGAGCTTATAAAGAATGTAACACCTGACCAAGGTTACAGGCATGGCAATAGATTGTGCTTATTGGCTTCTCTAACTCTTTTCATATTTGCACTTCTGATGTGGTCCCTCACCAGTCACATCATTCATATATGCTGCCTACATAATCGTGCTTGGACCAACTGAGATTTTATTCAGAAGGATTCTTTTTCTATTATGCCATGAAGAATGTTAGTAAAACTTTTCAAAATACTAACGACCACTTGTCTGTAAATGTTATATCAAAGGTCCTAAAACCAGGAGAGCCTGACAGCAGCCGTGTGCTTACAGGACCTGTGATGTCACTGTCATGTGATCAGTCACCTAGGCTCTGTGTCCATAAGTTACATCCTCTGCCCCTGATCACATGATGGTGACATCATCACAGGTCCTTCATCGCCAGACAGCAGCCGTTTGCTTGTCATAGCACCTTTTTCTCCTGTGGGGGAGGAGTCCAGGGTCACATAAGCAGGGCGTGATCAGCGTGTGCAGGACTCTGCTGTGCTGGTTGTGATCCCTGTTATATGGGATGAAAAATGTATGTAGCAGAGCTGTGTGGGTGTGTTTGTGGCGCGTGCATGTAACAGAGCTGTGTGGCAAACACTACTGCTATAATTTCTTAATAATTACTAGTGATTTTTTAAAATTAAAGATGAGCAGGTTATTATCTACTTTGACAGGATAAATGATAAGCAAATTAAAAACATTGTGGTGAATGGAGACAGGCAGGCCCCAACAATTCCTGGCCGGCATTGCAGAGCACAGGAGCAACAGTTGCTGGGACAGCTGTTGCGTGCATGTGTGCCTGACAATTGTTCCGTGTCCAGCATCCCCAGGGCTTTGGTGCTACCTCTGCAGCCCCGGACAAAATATTTCACAGCAGAAAATTCTGCAGTGTTCAGGAGAAATTGTCATGGTGGAGTGGGCTGAATGTAGAAGAAATGGAAAGTTAATGATTCCAATCGTACTTATCATCTCTGCCTCACTGCATTAAATACTTGTTTATTCTTGCTTTGTCTGCTCTTTAACACAAAAGTGAGAGATGTTTAAAAATGTTTTTTACAAGTTGGGAAACTGAATTGATGGGAATGCAATATGCCTGATCTGCCAAGGGCACTAAAAAGCCTTATCCCAATTCTACAAATACACTTTGTAACATCCTTGTAATGACAGAAATCCCTTAGAATATGTTTACATGGGGCTGAGCCCTTGAAATTTTTTTGCAGTAAATCTGCTGACCATTCACA
Organism: Eleutherodactylus coqui; assembly: GCF_035609145.1. NCBI lineage: Eukaryota > Metazoa > Chordata > Amphibia > Anura > Eleutherodactylidae > Eleutherodactylus > Eleutherodactylus coqui. The sequence continues at coordinate 172,372,689 of NC_089842.1, forward strand.
GTGGATTTTGGTGTAGAAATGCTGTAGAGTTGTTGTCTGTTGCCATACTAAAGGTCATGGGAAGGAAAGTGTACGGTCCCCTCTAACCTGGTGAAGTACAGCAAATCCACATGGCCTCAGTTTCACAAGTGGACAGAAGATGTCTGGATAGCTACCCATACCTCTGTGGTAGTTGTAGGCACAAACGGACCTCTCTACCACATCCCATAAGTGCCCAATTAGGCCCATATTGAGTGATTTTTGCAGACCACACCATTTGTAATAACTATAGAATTTCTTTAAACTAATTCTGGACAACTTGTGGCCGATGGCACGATTCATCATCCTATTGGAATGTCCCATCAGTCTGGAAGTATAGGTAGGGCTGAAAATGGTCACCAAAAGTGAAGACATAGTGGACACCAATTAATGACCTGTTTAGGCAGACCAGTAGACCCAATTCATTCCATGAGAACACATCAGTATGGAACTACCACCAGCCTGCACAGTGCCTATTTGTCAACTAGGATCCATGGTGTCATGGGATATGTGCCACACATGAACCTTATCATCAGCCTGAAACAACTAGTATTGTGAGTCATTGGATCAAGCCAAATGTGGCCATTCCCTTAGGGTCCAATTAGCAACTTTACGAGCCCTGGTGAGATGTTGTATTCTGGTGTTAATAGAGGCACCCTGCTAAGTCTTATGCTCCCATACGTCATGGAAGCTAAATAATGCTGCATGTAGCTTTGAGCTATGCATGTAGGGGACCCCTGCACGGTTCTAGTCAGAGCCTATGAGTCGCAATCATTAAGCTTCCAGGGGCACCTACTGCATTCTCAACTGTGAGTAGTAATGTCTTCAATTACACATTCCCAGTGCACAGGACATTGTGTATTGAAGAAAATTAAATGCCTGAACAACTTCAGAAATGGACTATCCTATCCATCTGGCATCCACTATTATGCCTTGCAAGAACTTGGATAATTTGCATTACCTTGCCCTAAGCTGACTGCCAAATTCAACCTCACAACTTATACAGGTGTGGGCGTTCCCAAACCATGTCCTCAGGTAACAACACTTCATAAACAATTTACATACTGCTATCTCATTACTTTTGGCATTTTGGTGTAGATTTTACCCTATGCACAGCAAAAGGTAAAATCTACAGCAAACCATTAACATGCTGCATATTTAAAGGGATTGTCCCGCGAAACAAAGTTGGGGTATACACTTCTGTATGGCCATATTAATGCACTTTGTAATGTACATTGTGCATTAAATATGAGCCATACAGAAGTTATTCACTTACCTGTTCCGTTGCTAGCGTCCTCGTCTCCATGGTGCCGTCTAATTTTCAGCGTCTAATCGCCCGATTAGACGCGCTTGCGCAGTCCGGTCTTCTCCCTTCTGAATGGGGCCGCTCGTGCCAGAGAGCTGCTCCTCGTAGCTCCGCCCCGTCACGTGTGCCGATTCCAGCCAATCAGGAGGCTGGAATCGGCAATGGACCGCACAGAAGACCTGCGGTCCACCGAGGGTGAAGATCCCGGTGGCCATCTTCGCAAGGTAAGTAAGAAGTCACCGGAGCGCGGGGATTCGGGTAAGTACTATCCGTTTTTTTTTTAAAACCCCTGCATCGGGTTTGTCTCGCGTCGAACGGGGGGCTCTTGGGGAAAAAAAAAAAACCCGTTTCGGCGCGGGACAACCCCTTTAAGGGGATTTTCTGACTTAAAGCAAAAAAAAATAACTTTCAGGGGGTATAAAGTGTGGGTTTGTGCTTTGTTTAAACAGCCACTCCAGCAAAAACACATCTTCCTATCCCTGTCCCAACCCCCTTCCCCAACCTGATTGCCTTTCACACTCTGGAGGTCCCCTTTATGTATTCCAGTGACTTCCCTGCAGTGCAGTCACCTGTCTTATACTTATCAAGCACCATGATGAGGCTGAGTTTGATTGTTTTTTTACTTTGTTTCACATCTATCCCATGATGCAGCAGCACAGGATGAGGCTATACCATTTTTTACCTGCTGGGGAAAGTTTTAATGTCTTCTATATTCATCTAAATAAACTACAGACCATAAGTATACAGTCAGGAGGATGAGCTGTGATCTCCTCTATTCTAACTGCATGACAGGAGCTTTGTGATCACCAGTAACTGTAATAGGCGTGCATGTTTCTCCCTCAACACAGTTGCTGTGGTAGATCCATGTAATCACACAAGCTGAGAATTTGATAAGAACATGAATCCATAACAGATCTGAGCTGATCAAAATTGAGATCACATGACTAAAGAGAAAGAGGCTGAGAGATTGAGAGAGAAAGAAATAACTAAGGTGACATTAGCCCACTAAAATACATATACTGCAGGGACATCTACACAATGACTAAAAAAAAAAAAAAATCAACAGAGTGGCCATTTAAGCCTCTTTCACATGGGCTACAAAATCGCAAGATTTTGTAGTGATGCGACATTGCAACAAAAACACACTATGTGAAGCTCCTTAGCGATGTTTTGTAGCCTGAAAGAACCCATGGGCTTCACATACATGCGTTTTGTAGCAATGTCGCATCTCTACAATTTCTTGAGAATTTGTAGCCTGTGTAAAAGAGGCCTTAGGTTGCATCCACATTGGCGACAGCAATGTCGCTGCAATGTACATGCGATTTTGTAGTGTCAGTGATACTTTTTTCTTGGAAAAAATGTAGCATCGCGTTGCTGCCACCTGCAATTTTCTTGCTTGTAGCTACAAGGGTAATAGGACTTTCTAATGTTAAAATCGCATAGCATGAAAATCACAAGTTCATATGATGCAATAAACAAGGAGGCTCCGTAGGGAAACATGGGCTACAAAACATAGCAAATCGTGGCTGTATAGAGCTTGCTGTGATTTTGTAGTCTTGCAATGTAGTAGGCTACAAAACATCACTTGTGTGGAAAAACCCATAGGAAAGCATGGGCTCTATATACATGTGATTTGTAGCACAGTAACATCGCTACAAAATCACTTAGCATCAAGGGTAGGAGCAAGCTAGTGACATCACATCTTCAAGATTTGGTACCTACAGCAGGTATTCAGGAGGCATCACCAACACTACAGACAAGCTCAGACTGCCCCACAGGGGAGCAGGTGACTCCCCACCCTGCCCAAATGATGCACACTCTCTACGCATTATGCTACATAGGCAGCATATAGCATCTCAGCCAGACTATGTATCCATTTAACAAAATGGGTACCGTATATACCGGCGTATAAGGCGACGGGGCGTATAAGACGACCCCCCAACTGTCACCTTATACGCTGGTATACAGTGGAGAAAAAAAAATAAATTCATTACTCACCTCCCACGGCGTTCTGTTGCGCTCCGGCAGGATGTCGCTCGCTCCGGCAGGCTGTCGCTCGCTCCTCGTCCCCGGCGCAGCATAGCTTTCTGAATGCGGGGCTTGAAATCCCCGCTTCCAGAAAGCTAATACACACGCCGGCAGCCATGACATCATTGAATGGCTGTGATTGGCTAAAGCACACGTGGCTTCAGCCAATCACACTATTCAATGACATCATTGAATGGGTGTGATTGCTAACACGTGCGCCTTCAGCCAATCACAGCCATTCAATGATGTCATTGAATAGTGTGATTGGCTGAAGCCACGTGTGCTTTAGCCAATCACAGCCATTCAATGCTGTCATGGCTGCCGGCGTGTGTATTAGCTTTCTGGAAGCGGGGATTTCAAGCCCCGCATTCAGAAAGCTATGCTGCGCCGGGGACGAGGAGCGAGCGACAGCCTGCCGGAGCGAGCGACATCCTGCCGGAGCGCGACAGAACGCCGTGGGAGGTGAGTAATAAATTTTTTTTTTTTACACTTTTTTTTTTTTGTATTACCGGCGCATAAGACGACCCCCGACTGCAGAGCAGATTTTTCGGGGTTCAAAAGTCGTCTTATACGCCGGTATATACGGTAATTTATTTGATGGTTTGACTAGGTAATAGGACATCTAGGTGCAGGGCTAGCCTGTATTTCTTCTCCTTAGGTTTGCCCTTCTTGACATTGCCGCATCGCTAGCTTCTGTCTGCTATGTGAGCAAATATACCTGGCTCACAGAACTAAAGGCCCATTTAGACACAACGATTTTTGCTCAAAAGCCATCTTTTGAGCGGTAACACGTTGTGTTTAAACACTCGGCCATCGTGCACTATTCATTTATCAGTGACTTCTAGCACTGATGGCTCTTATCAGTGCCCCACGCTGATTTTCTCAGCAGGCGGCGCTGATAGCCTTCTTTCAGCTGGTATCCCGCTTGGACTTCTCAGCAGGACACCAGCTGAAAGCTCTGAGAACAATACAGCTGTTTGCATATATAAAATAGCTGCATTGTTCTCAGAGCTATTGCAGCGTTTTCCGGCCCCACCTGCATTAACTATTAAGTAGCTAATTAGCTAGAGTTATGCAAAGATGATCACTCAAAACTGTCACTCAAACTGTCGTTTGAGCGATTATCTTTTAGTGTAAATAGGCCTAAAGAGGACACCAAGCTACTACTGGAAAAAGTGTACCCTGTACAACTACAATTCATTTTCATAATTCCTCTCATCCCTTTCCTCTCCACGGGGGGACTAGAACTCCCTGTGTGCAATGAGAAAAAAATCCTTTTGTTTTCCCCATAGATTGCTTTCTACATGGAACCTTCTCAAAGGGGTTGTACCAAAATCTACTCTCATCACCTAGCCATAGGAATAGCTCAGTGAGGTCTCACTGCTGAAACTCCCACTGATCCCAAGAACAGAGGTCCCATGTCCCCCTTCCCCATTACACCCCCGCAGTGAGGAGATTGAATAGAGTGGTGCTAGATCTGATGGAAATAGTCAAGTGGAAGTGTTCAGTTATCTCATTGAAGATGAATGGAGAGACACTGCACATGTTCAGCTACTACTCCCTTACATCTTCACCTCACTCTAGAGGGTTGCAGTGAGATGTCGGGGCACAGGATTGTTGGGATCTGAATGTGAGACCCCCCATCAGTCAAATACATAGCTGACAAAAGCTGATTTTGGTACAACCACTTTAAGGCCAGTTTCACATGAGTGCATTACACTTGTATTTGAGTGTCCCAGCCAAATGTGGGGCTTCTGACCCAAACTCACAACCATGGATTCCTATAATGCTCTAAGTTTGGGGCATTAAACTAGCTGTATGAGCAGGATACTGGTATTTAATATGCTTCTATGAAACTGCCCTAGTGGCGCGTTCATACATAACAGCCACAGGGCAGCCGCAACATGGTCATAAACTCCACTGAAATGCGTTTTTATCACTGATTGGTGCGGTTTTCAAATTGATAATGGTGGCAGGTTTTGTTTGCCTACCCCACCATACAGCCATTAACAATTTGAATACTGTACCATTTTGCAGTAAAACTGCGCAACTTTTGCCCACACTGTGGCTTTTACGGGTGATCTCACGCTTCACAGGATATGTCGTAAATGCTATTGCGGTTATTCTCACCTATTGGATAAATGAGGTTCCATCCATGTCTGTACACAAGTACACTCACCTTTCCATTGAAATGGATGGAGAATTCAGTGAACAGGTCAGGTGGTATTTGCAGCTACAGTAGAACCCCCTATAATTTTCGCAGCAGGGCCCCAGGCACAAGTCACACGGACTTTACAACGCAGAATGTGGCATATGGGACACAGGCCTGAAGGAATGTGTTTTTGTTAACCTTGGTGGTTTAGAAATGAGCAGAGAAGAAATACATTTGGACACCAGTTATGTGTTAACCTTTGAAAAAAATACATTGGCTTCATGAATCCGGTCTTTTCAGCATAAGACGATGTAACTTGGTGTAGATGATAGAATAACCACACAAACATGTAAAAGAAACTCTGGTTTACTACAATTCAAATGAACAAGTTATAAAAGAAATATTATACATTATACACATTTTGGTCAGACACTTTTTGAAAAGTGTCCAAGTATTTACAGAGGAAGCGATGACTCCTTTCACGTCGCCTGTTAGATTTACTATCGGACATAAAAAACAAAGTGGATGCAATGATGTAGAGGTAATGTGGAGAGGACGACATCGGTACGTGCAGTATAAGAAAAGGAGAAACCATGACCAACAGAAAGAAAAGTCCAACAGCAGCTATTATTGTGTTACTTGGTCAGAAACTAGTGTTTGCCACTGAACATGCAGAAACAGTACGAATGGATTAATACAAAGGCACGTGGAGGGGTGCGGAGGAATAAATGGGGTATCCAAGAGGTGGGTCTGCAGCCTGCACGGTTAGGTTTCGGAGTAGCACGGGGTGGGCTTGTATACTGTAGCGTTCTTCATCATCATTGGTGGCATACAACAATTCCCAGGACAGATTTGCCCACTGCCCTCGCACCGCTTCTGCATTTAGTTTTCCGATCTGCACCAGCTGCTCCTGTAAGGTGAGCACCCTGCCAGTGTATACACCCTGCATGCAACATAAATACAATTACTGACAAGTCATAGGGAAGAACTGGATATACATGAAATCCCAGCAAGGAGACAGACCTGGTAAAGTGATGCCAATTAGCTCAGTAATTGTGGGCTGAGCGTACGGGCATGTGAGCAGCCTGATAATTAACACGTAACTGCTGGAAATCTACGGGTGTGTTCACGCAGCGGAATTCACCACCGAATTTTCAGTATAAATTCCGCCTCCACAAACCGAGGCATAATCCACGTCTTTCTGCCGCGGGTCCACGTGTGGATGAAGACTTGTCAATGGGCAAAATCTGTGTGCGGAATTCTGACACGGAAATTGCTTTTTTACATCAAGAAGTAACATGTCTCTTCATGACGCAGAAACACGTCGGAAATACTGCATGCAGATTTTGCCCACTAAATCTGCACACTGTTCCATGGCAGAAAAATGCAGATTTTGCAGCTTTTTTCACGCAGCATTGTAGGAGTGAAAGGATCGCAAATGAGATTGAAACCATTGAAAATCAGTGGCTTTATAATCCCGCGTTTTCACTCACTTTTGCACTGCGTGATTTTCTCGCCAGTGTGAAGCAATTTTCATTTGTGTACAATGCGTTTTTAAGATAAAAATGCACAATTTGTATCCGATTTACATCCATTTTTCACATGGGCGAGTCAGATATCGGGCCGTAAAACATGGCTCCATATTGCTCTTGCCAACGTGCGATTCTCCCACGGATGCGAGGTGTTTTTGTATCAAAAATGTCTCACATCACTTCATGGAAGTAGCCATCTTCCGGCTCGGCGAAGGATCGCACAGTGTTTCCCATCTTTTTAAATAGTAAACCTCGCATCGCAATTGCACACGGTTCGATGCTTGGCTAGCTCCATTGAAAACAATGGGCGATGTTATGCGAGGGAACGCCCAAAGATAGGACATGTCGCATTTATTTTTCCGCATCGTTGTGCTATGTTGGGGGAATTTTTTGTAAAAAATCACACGTGTATGACCCTATTCAAAAGAATGGGGTTCATATGCGTGAGATTTGTGCGTCTGGCATCGCACAGATCTCACCCGATTTTCTCGGCCGTGTCAAACCGGCTTTACATGAGGATTTTCTAGGAAAGGATATGTAAAAGGTGGCGTCTGAATACTTGTTCACATCTGGCAGGAAATGCTGCATCCGAAAATGCTGTTCCATGCAACTGAATGGATTTTTTTAGTAGCATGTTAATGCATGCATCCCATTCAGATGTGTAGAACAATCAAAAAAACCTTTGGCTCAAGTCTGCGGAATGTAAATTCAAATATGCTCAGAAAATGTTCTAACTAATGTAGTGATGTAAAACGCCCGGAGCCAATGTACATAATATTTCTGTATAAATACTGCCTTGGAAAACATAAAGATGAAAGTAGGATTTCTATTCTCAAGCTTCTTGGAATCCTGATTGGACGGACTGCACACTTTCAAGTATAAGTGTCCGAGCTGCAGTACCGTACAGCGCCCATGGACAAGGGTGGTGCTATTTCTGTTTTTTACTGACGTACAACCTGTGAGCACTTTCTCATGCCACGTTCAGAATGCTGTATATCTAGTGACTAAAACGGTACTGAATGATACATTTCCAAATAGACAATTTTATATTACTGTTTCCCAAACTGTGGTTCTCCAGCTGTGGGAAAACTACAATTCCCAGCATGCAGAAAATTGTATGAAAGTTGTAATTTCATCACAACTAAACAGCCACTGATTGGGGAACACTACTTTATCCCTTAAGAAAAGCTGATTGGGGAAATATTAAAAGGCTGATCATGATCTTGAAATATTTGGTAATTGAATAAATCCATTAATGGTTTGTCTTGGACTCTGGGTGTTTTTTCTATTGATGACCCATCCTCAGGATAAGTCGTCAATAGATGATCGGCAAGGGTCTGCTGCTCGGGATCCCTGCAATTAGCTTATTCCTGCTGCCACTGTCAGCATGGGCAGCGCTAGAAGCAGACTGTGCTGTCCATAGTACAGTGGCTTGGGTTGGTATTGCAGGCACAGCTACTATTGAATTCACTGGGAGCCGTGTCTGCAGTAGCAAACCGGGTCACTGCGATGTTCTCAGACCTACATATCTGCTTCCAACAATGACCCAGCAATAAGCTAATTGGTGAGGATCCCAAGCAGTCCACCCTTGACGATCATCTACTAATGACCTATCAAAAAATCCCAAACAACCACTTTAAGGTTCTTGTTCCCACTTGCATTTAGTGATTTCATCTCTCTGGGGTTTTTTTCCAACGAAACTACATAGTTTATAACACTATTTGTTTCGTCACCAATACCAAAGCCCAGAAGGATCCCATCGCAGTCAGTGTGTTCTGCTTGGATTTGCCGGTACTGTATAGGTTTAGCAACAGATGTGATATAGCGGTCATGACACTGCCACATTTATGAAGCTTTAGCTACAAGATTGGGGCCATACAACCATATTAAATTCTGCTTTACAGTCTTATAGTTACTTATTCTGTAAGTGTGCCAACAGTCTGTGAAGGCAATGATCAGATGAAGCCGTCCTGGTAGCACGATGTCCCTGGTCCTCATCTAGTGCAATAAACGTAACGGTAAAGCCTTGTAAAACTATAAATGTAGTAAGTAGGTGAAATGGCCATTGCACAATATGGGTCAGAAGCCGAGAACTCTGGAACATGGAGTATTAGGATCCCATTTTAACTAGATTTTTATTGTTATTGCCAGGACTCATCATGCTTTAGCTTTAACCCCTTAAGCACCAGGGTGTTTTGGTCCTCGAAGACCAGACCCTTTTTAGGAATTTTACCCATGTGGCGGTTTTACTGCTCTATTTTATTTCTTCAGCTACCAAAATTATTTTTGCTGCATTTTTTTCCATGACATATACGGCTATTTTTTATACCTTTTTTCACTGACTTCCCCCCCCCCCCATTTTTTTGTTTTATTAGGGGTAAAAAAAAAACATTTTTTAAAATGTATAATTTAATTTTTAAATAAGTATACTTACGCTAAAACAAAGTACATCAATGGGTTCCTTATTTGGTTTGGGGCGTTTTGATATACAATTTGTATAGTTTTGTATTACAGGGTGCATACGACAACGGTTTTGGTTAGCATTGGCGGTGGGTATTTTCCATATATATATAATTTTAATTTTATTCTGTAATTTTTTTATTGTGACTATTCTTTTTTGTAACTTCTATATCCCCCCTGACATCACATAAGACCTCTGGGGGTCATTCACATAGTCTTCTTTTTTTTTTTTTCCTCCCTCTTTTTTACTGTAGCTGGGGCATCCACTGGGGCCCTAGTTATAGAGGATAACATCCTCATGCAGTGACAGTAGTCACTAGCAGCTAATGTGGGTCTGCTTGGGCCCTGCAGCTCTGCTGTGACAGGGAACACCCAGCGGTCATGTGATCGCGTAACACTTTAGCTTTCTCCTTTCACTACATAGCGCTCTTTGAGTGCTATGTAGCCTGCAAGAGAGAAGGCAGAAGCAGTTAAAAACCGCTTCTGCCTTCTTCTCAGGGTCCTCGACCCAACCTGCTCCTTAAACATTGCAGGAGCTTTAATCCCGCAACATATTTTTGGTATTGGCCGGGATTAAAGCCCAGGACCAAGCTCTATAAATTTACTGTGCGTGGTACTTAAAGGGTTAACATATCTCTACATGAGCAAATTCAATAAAAGTTGCTGAAAGAGGAAAAAGAATCTTAGTTTTTAGGTGTATCATGTTTGCTTTTGTTGCATTAGTGATTCAACGTTTACCTCCGATCTCAGACAAAATGTAGGCAGATTTTACTGTATCTCTCTTCCATAGAGGTTTAAGGCCCACTTACACCAGCCGATGATCGCTTAAAAAAATAAATAAATAAAAAAAACAATCGGCGATCGTTTTAGCGATCATTGGCGTGTCTAAACGCACACCCATTGTGCGCTTTTCGGGCACTGCTAGCTGATCGGTAAATTCAGTCCAACCTAAAATTCGTCAGTCTTAGAAGATCTCCACGGGGAGTGCTCATAGCATTGTTTCCCCAGGAGAACAAAGGACCTGACTGCAGATAATAGCCTTGGGCTATTAACTGTGTTCAGGGAAGGCTTCATTTGCACACCTAATTGGTACTTAAGTAGCTGAGTAGCTACTTAGTAGTTTATGCAAAATGATCGCTCAAAGCTTTTACTCAAACTGTTTGAGCGATCATCTGCCCGTGTAAACCAGCCTTTAGACTTTGGCAGAAGTTCCTCCTCATTCTCAGATAGCATCGTCTCCACCACTTTGCTGTAGTCATCAAGTGTGGGTCATAGCATGGATTGTCGCCGATCACTGGTGACATATCCCAACCATATGCCACCAATGTCTATCCCGGAATACGTTGGCGCTATACAAATAAGATTATTATCTCTTCTAACAGTTATTTCACTAGAGCCATTAAGCTTTGAGTATAGGTCAGGGCCTGTTCATATCAGTGTTCGAAACCTCCATCACTGAATTCCATAGGAAAAAAAACGGGATGAAATAGCACTGCAGCAGCACTATTTCATCCTGTTAAATACTGGACATCAGAACAGAAACTGAACGGATCCCATTATAGTCAATTGGGTTCATTTGATGCTGTTCAGTTCCATCATGTGATGGTTTCTTTCGGCCAATGGCAGCAGTTTTCCTGCTCCCATAAGAGACAGTAAAACGGAACTCTAAAGCCCTTACGTGAACAAGCCTTTATATGCATGTTAATTTTGCTGCAGCTAAATACTATGATGTCTTACCATGTTCGGATCGTGACCCAAGGAAAAAAGATATGGTTTCTCTTGAAGAACTGCCTGCTGCCACTCCGAGTCTGACACCAGGCCAATGTACCAATCATTATCATACTCTTCCAGATAATTGAGCAGCTCTTTGAAATCTTCCGCAGGTCCCAGACTTGATTTATCAACCATAAGTTTGAAGGTATACCTACAAGATAAAGTCAGAGACTGGGCATAGTTAACAATTTATAAGCACAAGACACTGTTTTTTTTCGTCTTTGAGAAACCCATCACAATATCACTGATAATATCTGCTGTGAAGCAACCAGTTGTGTAGCTCGTCACTCCAGCCTGGGTACTGTGAACCTACCCAATTCACATGGCCAAGACTCTTACAACAATCTTGTGTCCTGCAGTTAATGGGGTAGATTTAGGACAACTGTCATCTAGGAAAACGGACACCAATCACAGAACAACGTTTATTGCAGAACACGAAATGTAAGTTACTGTATGATTGGTTGCTATGGACAAGGAAGACCATTTTTCTTTATGACTGTTATACATCTTCCCCATTAACTGCAGGACACAGAGTGTGGTCAGAGTGCTGGTCATGTGACCCAAAAGCTAGAAGAAAAGTGCAGAATACACAGCCTGGAGTACACGAGCTACAGAACTGAATGTCACAGCAGAGGCCAGTATTGTCATGGATTTCTCATAGAAATATAAAACGGAGTGCTGCTTTAAGCTTGTATTCATCAGTTAGTTACATTTATTTCTGGGTATACAAGTAATGTAATTCTGAGTCAGACTCCTAATAGGGAAACTTCCTCCCTAGGAATAATATGCATAATTCACTGAATAACCAGGCATATGTGCTAGCAAGGAAAATAGTGACTGTAAACATGGGAGTTATAGTAGTGGCGTCACATGCACATAGCATTTCCAGGGGAAAAATAAAGAAAACTTTAAAAAAAAGTGCTGAAAACTTGACAATGGAGGACAACAAAATTCACTTCTATTTATTTGCAATTCTCTAGGGGAAATTCTCCTAAGGTAAGGTGCACACTAGCATATTTTCAGGCCATGTGCTGGACTGTATAATTCCACAGACAGCACGCAGCCCAATTATAGCCTATCATGCCCCAGAATGTGATGTGCCCATGTATGTCAGCCAGCACACAGACATCTGTCCCTATACTGTCTGATGCGAGTTGCACCTAGCCTTAGGCCTCCTTCCCACGAACGGATTTACGCCGCGTAAATTCGCGGCAAAAATCCGCTGCGTGGCCCCCTGCTATTAGGTTCTATTGAACCTAATAGCACAATGCTCACGATGCGTAATTCCACCGCGGAATTACGCACCGTGATTTCTCCCGTCCTCACCCGCAGCATGCTCTATTTGCTGCGGGTGAGGACGGGCTGTACGCGTTGACGGCTTCCATTGCAGTCAATGGAAGCCGTCCGTTCGCGCTATCTCCCGCTGTAACCAGCGGGAGATAGCGTGAAAAAACGCTTCCCCACCTACCGCCGCAGCGTCATTTGACGCGGCCGGCGCGTCACGTGACACTGCCGGCCGCGTCACGTGACGCGGTGGGCGTGTCACACGACGCGACGGCGGTGGGCGGGGAAGCGTTTTCACGCTATCTCCCGCAGGTAAGTATAGGGGCTCTGGGGGGCGCCGTGACGGGCTTCACTGCGTAATATTACGCGGCGGAGCCCGTCACGCTCGTGGGAAGGAGGCCTTATACTGAAACTGGAGAGTATGAATGAAGAGTCAGCTATAGCTCTGGGCTAGGCACATATGGAATGCTAATGCCCCATTTACAAAGCACGACTATTGTTTAAATGAGCACTTGAGCGAGTGACGTCACCGCTAGTTGTTTGCGCTTTTGCAGAACATTTAGATAGGCAGATCATCGCTGGAAGTCGCTCACTTCTCGCTCAGCGCGTCACATCCTATGTTTAGGCGTAACGAGAAGTGAGCGATCCCAGCGATGATTTTTATGCAGGCTGAAACTGAGCAACAAAAAAAAAAAATGAATAGTGCAGGATGGCTTCGCGTTTAGACATAACGCTCGCGCATTTCCGTTTTTTTTTTAAATGAATTTTGAATGACAGTCGTTACGTATAAAAGGCCCTTTAGTCTTTTCCACATCTTTATGACAACTGCATAGTAGGCTATGGGCACAGGGGAATCTATTACTATACTATTATTTTTGCGACTCCGATGTCAGATTCTTATTGGGTTGAAAGTTGCAATCGACATCATTGACAACTAAGGATAGGTCCTCATTAAAACATTCCAGAATACCTCTTAAACCAGAATAGAGGACTGAGCAAGCAGAATTCAGATTTTTTATAAGGCTATATTCACACAGGCAAACGCGATTTTGGTCAGTGAAAATCTGATGCGATTTTTAATGAAATTTTCAAGCGCGTTTTTCTCTGCTCTGCACTACCTGGTTCTTGTTTTCATGTGGTCCCCATACTAACCTGTATTAAAAATGCATCACATTCGCAAAAAAGTTAAAAAAAAAATCGCATGCGATTGCGATGCATGTTTATTATAGACAGAAAATAAAGGGGGGATTTTTTTTTTCTTAAGGAGAATCACACAGAAATAGGACACGCAGCAACTTTTGTAACTTGGACCTTCAGTCCGAAAGAAAAATCACTTGTGTGAATCAACCTACTCAAATTAACGGATTAGTTTACCATGCGAGTTCTGTCCATCTCTGACCGCACGAGAAAGTGAATACACCCCAAGTGTAAGTTCACTAGCAATTTTTGATGGGTAGAAAAAAAAAGCAGGGGAGGAGCTACCTGAATAGGTGAGTGATTTGGATAAATACAGGTAGAGTAACATGCTGAAGATGTGATTCTTCTCTCTCGTTAGGATGAAGGGTCGTGGAAAAGACCTAGTTGTTCAGGTGCGGCAAACCCAATGATCGTCACACTGGCAGGTGAGACTATTCTGATGGATTAGTGAAGAGAAAATTGTAATGGGTGTAGGTGTGGCTGACCAAAATATAAAGTTCAGTACAAGAAGTAAGCTCAGCATCTCCGTTTTATTTTAAGCCAGCATAAAAAGACGCATTTCGGGGCAATGCCCCTTCCTCAGTTATAGCTGGCAATATGCCTTGTGTTAGCTCTGCCTGGTACACCATGCACATACCAATAGCCAATACAAGGTGTATCCCCAGCTATAACTGAGGAAGGGGCGTTGCCCCAAAACGCATCTTTTTATGCTGCTATAAAATAAAACAGAGCTGCTGAGCTTACTTCTTGTATTGTACTGAACTTTAGATTTTGGTCCGCTGTGCCTACACCCATCACATTTTTCTCTTCACTAATGTTTATGATAGGAAACCTTTGAAACTGCAGTAATCCGGCTATTTTACCATGATTCACCCTGATAACTGGAAGTTGCCATGTAGCCTGAGCTGAAGGAAATGATGGCCCCTTTCTTCTACTACATTAGGTTGTAAAACACCAATGAAAATCTTGTCTAAGACAGTAGAGCTACATGTATGCTCACATCAATGTATGCCTGTGTGAGACATTCACAGATGTCCTACCAAGATCTATGCAATAACACAAGAAGAATTCGCATTTACATCACTGCAGCAATTTTCTGTACAGTACTAAAAGGACTGCGGGAAAGAAATATAGATGTGAGTATCTCCTGGTCACCACGTGAGGTTTCCACCCATTCTAATGCACCAAAATTAAGCCTGTCTCATGAAGAGAATGTAGCGGTATTGAGTGTATCACTCCATGGTTGGGGGATTGGCCACCTGTCCCCCCCACGCCTCTCCTCCAGGTCAACATAGACCGTCATGTTATTGGCACACCAGTGACGTTTGGCACAGGTGGCCAACTCCCAAATGGTGCGTGATACAGTCAATGCCGTCGCTATAGGCAACATTCTCTTCGTGATAGACTATAGTTGTATAGAGTCTCATCACATTTACCCATAATACCTTGATACATAGTTGCCATGAACTTCAGATAAACGCACCGTAGAAATGGCACTTTGCATTTCTTCCTTACCTAAATGCCTTCAGTGCAAGTTGAAACAGTTCTGGATTTCCAGTTAGCCAATCTAATGACACCGACCAAGGTATGCCACCTAAATATGCTCTAAACAGCCAAGCAGAGCTAGGAGAAGAGTTTTCCATACCGAAAAAAGCAAAATAAATAGAGGT
Organism: Eleutherodactylus coqui; assembly: GCF_035609145.1. Classification (NCBI taxonomy): domain Eukaryota; kingdom Metazoa; phylum Chordata; class Amphibia; order Anura; family Eleutherodactylidae; genus Eleutherodactylus; species Eleutherodactylus coqui. Next base: position 172,388,109 of record NC_089842.1, read on the forward strand.
CAGTCCTTTAATGTATTGTTCTTTTAACGCTCTGTCCCGAATTCCTTCTTCAAGTAAAACAGAAGGTTTTCCATTTACATGTTGAAAATCTAACTGAGTCAGAACGAATTCATACCAATCGGATGGGAACATCTGCTTCATCTCGCTCAGTTTCAAACCCATTAAGGAACCTAAAATCCAGTTCTGAGGTAAAGTGAGAAACTTAGAGTAAGAGGAATTCAATTCCACCATTTTGAAACGTTCAACGTGAGTTGTGTTTCCTTTGTCAATAGCGGGAAGACCAAATCCCACCACCGAGTAAAGTTTGTCCACTGCTACATCTTGCTCTACGTAGGAGTCCACATGTACTGTGTGCACACTGCCGGGGATGGAGAATCCGTCAGCACATGCAGCCACAGCTGGTTTGACTCCAGTTTTCTTTGGATGGGGAAGAATTTCAAATATGTCATCATCAGACCAGTCGTCAGCCACTTCACCACTGTAACTTTCTATGTCTTTTGATGATTCGTTGTATTCTGCTTGACGTGTATCTAGGGATCCTTGGCGTTTTTCCGTAACATCCTCCTTTTGTTCTGCTTCGGTGGTTTCTTGTGCTCTTGACTTTTTGTAGCAAGTCTGTATAAGAACCCATAGAAGCACTTTAATGAAATCTTCTTTGAATTGTTTCAAGTTCTCATGCGAATCGATTATACCAGACAAGACGTTCCTAGCATCAGAATACACTCTGACTGGAACGACAGTACATGGCGTTAAGACATTCCCAAAATGGTTATTCAGGTTCAGTCGACCAGAATGTTCTGCTTGTTCAAATGCCATTTCAAATACTTCATCTACTCTCCGAGCTTCAGCTGTATGGCAGGAGGTCTCCTGTAGCTCCAGACCCTATGACGACAGGAAAAGGAATGGAAATGTTAATTATTACAAGAAATTTGTGGTTTAGAGAACCTCTGTTGTGTCCTTGCAGTGTGCGATAAGTCCAATTATAATCAATGTCTGCACCTTTGCTTGAGGAGTGATATATCAGGGGTTATATGCGTATTCTTACTCATCTTTAGGTTATATACATAATCTTTCTGTCTTGCTCCCAGCAATCATCTTTCAGTGTATACTGTGGTACTACAATAGGGGTTCAGATACACTGCAATATTACACTAATAGTGGGGAACTTCCCAAACATGCCTTCATCTAGGAATCAATATTCAGCAGTGCTGGTTGCTTAGATGGTTACAGGGGCATTCAAAAGGAGCCATCTCATAAAGACTATCCCTGTCCATATGCTCTTTTGGGACCTATGGATATCATACAGGGGGTCCGTCTGCTTGGCACGTCTGTCTATGACCAAGATCAGAAAGACACTCTGTACAAGCAGTAGACTTGAGCCATCCTTGTATTACAAAGATGGCAATTCATCTGAATGGCCAACAAACGCCACTGATCTAAAGTCTTAGGACACTATGAACTCTTACGGTTTAAGGGGTAAAACATTCAAGAAGAAAACAGATATTTGATTAAAACTAAATAAAATATTTTATTTATTCATAGAGTATAAGCAGCAAAACAAAAACATTTCAAACCTAAAGATCTTGAATTGCAAACAACCAAACTTTCTTTTCATCAAAAGAAACCACCTTTAGCCTTTGATACACTTTTGATTACTCTAGACATCCTATTGACGAGATTTTGTAAGATGGTTGGTTTTAATTGCTTTCATGAGGCTTGTAATATATTCCAGAGGCTTACTTAACAGGTTGGACACAGTTTTCTTACTTTATGGTCGAGTTCTTCCCACAGAAGAGGTCCATATAGCAACCTTATTCACCAGCATAGCGGAAGTCCAGCTGTGTACAGTCCACGAGACACCCACTACCATAATGGAACGTGCCGCAACGTGTACAGAGGCGCCTTGCCCTTAATATGGTAGGCCTCTACCACCTCTGAGCGGCTTAAAAGGAGATCTCAGAGTTCCAGAGCCGAAACAGCGATTGTGAGATTGTACATCAGAGGTGATCTCATGTAGCCTGGCGCCAAAAGGTCTTGAGTTAGCAAGAGCATGGTATGACCATACTGGAAGGCCATGTGTCATGTCAGACACGGAGTCTAGTAGCAACATATTTGCACCTTAGGAGAAGAAAAAGCGTGTCTAGAAGGGGCAATGAGGACGAAGATGTTGTAACATTGAGTAGTTCTGGATATATACAATGTCATGTAGAACTACCATCACTCCCCCATACAGGGGATGCATAAGGAGGATGACCTTCATAGTTATGGTCATGAGGGAACTGAGACTCCCAGGCCTACTACTACGTCTCTTTCAGAAGTGGTCAATGAGATAGCCTAGTTTTCGCTATAAACTGGTCATGTTCTACACCAAGGTATGAGACATACAGCACTACTATTACTCCTCCTATGGAAGGAGGTAATGTGGTGGAGGAGAGTAGTTACGATTGAGCGGCTATTGGGGTCCTGAGACCCACAGTCCTACCAGATCTTTGAGCGCACATATAGTCCTCTCCCTAAGAGTTAAGGCAAAAACAGAAACAAAACCCTTATGCAGGGTAATTTTATTGTGGACTGGCTGGAGATCCTCTCAGAAAACACTCATTACTTCCCCTTATTATTCCTCCAGTAGGGTGAGGGTAGAGTGCACTTTAACAAGCAGAGTTACTAGCCACTGGGTAGAGCTTACCCCAACCAGAGCTGTTCTATGGAGTGACAGAAGTTGCTGAACTGAGTGGATCCCAGTTGTTTCAACACCTGCAGCATAGCACCACCACAAGTCCCACCATGCTATCTGAGGTGTGGATGTAGTCGGACGTGAACGGGAGCCCTGTCCATACAGAGTGGCTTTGCTCAGATCTGTAGACGAGTAGAAGCAGGTACCTACATAAAAGGTCCCCGAGTGCCAGAGGAGTGCGGCGCCCTAAGAAAAGGTTAGGGCAATGGGTTCTTGCAGAAGGGACACTCTACACTCGCCCCCCATTCAATCTGCCTACACCTTCATCCACCCCTGAAAAAAGCAACAAGCAAAATGTATGTTGAGGCTCTGTGTTGGCCGAATGTGGTGACCGTGCTTATTTGCACTGGATTTATATGTTATTTACATTTCTATCCATTGATTATGATATATAACTGATATATGTGTTTTGGTAACCAGCCTTCAGACATACCTACATTATGGACATTGTATCCTTTATTCCAAATTTATGTATGTAGTTTTAACTCTGTGTTATTAACTAAAGTATTTTGCTTTTACACTACCTGCTTTTTTGTCCTGTGTGTGGATTTTATTTGGTGCTATATACTGCTAATGGGGATGAAAAGAGTAGGGACAGAGACTCGCATTGGATCCAGGATATTTAGGCCTCATGTCCACGGGCAAAAGAAGAATTAAAATCCGCAGCGGATTTTAACTCTTCTCCTGCCCGCGGATCCGCATCCCATAGGGATGCATTGACCACCCACGGGTAGATAAATACCCGCGGATCGTCAATAAAAGTGATTTACAAAAAAATGGAGCATGAAAAAATCTGGACCATGCTCCATTTTCGTGCAGGTCTCCCGTGGAAACGGCTCACGCAGGCTTCTATTGAAGCCTATGGAAGCCGTCCGGATCCGCGGGAGCCCCAAATCGGAATTTACTCACCTGCTCCGGATCTTCCCTTCGCCGCGGCTTCATCTTCTCTCCGTCGCGGCCAGATCTTTTTTCTTCGGACTGGCGCATGCGCGGGGCACGCAACCGACGTGCCCTGCGCATTCGCCGAGCCGAAGAAAGAAGATCCGGCCGCGACGGAGAGAAGATGAAGCCGCGGCGAAGGGAAGATCCGGAGCGGGCGAGAGGTGAGTTTATTCTTATTTTCAGCCTACATGTCCGCGGGGCAGGAGGGACCCGCTACGGATTCTCCATGGAGAATCCGTAGTGGGCTTGATTTTCCCCGTGGACATGAGGCCTTACACTAGTGATCCTTACTCAAACACAGGTGTCCTTTGGTGGTGTACTACATGATTTCCCCCTGGTGCTTGCCTGGCTTTAGCGAAGAAGGGAGTGCTCCAAAAGAGAAAAAGGGGAACACTATGGCTGGCAGGTCATGTACAAGTTAAAGATTTAACGTGACTTCTTTTCGTCAAAGGTTAGGGCATTCAACAGAACGATTAACTCCGCTTTGCTCGCCTGCCTCAGTGGGGAACAGGTAGAAACCTGCCTCCCTGTTATTCCCCAAATCCAGAATAATGCTTGAAGACCAGCAAAAGATAGGTTTATCCTATGGACACTAAGCTAAAACTGATTAGCTTGGTTCCTGCAGGAGGAGTATAGCTAGTAGGAGAGTCCAACAGTTTTATCTGCTTAGTGTCCACTTCCCAGTAGCAATAGCTATACCCATGGTCAAAGCTGTGTCCCCCAATGATACAGATGAGGAAAGGATTTTGCGATATGCTTTGTGTTTGAAAATTCCATTGATTTTATACAGTGTACGCACTCCACCATAGAAAAATGCTCCCAAACCATTATGGACCCTTCACCATATTCGAAAATTGGTGTAACGCTTTTGGGCATCATCTTTTTTTTTGCAAGCATCGTACGTATAATATTTTTCTTTTGCTCAAAAAGCTTCAAATTTGTACTCATCCATCCATATTTTTAAAATCTTCTATGGTCTAATTTTTGTGTTTCTGCATCCATTGCAGTTTTTTCTCATTTACTGCTTTAACCCTTTCCAATCCAATTTCTATCCTGGTTTTCCTAGGGGGCTTACTCTTTTTCTGCTGTTATACAACGGCGCTATATGCTGGCTAAAGCCAGTACTACATGAGGTGACACGTTAGATAGGCTCCGACAGCAGAGAGGCTGGCAATACACAGTAAGAGAACCCCGACGGATGTCTTCTAACATCGGAGCTGTACAGCCTTAAATCATAATGTCTTCACAGGTCAGACAGTGGATTGGAAAGGATTAAAAAAAAGTGGTTTTCATGCAGCAACTCTACTAAAAAGCCAGCTGATCAAAGACTCCAGAGTCTATAGATTTTACAGATACCTGCTTGTCATGACCCAAGTTAAAATCTCCTTAAATTTTAGGAGCAGTTTGGAGAGTAACACGATGGACATATCTTCTGCTTTCGTAGTCACCTATGGCATCGCACTTTGTGGTTGATCTTTGTTGGTCCCAGTTGCATGAAAACACTTGGTGGTATAAGCAACAGTAGACCTGGGAATCCTCCGTTTTGCGGAAATTTCAGAAATGGAGAGACCAGCAAAAATTACCTCGACTCCTTGTTATCAAATAGGCGTCTCTCACCCTTCTAAAGAAACACAGTAGAAATAATTTGTAAACACACAGATGAGACAGCGCCAAGTTGCATGTAAACTAATCACTGTTGTCGACTGTATGTTTGCTTTTACATTTGGATATTGTAGCTGTTCGTTATTACATAGTAATGTTATCTGCTAATTAGACAATCTTCTTGCGTTTTAGTCCTTCGTATTCAATCTGAAGGTTCATGTTGTCCATTGACTTTTGCTCTACATATTATACTACTACATTTTCTTTGCCATGCCTAGGTGGCAGCACCTTTCCCTAGCAAATTCAACTGTTTGCCAAGGGTGGCAGGAGCAGGACCAAGCAATTAACTTATTGCCCCATAGGCCACATTCTGAGAGGGGATGTCTCATTCCTGCATATTGGCAAATGGCAAAATGTTGCTTGCTCCATTGTTCATATGTATAGCTTGCTACCCATGTGCCAACCATTTACATCGAACACTAGTTGTGCAATACTAGTCTATGTAACTTTCATGGTACTTTGATGTCTAGGCGCAATTTTAATTATTTCAAGACACCTAATTAAACGAGGCTGTTACAATGTAATGCAGATGCAATTTCAAGTCGTAAAGAAGATGGATGTTTTTAGGCTGGAAAGAACTATTGCACAAGAGAGAATTTCTACTTACAGAACTAATCATAGTCACATGGTAATCTTGGCACATACAGCGAACTCTCTGCCAGTCAAGAATATTCAAAGTGATGGCCCACTTTGATGAAGAGTTGGAGGCTTTGAAGCCCATTTAGATCTTAGATCTAAGTAGTGTATGCCATAAAAGTAGGACGATACTGCAGGTTCCACAATAAACTTTTATATCCACAACTGTTTCACCTGGACTGATCATTAACCCTTGTAGGATACCAATTTCAACGTGAACGACTACAGTGAACAGGACTGTGGTCAAACAGATCCCCATGGTACCACATGAGGGTCTGTCCCACAATGGACATTTATAACATAACAGAATAAGGGCTCCTATCTACGGACGATCTTGCATTGCGTTACTCGCGGCGATAATCCGGCCGTGAGTATCGCAGTGCACGCTTTCCATAGCGTTGCTATGGAAAGCGCAGCCCCCTGTCCACGAGCAGAGAATCTTAGCGATTCTCCACTCGCGGGACTCACATCGTGGCATGCTGCGATTCTCTGCGGTGAGCCTATCTGTCATGTGAGATAGGCTCACTGCAGAACACTGTCAGTTCTCTGCCCTGCTCCCTAGCGGCAGAATATCGCTAGCGATAATACACATCGCCCATGGACAGTGGGCCTCTATCATGAATGTCCGATTGCTGGGACCCCCGCTGATTGCTCAAATGGGAGTTTTGAGCCCCCATTGCTCCTCACTGCTCAACTGCAATGAGGAGCTTGAATGCAGTAAGAGTCGAAAATGCGCCCTAGCACTTCATTCACTGTTTATATGGTTGATGGAAATAGCATATTGCACTCAGCTGTATCCTTCAGGCTCATAAACACTGAATGGAGTGGCAGGGTACATGCTCAACCTCTGCTCCATTCTAACTCCTCCTCACTGCAGTCAGGCTTAAGTGCATAGGTGATAAATGTCTATTGTGGGAAAACCGCTCTAACCAGGCACAATAAGCACAATAGTCTGAATTCAATGGGAGAACTGTCAGCATATGCAGAAATCTCTGTTTCAAGCCAAAGGGTGCTGCACTCAGAGCACTAAGGCAGTTTTGGTTTTTGTAAAGGCGAGTCTTTTCACAGTTTATAGAACTCCCAAAGCATATAATAAAGAGAGCAGTGCAAATGTGTGACCAGGACTACCTGGCATTTCTTTCTCTTAGTAACCACTGTGACCGACTTTTACTGTTAAACAGGAATCAAATAACCCCCATTCTCCTAATAAGTAGGGGACCCCCAAGATGGGACTCTCACCTATGAGACATTTATGGCATATGCTATGGAATTCCTTTTTTAAAACAGTTATCCCGAATCTATGATCAGTGGGGGGTCTCACTGCTGAGCTCCCCACAAATCCCAAGAACTCCACAGATCTTGAAAACAGGGATCCTGTGTCCTCACTGAGGGTTTACTGCACCTCCTACAGTGAGAACATTGAATAGAGCAGCAGCTGTGCCATTTACTATCAATGGGACTGCCAGACAGAGTACAAGTGCTCTGGGACTTCCATCAGCCCCACTGAAATTAATGTAGCACATGCGGCCATCGCACTATTTAGTCTGACGTCACTGTGGGTGGCAGAAAAAGGGGACACAAGACCTCCATTCTCAGGATCAGTGGGGGTCTCAAATGTGAGACCACCACTAATCATAAAGTGTACACATCTACCCTGTGGATATTGGATAACTTTAGATTTTAGGACAATCCCTTTGAATAGCACCTTTATCTACATGTAAGGATTTACCTTTATGTTAACACAGCAATAACTGTAGCCCCTTTCAAGAACCAGCAGCCATATTAGTCGATCCTGAAAACGGCAAAGAAAATGTGATCCCGGAGTAATAAGACCTGAAATAAGAAAATAGTTTTGTTAATTGCAAACAAATAACATTGTATGGAAGAGTGTAATATACAATGCTCTACACCTGTCCAATCCAAAGAGTTTGCAGGAAGAGACCTCAATTAATGTATGTCCATCTAAGTCAACGTATGGGCATCTGACCTTTACCATCACAACTCTCTATGTATACATGTTGGCTAATATTTAATATATATTGTATTTCTGATTGATTGATATGAATGAGATCCTATGTCAACCTAAAGATATGCAGAATTGAGACTTTACAGAGTGTACCTGTTGCAGTGTTCAGGTGCGCTATAAGCCGATAATCCTCCTTGGTCACAGAATACCTGTCTTAAGGACGGAACTATTTTCCACTTCGTGGTGTGTAGAAGAAAATATGGTTCCGACTAAAAGGGTTATACTATCCACCTCCGTCTGCTCACATGTTGTGTGACAACAGTGTTCTGTGTGTAACATGATCGGTCAGGCTGCCATTCTTCGCATTGAGAACATGACTGGAAACATGAGAGTAGTGTTCCTGCCTGATTGTCATACTTCTCTCAAGTGCTGTGACAACACGCCATGGAAACACCAGTAAACCAATTAGAAAACAAAGAATATAAGAGTCGTCCTCTTTCATCAAACACTGGGTATGTACGCTGATGTCCATTTTTATTTTTCCAACTATAGCTTCAAGTGAGTAAACACCATCTACTTATAAGAAGATGTCATCATAAAGTCACATAACGGCACGCAAGGGAGTTGTCCAAGTTCTTAAAAAGGTCTATTCAGACATTTATTAGCTAAATCTGCCATCCCACTGAATTAATTCGGCACTATGATTGCAATACCAACCCAGGCCACTGTAATGTGGACAAGGCTGAGCACTTCTGGCTCTGTCCGCAGACCTAGCAAACAGCTGATCAGCGGGGATCCTGAGTGGCGGATCCCCTTCTCCTAAGGATAGTTCATCAATAGTAAAACTCCCTTAATGCAAAACTACCAAAAGCTACCGTAGTTGTTATGAAAAACTTGTATGCTTTCAGAAATAAGTGACATTTTGGGAGATGCAAGAGTATATAGCAAGTCCAGCAAGTTCCAATGTTCAGCAACCCATATGATCACACCTACCGAGACTACCTGAAGCAAACGCAGATTGCAGTGCAGCAGCAAAGCCTGGAACCATCTGCTGGTAATAGACTGTATCAGCACAGACACAAGCTGCAGCACCTACAGCTCCTGGCCAACTGCGGATAGGTCGTGGGAATCCAACCAGGAAGACGGGCAAAGTGAAAAGTGCCAGTAATGGTGAGGAGAGGAGAGCGGACAGGATAATGAAGGTCAGCACCATGGGGAAGAAGATGATATTCACTGTGATCAGACTACTTGTCGATTTCCTCCTTTGTTTCTTCTCCGTCCAGGACGTCAGCAGAACAGTTAATGCAAATTGCAGCTTAGAGACTAGCTGACATAGTCGGTCACGTATTATAGCAACCTGAGAGATGGCAAAAGGTAAAATTACACATCTACAGTACAGGATAACAAACTGTGGAAGTAACATCATATGATCATCAATTAACAATGTGTTGTAGTATTAACCCTTTCCAATTCAACGTCGGCTCTCGTCCGATGTTCAGATTTCTCTGCATAGCTCTGATGGTGGGCGAGGTCCGACTCCTGTTTCTAACAGTAAGCAGGACAGCTCTCTGGTGTCAGAGGTGGTCCTGCATAGTGTAATATAGATATGCAGAACAGCCTCTGACATCGGAGCTCTGTCCTGTCTAGTGTAATATTGATATGCAGAACAGCCTCTGACATCGGAGCTCTGTCCTGCCTAGTGTAATATACAGATGCAGAACAGCCTCTTACATCGCAGCTCTGTCCTGCCTACTGTAATATACAGATGCAGAACAGCCTCTTATATCGGAGCTGTGTCCTACGTAGTGTAATATACAGATGCAGAACAGCCTTACACTAGGCAGGACAGAGCTCCGATGTAAGGCTGTTCTGCATCTGTATATTACACTAGGCAGGACAGAGCTCCGATGTAATATACAGATGCAGAACAGCCTCTTACATCGCAGCTCTGTCCTGCCTACTGTAATATACAGATGCAGAACAGCCTCTTACATCGGAGCTGTGTCCTACGTAGTGTAATATACAGATGCAGAACAGCCTTACACTAGGCAGGACAGAGCTCCGATGTAAGGCTGTTCTGCATCTGTATATTACACTAGGCAGGACAGAGCTCCGATGTAATATACAGATGTAGAACAGCCTCTTCCATCGGAGCTCTGTCCTGCATAGCGTAATATACAGATGCAGAACAGCCTCTTCCATCGGACATGCTCTGTCCTGCATAGTGTAATATACAGATGCAGAACAGCCTCTGATATCAGACATGCTCTGTCCTGCGGCTTATTCCCCTCTTCCTACTGAGAACAAATACATGTTTAAAAGAGTGTACAAGTGCATGAGGGGGCAGTCGCAACAAATAGCTGTCAGCCGGCAGCTATCTAAGGTGTAGGGTCGCCTACAGCCTTGCTAAGGGTATGTTCACATGGCGGGTTCGGTCGCAAAATTTTCTGTGCAGAATTTGCATGTTCTCGATGTTATTATGGTATACAGCAGTTGAAAAAGGCTGAGCGTGCTAAACACATCCTACTATAACATGGCTATAATGCAATAAAATTCATTCAAGCAGAAGAAACATGTGCCGGAAATTTCTCCATTGCATTGGATTTCTTCTTCCACGTGTACCACCAAGAAAAAGGCCTCTGTGCTGGTTAAAGTGATTAGTGTATTCGTAAGAGAAGTGACATGTCACTACTTCTTCTTGCGGATCCGTGTAAAAACGTGTGGGATTTCACACAAATGGATTTTTGCCCATTGACAGTGCTAATCCACTTGCGGGTCCACGGCAGAACAGCCACGGATTTCTCCGGTGGTTTTACAGATGGTTTCCAAGGTGTAATCCGCTATCTGAACATACCCTAAATTTTGATTGCAGACAGAGCAAGGAAAGAGGTTTATACTGCATAAACCCTATTGCACAAGGGGGTGGATTTTAACTGCAAAATCCGGCGCGGGAATCTGCCTATGTATTCCGCAGCAATAACCCTCCATAACATGCTATGGAAAAATGATTCCTCACACACATGAGCGGAAACCAATCACGGTTTCCACTCATGGATGAAAACTCGCAGCATGCTCTATTTTACTGCGGTTCCCACAGGGATGGCTTCCATTAAAGTCAATGGAAGCCGTCCGACTGGTGGCCCGTTCGCGGGAAAAGCAGGTATTAAAAAAAAAAATCTGTACTGCGCATGTCCGATGATGAGCCATGTGGACCAGCCACAGTACAGAAAGAAGAAAAAGAAAGCAGGTACGTGCGGACGCCGCTACTGACAGAGATTTGGTTAATTTTGATGGAAAGAATAGCAGTCTAAAGAAATACCTGAACCCAGACAGACCCTAATGGGGATAAGGATTCCTTGGGACCTGTCTGGAAATTGATCTGTTATTTTTGTTATGAACAAAAGCCGTGACGCTTATGTGAATGGAGCCTTACAGTTTATCATTTAAAGGGATCCTGTCACCACAGGCAGCATGAACCTGGGACAGGTATGCCCAGTGCCCGCACTAATGATTTAGGATGGTTTCACACCTGCACTGGAGATTCAGCTTTCCTGCTCCGTTCCTGCTCAACAAACTTGTCAAATGTTACATATTACAGTTCTGCTCATTGTGCTTCTTCCTATTCTGTGGTTTGAAATGGTCTAAGTAAGTGGGTTAGTTGAGTGGGATAATCCTCACCATAGAGATACAAAAGTATTTCCAAGTGCCACTATTTGAAGACCCTACTGAGCTCCCCATATCTCTAAGGCTAGGTGCACACTAGTGTATTTTGGGACAATGTGCTGTTCATGTAATTCCCCGGACAGCATACAGCCACCATCATAGCCTTTGAGCCAATACTCATGGACATTTTTCAGCCCTATAGTCCACATGAAAACAAACGTATGTATTGTCCCATTCCTGTCCACTCCATGTATGAAAAATAGGACATGCCAATGCACGTCAATGTGCGGTGTCTGTGTATTCCAGACAGCACAAGGATTGGGATCTGTGTGCTGTCCAATGTGAGTTACACCCGTATCGCTAACATGTGCCTAGTCTAAGGTGCCGTTCACACCAAGCGATTTAGCATTTGAACGAGCAAATGATGTCAGTGTTCACTTGTGCAGCTTGCCTATACAGCAGATACATCGTTGGCTCGTTCAAACGAAAATAGGTCAGTTGTTCACATTCACTGTGTAAGTAAATAAGAATGACTAAATGATTGGCTTTTAAACCGAACGATTAGTGAACGAGCCAACAACGATTTTTATGCCTGCATAAAATGAACGATGAATGAAAAGCGAACGATTTATTGTTTGTTTTTCGAGCATTGGCTGCGTTTACACTGAGCGATTATCGTTCCGTGTAAAATGGCCTAAAATGTCAGATGGGCGACGTAAGATCAGGCAGGAAACAATGGGAAAGGTGTTCCTTTCCGCACAGCAGCTATGGGTTGTCTACTCACCAGTATTATTCGGATGCCAGTATCCAGTCCAACGTTCCACCACACATTTGTGTTAAACACAAACAGCTGTACAATAGATACAACCACCATCTCAAGCATAGCATTCTCTGTATTCTGCCAGATCTGACGAAAAGCAGAAAAAGAAGTGCATCAGGCATGAACAGCTAAGATCATTTTCTGCACATACATACTAAATGCAAAACCAGCTGATTAGTTATACAAACTACATTTAAGACCAATTTATAATAGAATTACCATTCTATCAAAGATCATATTTAGAAGAGAATCTGTCATATCTACACTGCATTTGAAAAGTCCTCAGACCTCAGAGGAGCGCCCCCATACATGCGGATTATATGCTGCGCTTCATTCTAATCTCCTGAAAGGAATTTAACACCCAACAACCATTCATTTAGTGTTATTATATTTAATTATAAAATCCGCACGTGGCCCCCGCAGCTCTAGAAGCCCATAAGGATGCATTAGAATCTGCAGGGCAACATAACCCTTTAGTGACAAAGCGGTTTTGCTTTTTTCTTATTTTCGTTTTTTCCTCCTCCCTTTTAAAAAATCATAACTCCTTTATTTATCCATCGACGTTGCTGTATGAGGGCTTGTTTTTTGTGGACAGAGTTGGATTTTTCAATGGTGCTATATAATGTACTGAAAAACTCTAAGCGGAAAGAAATGGAAAAAAAAGACGACATTCTGCCATCTTTCGGTGCATCCTGCTTCTATGGCGCACAAACTGCAACAAAAATGACATGATAACTTTATTCTATTGGTTAGTACGATTACTACGATACCAAACTTATATATTATATATATATAAATTTTTTCCAGTTTTCAGTTTTGTTTTTTTTTGCTGTACAATCTCATCGTGCGCGGGGGGGGGGGGGACAAATCGTTCGGGGGATTTCAATGCCGTGGTCAGAATCGACAGCGGCATTTAAAAGGTTAACAGTCCCAATCGGCCGCGTGGCATGTATCTCCCTCCATACAAGTCCTGCAATGGCAGGAAGTAAAAACACTAAGGTCTCATGTCCATGGGGAAAATGTGATTTAAAATCCGCAACCTTATCCGCGCCCCATAGGGATGTACTGGACACCCGCAGGTAGTTAAATACCTGCAGATGTCATTTTTCCCTGACGTGTGGATTGCGTCTGCGGGAAAACACCTGCGGCATTTTTAGTGCGGGTCTCCCGCAGGCTTCTATTGAAGCCTATGGAAGCCATCCGGATCCACGGAACACCCGTACCTGAATTTCTTCTCCCCCCCCCCGCTCCCTCCTGCTCACTCTCAAAACACAGCGCTCACCCACGCCGGCACCCGAATCTTTGTGGGCGAGCAGGCAGGAACTCGGTAAGGACGATACTCGCTCGAGTATCTGTCCTTACCGAGTACGCTCGCTCATCTCTATTTTTTTTACATTTTTCTTCTTTGTACATTTTTATTATCTTTTTTTTTAACACTATTTGTGTCCCTCTGGGGGACTTAAAGCACAGCACTGATGATCGCTGTGATAAGGCATGGTAGGACTTCTGTCCTGCCATGCCTTATCGCTTACACAGCATTCACAGGCTCTGGAAATACAGGACGCCAGTATCTGGCATCCTGTTGCCATGGCAACCAGCCTGGCTCTCTACGATTATATCGTGAGAGCCCAGCAACTTCACAGAGGAAGCATGCTCCCTTTGTGAACCCTTCCCATACCGTGATCTACATAGATCGCAGCAGGGAAGGGGTTAACAGCGTGGGGCGCATCTTTGATACACCCCCGCTGTTGCAGCGGGAGGCTGGCTAACAGTGACAGCCAGCTCCCGCTGCCGGATAGCGCAAGATCTGTCATGATCTCGCGCTATCCCTATGACGTAAGGGTACGTCATTTTGCGGGAAGTACCCCGTTCCCATGAGGTACCCTTACGTCATGGGGAGGGAAGGGGTTAAGCAGCACCAGGACCAGGTACCATCAGCAGCTGGCATAATATGCGAGTTATCACAGTTTAGCCAAAATAATACATTACCATCCTGTATGCTCTAGTAAATCCAATACAGACTGACACAGAGTGCAGGTTATACAGTGACGTGTCCAGAGAGAGGTAAGCTACCATTGCAAAGGGGGAGACTGAAATAAAGCAACAACAAAAATCTAATTAATATACTGCACATTAGTTTAAGAAAGCACGTTGTCTTTTAATCAGATTGAATTTTAACTGAAAGTTTTATAACAAACATTAAGCATTCCCCATAAACACAATGAGATAACACCCCTCGTACAACCGCAACTATACAGCTTTATGCAAATGGCACTTTATGTAGTGTTCCTAGGTGTGCTCACCCGTCTCCTGCATCTTATACATGGCATACATTACACAAATTTCATATATGGTATATAAGGATCAGATAACACATAGAGTAGACACCAGATAGGGCTCAACCTGGCACCATGATAAAAGTCTGGCAATGGGGAAAAGTTAGCAAAATTTGGCGCAGGTTTTGCACTTTATACCCCCCTCACATTCCAGAAGTACAACAGTATTCATTCAATCAAAAAATTCTCTCACGGTGGGAATACTACCACTAATCCAATGCACTGCTGCAATCTGGCTTCATATAGGATATTGTTTATCCCCCAGCATGCCATTTACCCAGCCTAGAACACACACCAAGGAATCGGAAGGCATTTGGATCTGGAACACTGGGGCAGATTTATTAAATGGAATCGGTCTGCTACTTTAAGCCCTATGAACTAAGCTTGAGGTCTCAAACTAACTGACCCGCTGAGTCCAGGACATATACTTACCTTGCCTGCCATTCCTCCGGTGTCCGCGCTTCAGTCCTCCGTGCATTGAGCAGCAGGCTAAGTAGAATTAGCAAACACCATGCAGTCTGCCCAATGTACTGAGCAGCGACTTACAATGCTCACACCGGGGTAACAGCAGGGAAGGCAAGTATAAAACTTACATCCCCAGACTCAGCGGGTGAGTTACTATGAACCCATAAGCTTAGCTTATGGGGGTTAAGGAAGCTGACATTCTGTTTAAAAAGGTTGTCTGGGACTTTTCCGATTATCTATCCTCAGGACAGGTCAACGATATTTGAACAGCGGGGAACGGTCACTCAGGATCCCCACTGATCAACTGGTTCCTTGCACCGCTTTTAGTACGGACAGTGCTGAAAGCAAATAGCACTATTCGGATTGAAGTGGCCTGGTTTGGTACTGCAAGTACAGCTCTCACTGAAGTGAACAAGAACAGTCAATCTCCCAACAGTATATATGTATGTTGAAAAAGTGTGTCCCACTGGGGTCACTTTTGGAAAATGTTCAGAACATGCGGACTTAGTTTCAGATCGGACTCCAATCTTATTAAGAAAAACTGGGGATCTATACCTTACACTCTGTGGAGTAAAGAGAAATGTGCAAAATGGTGCATTTCACATGTCGAGAGTCAAGGCACTAACTTAAGTTTATAATCCCACTGTTTAAATTGTAATTCGATTGTAAGCAACATTTTTTTGAATAATCAGATAATACACATTTGTTTAAAAAAAAAAAAAAGAGAAAGAACTCCTGATGTGACACTTTAATTGGTGATCATAGAAAATAGTACAGGGTACGTAATAGAGAGGTCAACATTCACACTGCATTTAGCCTGTACATCCAGGGGTCAGGGTCACAGTTGTCATTCAAATTCCCCAAAATGAGATCAGAACGTAACTTCTGAGCATAATCTATATTGACCATTATTGGCAGCTGCTAAAACCTGAGACCAATAGGTCTCCATTTTAGCAGGTTTACATTCATTTCTGGAATCCTTTGCCAGAAACAAAAGTGTGATTGTTCATAATATTTTTTCCGGAACAGAATAAGGGTAAACCTTTCAAAACTGAGATGCTTTTCTCCCTTTCAGCAGCTCTGAGAGACAAATTATGTCTACGGGTTCTGTCCTGATCCCATTTTCGGTATTTCAGATGTAAGGCAGGAACGGACCAGGAGATGTAAAGGCTAAAAACAGTGTTCCTTGCATGTCTCAGTTGTAATTTTGTGTTTAATGAGATTAATAGAGAACTGCACGCCCCTGAAGGTTCATGTACCATAGTAGTAATACGTGTAAGAACTACTCCAACCAGCAACTACTGCAAGGGCAGCTCCATAATTTTGGCTAAAAGTAAATTTTGACTTTCGCCCGGTGTTACAATTTGCATTATACAAGGTTTTTGCACACAAAGTAAATATTGCTAGTGACGCACTCCTTTGGATTCCTGATGTTATAAGGGATCATTTTCTACTACTTACCCAGCATGAGCAAAACTCTCCTTACAAGAGCTGCTTTTTGTAATCGGCTTTGTTTCTTCATGAAGACGTTTAACATCCGGATATCATTCTGGAAAAAGGGATTCCTTACAATCCCCAATATATAAGCACCTTGAATTTCTTTGAGAATCCATAAAAAAGCTAAAAGTATAATAAGACAATATCCAACAATGGCCTGAGGACTTTGTAAGGAGAAGGTGGAATAACAGTAGTGATGCAACAAGCTGGACTCCAGCAGAACCAAGATTAGAATGACACAGTACATCACGGGCTCCTTCCAAGTCATCTTCCACAAGGAGGAATCGCAGTCATTTGTTGGTTTCCTCTGTTTCTTCATATGATGCTTGAGAACAATTCCAGTCTCTGCTAAATTAAGACTGAGAATGAAGCCAAATCCCGCTATGAACAGGACCAGACCAATGGAGTTTGGAATGAAGTACGTGGATATGGTTATCACAACTGATATGATAAACATCACTAGCAACCTGTGAAATCAAGAAAAATATCGGAATTACAAAGTGATGGGAATGCAAACAAGGAATCAAAGAAACAAAAAATCCAAAACTTAGCAGCAACAGTCTGAGAGGTCTAAGGTGTGTTTACCCTCCACTAAGAGCAACACGTATAAATGGAGTTTTCCAATAGCTAATATAAAAAAGCCTACAGGCTTTTTTGTGCACCACACTTTGACCCCTTCACGTGACCTTTGGTGGATGATTTGTTGTCATTAGATTTGTGACAGCCTCCCCACCACCGTAAAATCATAAAATTTGAGTTTGATACCTTAAGTAACCTGTCAGGCCAGGGCAAAGTTCCTATGTTAAGTCTAGCTGTGCTGTTGTGCTTTTAGCAGCACAAGAAATTCTTACTTTGAAGGTTGCATGCCGAGTATGCGAATGCATCGTGGCACATGGCGCATTCACAAAATTTCAGTGCTACCAGTGCTAATGTCAATAAACAGGGGAAAGAGGCGAGCGGGAGTTGGGTTTCTTCGTGATGCGCTGACTCGGAGGGATGGTGGCACTGCCTATTTGACTCTAGATGGCACATTTGCATACTAGGCAAGCAGCTTTCGAATTAAGAATTTCTGATGAAGCTAAAAGGCTCTTGAGTACAACCATGTGTGACCTGCTCGTGTCCAGTTGCATGGCGGCGGCTTTAAAACAATTTTTCTGCTGACAGGTTCCCTTTAAAATCAGTCTGCTTGCCTGCAAAGATGCACAATATCCAATTTAATAAACAACTACCAGTCTAAAATATGATAAAACATTTGAAAATCAATATTACAGAGCTAAGGAGCAACAGACATCTATCCGTGTGAAATGCATGGGAAGATAAGCTGGTCTTAGTGCTAACACTGGCCTGAAGATCCAGAGGTGTCGCCTACTTACAGCAGGAGAGACGAAATGAATCAAGGGAGCCTGAAGAACTCCCAAATGAGTAACTGAAATAGAAAATCTCATTATCTTTTTTTTCCACTTTTGGTTAAAGACAGCCATGCAAATGATACAGCTGCCAAGAATAAAAGAGGATCATAAGAAATCTAGCACAGTTGATTATAAGGGCTCCTGTCCACGGGCAATTGTGCATTGCAATACTCGCGCCGATAATATGGCCGCAGGTAACGCAGCGCACGCTTTCCATAGCGTTGCTATGGAAAGTGCAGCCTCCTGTCCACGAGTGGAGAATCTTAGCGATTCTCTGCTCGTGGGTCTCAAATCGCAGAATGCCGCAATTCTCTGCGGTGAGTCTATCTGTCAGACAGGCTCACCACAGAGAACTAACAGTTCTCTCCCCTGCTCCTAGGCGTTGGAATACCGCTAACGATATTCCGCCTCGCCCGTGGACAGGGGGCCTTAGTCAAACAAAAATTAGGAAGGTTAAGCTAGTTTTACTTTCAGGAACATTAGTAACATATCATATGCCGAAAGGTATAATAAATGGAGATGAGCGAACGTACTCGTCCGAGCTTGATGCTAGTTCGAGTATTAGCGTGTTCGAGATGCTCGTTACTAGAGGCGAGCACCACGCGATGTTCGAGTTACTTTCACTTTCATCTCTGAGACGTTAGCGCGCTTTTCTGGCCAATAGAAAGACAGGGAAGGCATTACAACTTCCCCCTACGACGTTCAAGCCCTATACCACCCCCCTGCAGTGAGTGGCTGGCGAGATCAGGTGTCACCCGAGTATATAAATCGGCCCCTCCCGCGGCTCGCCACACATGCATTCTGACATAGTTCAGGGAAAGTGCTGTCTTGCTGGAGTTGCTATAGGGAGAGTGTTAGGAGTTATTTTAGGCTTCAAGAACCCCAATGGTCCTTCTTAGGGCCACATCTAACCGTGTGCAGTAGTGTGGAGGCTGCTTTTTGCAGCGTTGCACATTTTTTTTTTTTTTGTATATCGGCCGTGCAGAGCATTGCGTCCTGCAGTAATTTTACATTGTCCAGGGCCAGTAGTGGTGAGGCAGGGCCAGAAGACATATTTAGTGTATATAGGCAGTGGGCCTTTCCAAAAACATTTGGGAAAAAAAATCTATTTGGGCTGCCTGTGACCGTCCTCAGTGTACTGGGTCTCTGCTGGGGGTAGTTGTCCTAATTCATACGCAGCGAGCTAAGTGTTACAGCAGGCTTGCGCAAAATTCTTTCCTGGCTCTGTGTTGCCTGTTACATCACCGCTGTATTCCTGTCCACAGTGAAACAGTCTGCAGTAATTTTACATAGTCCAGGGCCAGTAGTGGTGAGGCAGGGACAGAAGACATATTTAGTGTATATAGGCAGTGGGCCTTTCCAAAAACATTTGGGAAAAAAAATCTATTTGGGCTGCCTGTGACCGTCCTCAGTGTACTGGGTCTCTGCTGGGGGTAGTTGTCCTAATTCACACGCAGCCAGCTAAGTGTTACAGCAGGCTTGCGCAAAATTCTTTCCTGGCTCTGCTGTGCGTTCCGTAAGCGAAGTCAGCCTCCAACCACAGGCCAATAAGCGGCACATTTAATTACAGCGTTCTGTTTCTGCACTACTGGTAATACAGCATGCTGAGGGGTAGGGGTAGGCCTAGAGGACGTGGAAGCGGGCGAGGACGCGGAGGCCCAAGTCAGGGTGTGGGCACAGGCCGAGCCAGTGCGGTGGCCAGGGGTAGAGACAGGGCCAGACCGAATAATCCACCAACTGTTTCCCAAAGCACCCCCTCGCGCCATGCCACCCTGCAGAGGCCAAGGTGCTCTAAGGTGTGGCAGTTTTTCACAGAGACGCCTGACGACCGACGAACAGTGGTGTGCAACCTTTGTCGCGCCAAGATCAGCTGGGGAGGCACCACCACCAGCATGCGCAGACATATGATGGCCAAGCACCCCACAAGGTGGGACGAAGGCCGTTCACAGCCTCCGGTTTGCACCACTGCCTCTCCCCGTGTGCCCCAACCTGCCACTGAGATCCAACCCCCCTCTGAGGACACAGGGACGAGTGCCTACTGGCCTGCACCCACACCCTCACCTCCGCTGTCCTCGGCCCCATCCAGCAATGTCTCTCAGCGCAGCGTCCAGACGTCGCTAGCGCAACTGTTTGAGCGCAAGCGCAAGTACGCCGCCACGCACCCGCACGCTCAAGCGTTAAACGTGCACATAGCCAAATTGATCAGCCTGGAGATGCTGCCGTATACGCTTGTGGAAACGGAGGCTTTCAAAAGCATGATGGCGGCGGCGGCCCCACGCTACTCGGTTCCCAGTCGCCACTACTTTTCCCGATGTGCCGTCCCAGCCCTGCACGACCACGTCTCCCGCAACATTGTACGCGCCCTCACCAACGCGGTTACTGCCAAGGTCCACTTAACAATGGACACGTGGACAAGCACAGGCGGGCAGGGCCACTATATCTCCCTGACGGCACATTGGGTGAATTTAGTGGAGGCTGGGACTGAGTCAGAGCCTGGGACCGCTCACGTCCTACCCACCCCCAGAATTGCGGGCCCCAGCTCGGTGGTGGTATCTGCGGCGGTGTATGCTTCCTCCACTAAACCACCCTCCTCCTCCTCCTCAAACGCAACCTCTGTCTTGCAATCAAGATGTGTCAGCAGCAGCAGCACGTCGCCAGCAGTCAGTGTCGCGCGGCGTGGCAGCACAGCGGTGGGCAAGCGTCAGCAGGCCGTGCTGAAACTACTCAGCTTAGGAGAGAAGAGGTACACGGCCCACGAACTGCTGCAGGGTCTGACAGAGCAGACCGACCGCTGGCTTGCGCCGCTGAGCCTCCAACCGGGCATGGTCGTGTGTGACAACGGCCGTAACCTGGTGGCGGCTCTGCAGTTCGGCAGCCTCACGCACGTGCCATGCCTGGCCCATGTCTTTAATTTGGTGGTTCAGCGGTTTCTGAAAAGCTACCCACACTTGTCATACCTGCTCGGAAAGGTGCGCCGGGTCAGCGCACATTTCCGCAAGTCCAACACGGACGCTGCCACCCTGCAACATCGGTTTAATCTGCCAGTGCACCGACTGCTGTGCGACATGCCCACACGGTGGAACTCTACGCTCCACATGTTGGCCAGACTCTATGAGCAGCGTAGAGCTATAGTGGAATACCAACTCCAACATGGGCGGCATAGTGGGAGTCAGCCTCCTCAATTATTTACAGAAGAGTGGGCCTGGTTGGCAGACATCTGCCAGGTCCTTGGAAACTTTGAGGAGTCTACCCAGATGGTGAGCGGGGATGCTGCAATCATTAGCGTCACCATTCCTCTGCTATGCCTCTTGAGAAGTTCCCTGCAAAGCATAAAGGCAGACGCTTTGCACTCGGAAACGGAGACGGGGGAAGACAGTATGTCGCTGGATAGTCAGAGCACCCTCATATCTATATCTCAGCGCGTTGAGGAGGAGGGGGGAGGAGCATGAGGAAGAGACAGCTTGGCCCACTGCTGAGGGTACCCATGCTGCTTGCATGTCATCCTTTCAGCGTGTATGGCCTGAGGAGGAGGAGGAGGAGGATCCTGAAAGTGATCTTCCTAGTGAGGACAGCCATGTGTTGCGTACAGGTACCCTGGCACACATGGCTGACTTCATGTTAGGATGCCTTTCTCGAGACCCTCGCATTACACGCATTCTGGCCACTACGGATTACTGGGTGTACACACTGCTCGACCCACGGTATAAGGAGAACCTTTCCACTCTCATACCCGAAGAGGAAAGGGGTTCGAGAGTGATGCTATACCACAGGACCCTGGCGGACAAACTGATGGTAACATTCCCATCCGACAGCGCTAGTGGCAGAAGGTGCAGTTCCGAGGGCCAGGTAGCAGGGGAGGCGCAGAGATCAGGCAGCATGTACAGCGCAGGCAGGGGAACATACTCCAAGGCCCTTGCCAGCTTTATGACTCCCCAGCAAGACTGTGTCACCGCTCCCCAGTCAAGGCTGAGTTGGCGGGAGCACTGTAAAAAGGATGGTGAGGGAGTACGTAGCCGATCGCACGACCGTCCTCGGTGACACCTCTGCCCCCTACAACTACTGGGTGTCGAAGCTGGACAAGTGGCCTGAACTCGCGCTGTATGCCCTGGAGGTGCTTGCTTGTCCTGCGGCTAGCGTCTTGTCAGAGAGGGTGTTTAGTGCGGCTGGGGGAATCATCACGGATAAGCGTACCCGCCTGTCAACCGACAGTGCCCACAGGCTTACACTCATCAAGATGAACAAAGCCTGGATTTCCCCAGACTTCTCTTCTCCACCAGCGGACAGCAGCGATACCTAAGCAATACGTAGGCTGCACCCGCGGATGGAAGCATCGTTCTCTATCACCATCAAAAACGGGGACCTTTTTGCTTCATCAATCTATGTATAATATTCCTCCTCCTCCTCCTGCTCCTCCTCCTGAAACCTGACGTAATCACGCCGAACGGGCAATTTTTCTTAGGCCCACAAGGCTCAGTCATATAATTTTTGTAAACAATTTTTATACGTTTCAATGCTCATTAAAGCGTTGAAACTTGCACCTGAACCAATTTTTATTTTAACTGGGCTGCTTCCAGGCCTAGTTACCAATTAAGCCACATTAACCAAAGCGATTAATTGGTTTCACCTGCCCTCTTGGTTGGGCATGGGCAATTTTTCTGAGGTACATTAGTACTGTTGGTACACCAATTTTTTTGGGCCCTCGCCTATAGTGTAATCCAATTAATTTTTTGCCCACCTGCATTAAAGCTGACGTTACATCAGCTGTGCTGGGCACTGCAATGGGATATATTTATGTACCGCCAGTGGCTTCCTGGGACCCACCCATGCTGTCGGTCCACATGGACTTCCCATTAGGGAGATGTACGTGCCTGTGTATACTTATAAAAAACTCGAGCCTGACTGGGGCATGCAGTTTGGGCCGAAGCCCACCTGCATTTAATCTGACGTTAGCTCTGCTGTCCAGGGCACTGCAATGGGATACATTTATGTACAGCGGGTGGGTTCCAGGGAGCCACCCATGCTGTGGGTGCACACGGAATTCCCATTGCGGAGTTGTACCTGCCTGTGACTATTTATAAAAAACCGCAGTCTGACTGGGGCATGCAGACACCTTGACAGAATGAATAGTGTGTGGCACATAGGTTCCCCATTGCTATGCCCACGTGTGCAGCTCCTGATGGCGGTTGCACAGGATTATATTTCTCATTGCTTCTGTACAGCATTGTGGGCTATCGTCCTGCCCCTTTTAAAGAGGGTCGCTGCCTAGCCGTGCCAACCCTCTGCAGTGTGTGCCTGCGGTTCCTCCTCATGGCAGACGCACTTATAAATAGACATGAGTGTGGCGTGGCATGAGGGCAGCTGAAGGCTGCGCAGGGACACTTTGGTGTGTGCTGTGGACACTGGGTCATGCGGGGGGGGGGGGGGGGGGTTGGGCAGCATGTAACCCAGGAGAAGTGGCAGCGGAGTGTCATGCAGGCAGTGATTGTGCTTTGTTGGAGGTAGTGTGGTGCTTAGTTAAGGTATGCATTGCTAATGAGGGCTTTTCAGAAGTAAAAATTGTTGGGGGGGGGGCCCACTCTTGCCGCTATTGTGGCTTAATAGTGGGACCTGGGAACTTGAGATGCAGCCCAACATGTAGCCCCTCGCCTGCCCTATCCGTTGCTGTGTCGTTCCCATCACTTTCTTGAATTGCCCAGATTTTCACAAATGGAAACCTTAGCAAGCATCGGCGATATACAAAAATGCTCGGGTCGCCCATTGACTTCAATGGGGTTTGTTATTCGAAACGAACCCTCGAGCATCGCGAAATTTTCGTCCCGAGTAACGAGCACCTGAGCATTTTGGTGCTCGCTCATCTCTAATAATAAACATTACATTACCTTAAATTACTGGACATTGGTGATCCTCCTAATATAAATTCCAGTATCTGCTCCATTCCCCAAAGAACAAGCGCATCAAGAGGTGGTAGGATGCCCAGGGCCCAAAGAAAGGGCAAAAACAAAAAGACGATGTGTAAGACTTTGTTGGCCAAAACTAAAGCTGGTACGCTTGTGATAAATCTGCAAAGAAACAAAGTATCACAAAGGTCATCATGCTGGGGGTTTAATGGTCTCTTCAAAGCATAAAACAGATGACAGTGAACCTTTATTACACAGCAACTAACAGAAAATTATAAAAAAAGCTAAATATTAAATAAACAGCTCATCACATTCAAATCACAGCATGCACTTTTTTTTGCCTTCCTCTGGATCAACGCTGCAGGATAAGGAGCGTTCACACAGCATTCGAGGTCTCCGTAACAGCTGCAGAAAACAGGACTGTGGCGAGCCCCTCTACGGAAACATTAACTTGTATTGTGAAATGGATGGACACCCCTTACCCCTCTGGTGTCCGTTTTGCAAGGTAATCATTCATTTGCGCTTTATTCGGACTATGGAGTAATGTAATTGTCTACGCTATTCTATACTCCAAACAAAATGGAAAAAGGACACCAAGAGGGTAAGGGGCGTTCGTTCATCTAACAATACAAGTAAATGGTTCAGTACATTTCCTTTGGGAGTTCCGTTACAGTGCTGGCCTTTGCAGTTGTGATGGAATCCCCAAAACAGAATCACATAGTGTGTTAAAAAGAATCCGTGTACGCTCTCTGATAGGCTGACCTAGATGGATGTGTGTTTTTTCATCCTTACATACTAGGTTACTGTTCTTTTTCCATTTCTTGGATGAAATGAACCCAATCAATGGTAAGAGATTGGTGAAATACGAATAGAAGACGTTCGCGTGCCATGCATTTTTCTTTGCAGCTGTTTTTTAATTTTTTGAATGCAACATGGCCATGAAACCCAGGAAGCGAATAGGTGGCGAGACAGAGAACAAATCTTATCTGAATACCCCACAAGTGGAAACGTTTTACCCGATCGCCAACATAAAATGTTATTTTGTAGTTAAATTGTATCCAAATATCTAAACACAGCTGTACTCACATATAGTTGTCAGTACATACAACAGTTTAGAATCCTCCCATCTATCCGTCTAGTAATATAAGTTAATTGTAATGAAGACGGAGAAGTAATCACCACATAGACCACATCTGCTACGACACAGACCAAATATATGTGATCTACAACGTAGCCTGTATACCCACTCCATGATCAATTAAACTCCAAAGTCCAAAGCCATGTTGCTCCAACCCAATAATATAGCTACATCTACTTATATAGGCAGCACTACATCCATTACAGCAGCATTAACATATGTAAAGTTTAATACTTTTTTAGGTCACGGCTCAATGATGATGAAATCCAGTTATCTACAATTCCAAGAGCCAGAATACAGGTCATGTGAGCAGCCAGCATCAAGGTGCCTACAACAAGATTAGCAGCCCTGTAACTTGCAGGGGGCTGCATTGCTGAGGATGAAGGAGCTTCAGAACAAGGTTCCTGGTTCCAGCGCCAGGAATAATCCCACGGCTATGTAGGAAAAAGTTTGATTCACTTGAATGAAGCCACCTTGCCGTTCCCTGAATAATGAGTGGATGAGACCCATGATGGGCAGCGAAATTCACAAATGGAATTCTGACCCTTGGTTGTCAGGATCGTCGGAAGTACAAGAGCTCAGATCCCAAACAATCATGAAGAATATGCCATTTTTAGGTGTAAATACCCCTTTAACACCTTAACATTCGCCCATAGGTCTTTTGACGACAACCTTTATTCTGCAGCACCCGGAGGCTTGACCATCACTTCCTGGTTTCCCAGCTACGGTGACCTATGAGGCTCAGTCTCTGGCTGACCTCACTGGCTTTCTGACACACTACTATACGGATGTATAGTAGTGTATTAGGGTTCAGTCAGATGAGCAAAATTTTCACGCAATGTATAGGTGTGGGGGGAAAAAAAAATTAATCGCACATCCTGTGTAGAACAAAAATCGCGAGACCGGGTGCGTTTGCACTCACATGTCCTATCTTTTACAAATGCGAATTTTAAGCGCTTGTAAAAAATGGACATGTGACCGCTTTCATTGGAAAGCATTGGCTCTAATACAGACGTTTTTAAAACATGCCTATACTAGCGTGAAAAAAAACCGCTCGTCAGACTAGGCCTTAGAAGGATGAAAAAAGATGGTGATATCAAAGTCCCCTGGTGGGACAAAAATAAAAAGTTAACCCCTTAACGACGAGCCCATAGTGTTTTTACGTCCTCCTGAAGTGGACTTTATTCTCTGAGGACGTAAAAACATGTGTCCTGCAAAAAATAAAGCCCCTCGGGCTATGGACGCCCCCCCCCCCCCCCCCCGGCAATGCGATCGGCGCTATCCAATGCGCCGATCGCAAAAAAGTAAATAAAAGTACAAAAAGAGTTAAAGATTCAGCTGCCCTGATGGATCGGATCCATCAGGGCAGCTGAAAATACTCACCGAGGTCCGCCGCACTGCTCCCCGCTCTCCTGCCGCTCCGGGCCCCGAAGCCGATCTTCTGCGCATGCGCGCCAGGCGGCATTACGGCAGCCGCATGCGCAGAAGGCCCGGCGCCGCGGGAGATTTAAAATCTCCTGGCTTCCGGCTCCTGTAGGTAGCCGGGAGGCAGGAGATGTCAGCGGGGACCGGCGATCGCGGAAAAGTGCAAAAAAATTTTAAAAAAGTAGTTTCACCTCCCCTCATGGATCGGATCCATGAGGGGAGGTGAAAATACTCACCTCAGGTCCGCCGATGTCCCCGGTGTTCCAGGAGCTGAAGTCCCCCTCTGCGCATGCGCGCCCGATGATTGACATCGGGCGCGTGCACAGAGGGGCTCGAGCCGCGGGAAATTCAAAATCCCTCTGCTCCTGGCTGCCATATACCGGGGACATGATCACTGTTATCCAATCGATAACAGTGATCATGTAAAGTAAAAAAAAAATGTAAAAAAGTAAAAAAAAAAAAAGTAAAAAAAGTTTTGAAAAGTTTAAAAAAAAGGTAAAAAAGCGTATGTTTCATCTCCCCTCACGGATTATATCCGTGAGGGAGGATGAAAGTAGGTACATAAGGCCCCCGGATTTATCCGCGGACCTTATCCCAGCTTCTGTGCACGCGCCCGTCGCCAAAATGGCGGACGCATGCGCAAAACCTGTGGATTGCCAAGATAATTTAAATTCTCCCTGCTCCTGGCTACAAAACGTAGCCAAGAGCATGGAGATTTCACGGGGAACAATGGTCGCTGGGAGCCTGGAGCAGTGACAGGTGGCCTCGTTGAGCGGTCGCCGGTCACGTAATAAAAAAGTAGCACTCTAACATAGGTCGGTCTCAAATGACCGGATAGGAATTACGGATTCCGCATGCGTCTGATCCGCGGTAATACGCAGATCAATCGCATTGGATTACACAATTCCGCTCACATTAGTGGGTTGGAATTGTGTAATCCACTCGCAGAAAAGAGAACGCAGCAGGTTCTATTTTACCGCAGCTATCCGCAAAATAGAGCCCATTGTGCTCCATGGTCGGGGATATACCCGCAGTCCATACGCAACTACATTGTATACAGGCTGCGGGTACCCGCGTCATCGCTAAGCGAGGGTTTGGGAAATGCAAACAACAAAAAAGGTGTACTGCGCATGACCGCCTGTGTGAGTAGGCAGTTATGCGCAGTACATTACGCGGCCGTACGC
This sequence comes from Eleutherodactylus coqui, assembly GCF_035609145.1. Classification (NCBI taxonomy): domain Eukaryota; kingdom Metazoa; phylum Chordata; class Amphibia; order Anura; family Eleutherodactylidae; genus Eleutherodactylus; species Eleutherodactylus coqui. The sequence goes on from NC_089842.1 coordinate 172,415,883, forward strand.
AGGGTCACAGCCGGGCTCACAGATGAAATCCACTGCGGGCCTCCACAAGTGGATTCCGCCTACGGCTGCCTGAGCACGGCGTTATTCAGACCGCTACCTGTAATACGTAATTTACAAGAAGCCCCGGGAACGCTTGCCTTCATGCAGTTCCAGGAGCAGCTTGTTGAGCGCCTTCTGTGTGAGACCGCCGCACCTCCGCAAGATTACGGAGACTCACGGAAAGCCACTTTTTACACCCCATACCCACCGCTGAGGTCAAGAAATGACCCCCAAAAAGCATGAGAGGAGGGGTGGATACATTGTTTTATTGCCCCATGGGCCCATTTCAACCAGCCTCCGTAATTACCCCTGTCTTCGGAAATACTACACAGTTCACATTATTACTTTTATCTAAGGTTTGCGAACGCCGAAAAGGGCGCGGAGTGTGTGTGTGTGGGGGTTGGGATTTTTAGGGAGTCAATTTTTATTCCATACAAATAAGCAATGGGGCCTGGAATTTATTCAGTTGTGCCCTGAAATCCAACGGGTGTTCCCTCCTTTATAGGCCTTGCCATGCGTCCTGTAAGTAGATGAGGGCCACAATGGGTATGTTTCTGAACACAGGACAAACAGGGGTATCCATTTTGGGGTGAACATCTTCATTCCTATGTACACTGTACAAAAAAACTGGTTTTAAATTTAAAAAATTGCCCAAAAAATTGAAAATCGTAACTTTTTCCTTCTGCTTTGCTTAGATTCATTCAAATACTGTGGGGTCAAAATACGCAGTACACCCCTGGATGAATTTGTTAAGGGGTCTAGTTTTCAAAATGGGGTCATTTGAGGGGGTTCTTTATAGTTTTGGCCGCTCAATGGCTCTATAAGTGGGCAATGGGGCCTGAAATTTATTCAATTGTACCCTGAAATCCAATGGGTATTCCTTTCATTGTAGGCCTAGCCATGGGTCCTGTAAGTCTATTAGGGCCACAATGGGTATGTTTCTGAACACGGGACAAACAGGGGTATCCATTTTGGGGTGAAAGTCTTCATTTATATGTGTGCTGTACAAAAAAACCTGTTTTTAAATTGACGCAATAGCCCAAAAAATGAAAATCGTAATTTTTTCCTACTGCTTTGCTTAGATCTATTCAAAAATTGTAGGGTTAAAATACACAGTACACCCCTAGATAAATTCGTTAAGGGGTCTAGTTTTAAAAATGGGGTCATTTGTGGGGGTTCTCTATGGTTTTGGCCGCTCAAGAACTCTACAAGTGGGCAATGGGGTCTAAAAGGACTTCAAGCAAAATCTATGTTCTGAAAGCCACCGATTACTCCTTTCATTTTGGGCCCCGTTGTGCATGCGGACATAAGATTAGGGCCACAATGGGTATATTTCTGAAAACAGCTCAAACAGGGGTATCCATTTTGGGGTGCAAGTCTTCCTTCATATGTGTGCTGTACAAAAAAAGCTGTTTTTAAAATGACAGAATTGCCAAAAAAACAAAAATCCTAATTTTTTCCTTTTGCTTGGCTTGAATTTATTCAAAAACTGTGGGGTCAAAATATGCAGTACACCCCTAGATAAATTCCTTAAGGGGTCTAGTTTTCAAAATGGGGTCATTTGTGGGGGTTTTCTATGGTTTTGTGCACTCAAGAACTCTATATGTGTGCTATGGGGCCTAAAAGGACTTCAAGCAAAATTTCTGTTTTAAAAGACACTGACTACTCCTTTCATTTTGGGCCCCTTTGTGGACTCAGATATAACATTAGGGCCACAATGGGTAGATTTCTGAACACGGGAGAAACAGGGGTATCCATTTTGGGGTGTAAATCCTCATTTTCATGTAAACTATAGGAAAAAAAATAGATCTTTAAAATGACATATTTGCAAAAATATGAAATTTTACTTTTTCTCCTCTAAATTGAATTAATTCCTGAAAAAAAACTGTGGGGTCAAAATACTCATGACACCCCTCAGTCAATACATTAAGGGGTGTAGTTTTTAAAATGGGGTCATTTGTATCTATTATTCTGACACTCATGAGCCTTTCCAATCTTGGCTTGGTATAGGAAAACAAAGTGTTCCTCAAAATGCTGAAAAGTAATGTTAAATTTGTACGTCTCCTAAATGGTTAAAAAAACCCGAAAGTTTTTCCAATGTGCGCCCAAAATAAAGTAAACAGGTGGAAATATAAATCTTAGCAAAAATTTCTATATTATGTTTGCACATATGTAAGATATTGCAGTTGGAAATGTGAAAAAAATGACGATTTTTTAAAAATTTTCCCAATTTTGGCGCTTTTAATAAATAAACACAAATTCTATCGGTCTTTTTTTTCCACCTAAATGAAGTACAACATGTGGCGAAAAAACAATGTCAGAATCGCTTGGATATGCAAAACCTTTATGGTGTTTTTCCATGTTAAAGTGACACATGTCAGATTTGCAAAATTTGGCCTGGTCATTAAGGCGCAAATAGGCTTGGTGACTAAGGGGTTAAAAAACATGACCAAAAAAAATAGTTAAAAAAGATAATAAAAATAAAAACACATCAAAACCATAGCGTTCCCTCTTAAAGTACTTTTTTTTTTATTACACATATGGTATTGCTGTATTCGTAATGATCAAGAGAAAAAAGTTGGTACATTATTTAAACCGCACAGTGGTCGCCATGAAAAAAAAAAACCAAAATTACAAACATGGTGAAAATAGCTTACAAAAAAAACTAATAGAAAGTGATCTAAATGTTGCATGGATCAACAAATGGTATCTTTAAAAAGTACAACTCCTATTTATTCCAAAAGATAAATAAATAAATAAACCTCACATAACACCGTTGACAAAAATCGAAAAAAAACGTTGAATGCAGCGATAAAAATAAAAAACATGCCAGAATTGTAGATGTTATTAATCTTGCCTCTAGAAAAAAATGGAATAAAAAGCAATCAAAATGTTATAGGTTTCCAAAAATGGGATAAATGAAGACTAGAGTTTATTCCGCAAAAAACAAGGCCCCATAGATCTATGAATCTTTAAAAAAAAGGAAAAAAGTGTTTTATTTGTGTACAAAAATAGCAAAACATTTAAAAAAAAAACTTTAGAAAATTGGTATCGTTAGAATTGTGCTGATCCAGAGAATAATGTTATCAGATTATTTTGCACACTGAATGGTAGTTGAAAGTTAAATCTATAAAACAAATGACATTATTTTTTTTCCCCAATCCCCTTGAAAAAAATTAATTAAAAACTTACAGTGCATTATATTATCCAAAAATATTGCTATTGGAAAATACAACTTGCCCAGCAAAAAAAGAAGGCCTCATCTGGCTATGTCAACAGAAAATGTAAAAATAAAAAAGGGTGATCAATGAGTGGAACAGGTTACCACAGGAGGTGGCGAGTTCTCCTTCAATGGAAGTGTTCAAATAAAGGCTGGACAGACATCTGTCTGGGATGACTTAGCGAATCCTGCACTGAGCAGGGGGTTGGACCCGATGACCCTGGAGGTCCCCCAGTGATAAAAACTTCTGAAATGTCACTATGACAAGTAAAAAGCTTCTGAAAATGTTTAGTTATACTTGAACCCCTTTATCCAAAAGGATGTACATGCAAGTCGTCTGGGTGCAGGGTTTGTATGGAGTGGAGTCTTTGACAGCTGACACCTCCCCAAAACATTCATGGCCACCAATTTTGTTGATCACTGCAGTTAACCCTGCCATGTATTTATGCCCATCAAGGCATGCCTGCGGTATGTCTTGATAGACTGTCTGTCAGAATACAGTATAATGCAATACTATAGTTTTTCTTCTACAGCATTGCTTTCGTAGCAATTGCATCCTACAGAAACATTTCTTCAACTATACAATGCAGGAAAGACCCTGGAGGTCCCTTCCAACTCTACCATTCTATAAAAAAAATTAAAAAGTATGACTCCTGGAACACGACGATGAAAAAAACCTGAAAAATTAGTTGGTCATTAAGCACAAACCAGCTGTCACTAAGGGGTTAAGGAATTGCTGTGCATGCCTTTCCCTAATATATAAACAGTTACGCACCCCTTTAACTTGGCTGCTATAAATCAAGGGAAGCCAGCGGGTGCTACTGCCAACTAGGATGTCACAACAGAGACTGCTCAATGTACAAACTTCACAGCCCTCTGATCAAGGCGCATCCAGCATTTACATGTGGAGCACACTAGATCACAGCGCTAGTGCTGCAACCTATCCTCTAGCATGTGCCTGGAAGCGTTTATCCTATCGGTATTGTTGTATCTTGTCTCCACCAGAAGAATGGGTGGAGACAAGATGCACGCCCACAGTCAGCACACAATTTCAATGGCTGCCCTGGAAAATGGGTGGAGGCACAGTGAATGCCCCCAGATTTTGATTGGGTTTTCCTGTAGTCCCCGCGGCGGCTGTGCTGGCTCACATGTGAAGTCCCAGCTCCGGTCTCCCTGTTGCTCTGTAAATTCGGCCGCCGGCCCCTTTGCTCAGCAACCATGTAAGCTCCCAGCTCCGCTGCTGCTGTAGCATCTGTGGCACTGTCAGGCTCAGACTTCTGTCAGCTGTCACTGTCCTGGCGCTCTGGCTTCTTCCCTCACTGCTCGCGGCTGCTGTCCGGTGGCCGTCTGCCTTCTCGTGCCCGCTCTGCGTTAGTTCTCCCTGTCATTGCTCGTCCGGTGTCCATGGAGCCGCCAGCGCTTAACTGCGCACCGATTCAGGTAGGTAAGCGCTGGACGATAACCTCCACTCCCGTTCCCCCCTGTCACTCTTCCCAGAAGCCTCTGATTAGCGCACAGAGCTGTAATCCCCTCCACACGGAACACAGCTTACGGCGGCCCCGCTGTCTCTCCCCGGCACTCGTTGTGCGGCCCGGCCGTACGTCTCTGGGACAGTCTAAGGAGTGTGGCTGGCAGTCGCATGTGCTTGCCACGCCAGCCAAGCCTTGTCTTCACCCCTAAGTTCCAGGGGAGACAAGATACAACAATACCTATACTACCGATCATTTTCATAACAGAACTCCTGGAATGGTGTTAAAGGGGTTTTACCAGAATTAACTTTTATCGTCTATCCTATGGATAGGTGACACAAGTCTGATCAGTGGGGGTCTCACTGCTGAGCCCCCCACTGATCCTGAGAACAGGGGTCCTGTGTCCCCCTCCACTCCTCACTGCACCCCTGCACAATGGCAAGGAGAGTTAATGGAGCAGTGGTCGCACATGTGCAGTGCTGCTCCACTCATTTTCAATGGTACTGCCGGAGATAGTGGAGTACAAGAGTTTGGCCATTTCCGTCAGCCTCACTTTTTTCATCATTTTTGCTTCCATATGTCACCCTGGTTGCCGCTGCTTTATGGGGCGGGCTTTGGAGGAATCAGTCTCCTTCCACCTCTGGCAGTTGTCACTGTAGTTTCTCCTTACGTTCACTGCAGAATGAGTCTCCTCAAATATACTGCCATGTTTCGGCTGATTCTCTGCTCCTTCCTGACCAGTAGTAGAGAAAAAAAAAAACAATTTACTGTCTGTTCTGCATTGAGCAGAGGATCAGTAAGTAGATACCTGGCTGTGGGAAGGGTAACCAAGGGTGCTCCAGAACGTAGCTCATCAGGTGGAAGCACCATACTGTATAAGAGCAGTTTCACATGAACATAGTACGAGCACACTTGTGCGCCCCTATTACAGTCACATGTCCTGGCCTGACTGAGGGTCTAAAAATTCAATTTGACAGCATCATAGGGACCTAAGATGCACACTGTCAGTTAGGCCTCCCTCACACAGACGTTTGCAGAAACGCAGCATTTACTGCAGATTCAGCCTGGTTTCAGCAGCGCTGGCATGCGTTATGTCAGCATTTTGGCTGCGTTTTCAACACAGCTAAAAATGCAGCCAAGGATGCTGAAAAAAAAAATTAATAAAAAAATAAAATAAAAACTCACCTTGCAGGTGCTGTCAGGGTTCCCGCCAGTGTTTTCGCAGCTTCTGGCTGGCTGCTGGGCACTTGTCAAGCCGGCAAAACCTCTATTGCTAGTGACGGGTATTGAATTCTCCTCCCAGCAGGAGATTGCTCTGATTGGCTGAATCGGCTGAGTGACAACCCTCTCAGCCCATCACAGCCAGTGCTGGATGCACGAATCACAGCCACTGAAATGGGCGGCGACACAGGGCCGAAAACGTCCAAAGATAGAGCATTCTTTGCTGTCAAAGTGCTCGTTGAGATCTTGAATGGGAGCGTTGTACAGCGTCGAGCGCTGCGCTGAAAAAGGCTGTACAAAAATGGCCTTAGGGTTGTTAGACCAACAGTCCGGACTTGCTATAACACAGGCACGCAGTAGCTGTGTTGGGGCGGACCGGACTCCGGATGCAGGATGCCCGTAGCGAATTCCAGCTGTGAGCCCAGCCGGCGACCCTGCTATTCCTGTGTTGCATATGACCGCAGCGACTCGCCGACGATCATGCACAGTACACTTGTGGTTTTTTTTTCAATGTTTGTAATTCCCATGCCATCCCTAAGTGATGACACGGGTACTCGCAGCCCATATGCAATGTCAATTGTGTATGGGCTGCGGGTCGGTCAGCCTCCATAGACTTCAATGGAGGACATTCGCTGCAAAATAAAGCATGCTGCAATTTTTGTTACGCTTGCACAATACGCAATTCATATCTGCGACTGTGAACAAATAAAAAAAAAAATAAAATAGAAAGTACACGCCTTTCAATGAGTTTTGCTGCAGATCTTCCACATGGGCACCAATCGCGGATTATGCAATTGGAATCTGCCCGTCTGAGCCTTAGGCCGGTTGTCCACGGGCAAAGCAATATACCGCCGCGGATTTCTGCCACAGGGGAGCAATAATGTCGCCGTGATTTTTATATGCAAGCAGAAAATTGGCGTGATTTTCCGTTCATGTACATCGGGTTGCGCCTTCCAGTTATCCTACGGAAAGTGTTCATTGCGTTACCCGTGTGCAGATTATCGCCGCAGGTAATGCAGTGAAATATAGCCCGTGGACAGAAGGCCTTACCCTAATGTAAAACTGACCCAAATATCGTAACTTTTCATTGGACCCTTTAACAGCATGTAAATGGCAAATGCCAACGTTTTGAGATCTATACAATAATTATGATATCTAATAGTGACACGCCTTTAAGGAGCAACTAAACTTTAAAAAAAAAAAAAAACTTTCGATATGTTTTGATTGCCGAGACACCCACTGATTGCTACAAAAAAAAAACAGGCAGAACCGCTCACCTCAGCATTGTGCCCGTTCGGCTGTTTCCGTCACTGCTCAGAGGGGTGTATAGGCTCCATTTCAAGTCTATGGAGCCCTATACCACTCACAATGACAGCCAAATAGACACAGCACTCCGCTAAATGCTTCTGTCCATTTGTTTTAGCAATGTGAGGGTCTCAGCAGTAGGACCCCCCAATGATAAAAACGTCTGAGATGTCACTATGACAAGTAAAAAGTTTCTGAAAACATTTAGTTATACTTGAACCCCTTTATCCAAAAGGACAGACGTACATGAAAGTCCTCCGGGTGCAAAGTTTGTATGGAGTGGAGTCTTTGACAGCTGACAACTTCCCAAAACATCCATAATCACCAATTTTGTTGATCACTGCAGTTAACCCTTTAAATGCCCTGATCAACGTTTGGGGACCCCGAACGGCCCCATGCGATGAGATCACAAGGGGTCTTTCAGTTGTTGTGGCAGCCCAGACCTTGTGAAGGCCCCCAGGGCTGCCATGTATTTATACCTATCAAGGTATGTCTTGCCTGCGGTATGTCTTGATAGACTCTGTCGGAATACAGTATAATGCAATACTATAGTATTGCTTTCGTAGCAATTGCATCCTATACAAATCTATACATTTCTTAAACTATACAATGCAGGAAAGTCACCGTAAACGTTACCTGTGTGCAAGGTCAACAGCAATAAAAGCGAAGATATAGACGGGTCTCAGAAGTGGTGTGATTTCATAAGTGTCTTGTGCATGAAAAGTAGCCGTCTCTGTGGCTGAATTGACGATTAAAGAATATTCTCCTATACAAATGGTTACCCAACCAAATATAAAGATCATGATTGTTCCTCCTGTGTTTTTGTACAACAGGTCTATCCTATGTGGCATCAAATACCATGTCCCCAGACCACACAGAACCCCAGCAAGGATGGAATGAAATATCAGGTTTGCTATAAACTTCTTGCCCGGTATTATGAATTTCACAGTCTCTGAGCCAAGGCAGCTTGAAAAGTCAAAGTCGTCCTCATCTGTGAGGGTATTTTGATTCTGTAGCCTTTCTATGGTGGACGTCTTCCTGCGGGCATACTGGTTTAAAAGCTGCATGACGAAGGAGGCGATAAGCATCAGTCCTGCTGAGAGTGCGGCAGCATAGTAGTCTTCTAGGATATGGACCTCGTATAGCACGGTGCCCACACCGCCGAGGACCCATGGTGTCAGAAACAAGATCACTTGATTGATGTATATGTAAGGAGGAGCGCTGTAGCCCAACTTGAATCGTGGACCGCCAAGAATTGTTTGTGGAAACCGTTTCCAGAAGAATTCCTGCTTGTAATCATTTAGTAAAGGAACATCAGGACCCATTCTTCTTTATCACAGCTTTGGGTTTGGTTTCATCTTCTATGTGGTGAAATGGGGATATCTAAAAAGTAACAAAACCACAATAAAATAACCATTTTGCAATAAGTGGCAAGATCACACTTATACTGCTATAACTGAACAATTAAAAGGGGTTTGCCAGGCAAATTGCTGGAGTCAAACCACTTGGGATCCCCGGCAATCAGCTGAACATCCAGCCATTGTCACTGTAGTAGGATCGGACGGCGTCATCAGGCTTGTACGCAGAAGCATCAGATGGCTTCACTACCATTGAAATCAATGGAAACACTGCCTCCTATTACACTTCAACGGCCAATCCCGATGTCGGTGAAGTGTGATAGGAGGCAGTGCTCGAACTGTTCTCAATGGGAGGGAAGCCCTCTTTGACAATTCTGCCTCTGACCATGATGACAACATCTGGCCTCGCTGCACTGACAGCGGCCAGGCGATCAGCTAATCACTAGGGATACCGAGAGGTGGGTCCGCGGCCAGGGGCGTAACTATAGAGGGTGCAAGGGATGCGGTTGCACCCGGGCCCAGGGTATGCGGTTGCACCCGGGCCCAGGAGCCTTAGGGGGCCCATAAGGCCTCTCTTCTCCATATAGGGAGCCCAGTACTATGAATAAAGCATTATAGTTGGGGGCCCTGTTACAAGTTTTGCATTGGGGCCCAGAAGCTTCAAGTTATGTCTCTGTGCAGCATGGGTTGGGTACGGGTACAGATACAGATAGAGGGGGGGCCCCAGCTCACCTTTTGCATCAGGGCCCCTGAGCCTTTACTTACGTCCCTGTCCGCGGCAGTTACCTACTGATGACCTATATTGAGGATAGGCTATCAATAGAATTTGCCCGAAAAGACCCTTTAACCCCTTAGTGACCAAGCCTGTTTGCGCCTTAATGACCAGGCCAAATTTTGGAAACCTGATGTGTCACTTTAACATAGAATAACTCCGTAAAGGTTTTGCATATCCAAGTGATTCTGACATTGTTTTTTCGCCACATATTGTACTTCATTTAGGTGGTAAAAATAGACCGATAGATTGTGTTTATTTATTAAAAGCGTCAAAATTGGGAACATTTTGAAGAAAATTGTCATTTTTTCCTATTTTCAATTGCGATATCTCAAATATGTACAAACATACTGTACAACTTTTTGATGAGATATAAATTTCCATCTGTTTACTCTATTCTGGATTCACACTGAAAAAACTTTTTTTTAACCATTTAGAAAATGTACAAATTTAACATTGGGGTCATTCCGTGTCAGTTCAACCAACGCTCCCGGTCGACCATCTCAGATTTCAATGAAACTTTGCACAAAGATAGACCCTGACCCTAAACTAAGATAGCCAGAATATTAGGCTTCAAAGTGCTTTGGTTCACGAGCTACAGGTCTTAATCTAGGGGGTTGTCATATGATTACAGCGCGCAACCTGAAAAAAGTGGCGATTTCAATCCATTGCCAAGCCAGTTCTAATGACTCTAGAGCAATGAAACTTCACACACTAGGAGAACTTTTGGTGCTGAATCCAGCTAAGCTACTCAGACTGCCACTCTTATCATCATTCTGCCACCATTGCATGTCAAAGTAGCTGAAAAATTCTATTGCGCAAAATAAAACTCATATTTTAAGCAGTAATAACTCATAATCAATGCAATCCAACTCAGCTATGAATTTATCAATGTGTACTCCATAGAAATGTTTCTCATTATTCACATTATGGACCCAAAAGGATGCATAGCTCTTAAGATACAATGAGTCAAAAATGGCAAAAAACACTTTTTTGCTCATTTTTCCCTTTTTCAAAGGCGAAAATCGGAATGTACTCCATTTTTATTTTTTTTCATTTTTGTTCTATTTGGAAGAGAAGTTTTTGCTCTACAAGATTCGATGTTTTTCATTTTGTTCCCAGACCTTCTAGATGGGAAAATATCAATGCCTGTGAAGGTCCTATGCACTCGCGGAGGTCAAATAATAAAATAAGTGTAAGTTTTGCATGGATGTATAATTAGTTTAGAAATCATGAGAAGGTAAATTATTTTTGGAATGAGACAACTTTTTGTGCTCAAGAAACTTATGTGATCAAAAATTGCATGGCGAGTTCAGGTGAGCCACAAGCTTTGGCCTAAGATGGTCAGAATATCATTGAGTGTTGCATAATGATTGTGGTATATTACAGTGATCACTGGGCTTATTTAGCACTCTATCCATATTGGATACTAAGATTATCTAAGGCTAGCATTTGTGTAATAAATAACTAGTTATGTGATCAAAAATTGCATGGCGGGTTCAGAACTAGTTATTTATTACACAAATGCTAGCCTTGGATAATCTTAGTATCCAATATGGATAGAGTGCTAAATAAGCCCAGTGATCACTGATACCACAATCATTATGCAACACTCAATGATATTCTGACCATTTTAGGCCAAAGCTTGTGGCTCACCTGAACTCACCATGCAATTTTTGATGGCATAAGTTTCTTGAGCACAAAAAGTTGTCTCATTCCAAAAATAATTTACCTTCTCATGATTTCTAAACTAATTATACATCCATGCAAAACTTACACTTATTTTATTATTTGACCTCCGCGAGTGCATAGGACCTTCACAGGCATTGATATTTTCCCATGTAGAAGGTCTGGGAACAAAATGAAAAACATCGAATCTTGTAGAGCAAAAAATTCTCTTCCAAATAGAACAAAAATGAAAAAAAATAAAAATGGAGTACATTCCGATTTTCGCCTTTGAAAAAGGGAAAAATGAGCAAAAAAGTGTTTTTTGCCATTTTTGACTCATTGTATCTTAAGAGCTATACATCCTTTTGGGTCCATAATGTGAATAATGAGAAACATTTCTATGGAGTACACATTGATAAATTCATAGCTGAGTTGGATTGCATTGATTATGAGTTATTACTGCTTAAAATATGAGTTTTATTTTGCGCAATAGAATTTTTCAGCTACTTTGACATGCAATGGTGGCAGAATGATGATAAGAGTGGCAGTCTGAGTAGCTTAGCTGGATTCAGCACCAAAAGTTCTCCTAGTGTGTGAAGTTTCATTGCTGTAGAGTCATTAGAACTGGCTTGGCAATGGATTGAAATCGCCACTTTTTTCAGGTTGCGCACTGTAATCACATGACAACCCCCTAGATTAAGACCTGTAGCTCGTGAACCAAAGCACTTTGAAGCCTAATATTCTGGCTATCTTAGTTTAGCGTCAGGGTCTATCTTTGTGCAAAGTTTCATTGAAATCTGAGATGGTCGACCGGGAGCGTTGGTTGAACTGACACGGAATGACCCATTGATCATTTTGGAACACTGTGTTTTCCTACACCAAGCCAAGTTTGCAAAGGTTCAAAGGTGTCAGGATGATAGATACCCCCCCCCCCAAATGACCCCATTTTAAAAAATACACATCCTAATGTATTCACTGGGAGTTCCTGAGTAACCCTCAGGAAGTAATGCAATTTAGAGAAGAAAAAAATAAAATTTCATATTTTTACAAATATGCCATTTTAAAGACAGTTTTTTTCTGTAGTGCACATCGAAATGAGGATTTGCACCCAAAATGGATACCCCTGTTTGCCCTGTGTTCAGAAACATAAGCATCGTGGCCCTAATCTTATGTCCGTATGCACAACAGGGCCCAAACCAAGAGGAGCAGCCGGTGGCTTTCAGAACAGACATTTTACATGAAGGTGTTTGAGGCCCCATTGCCCACTTGTAGAGCCCTTGAGCGGCCAAAACGAAGGAGAATACCCACAAATGACCCCATTTTGAAAACCAGACCCCTTAACGAATTCCTCTAGGGGTGTACTGCGCATTTTTACCCCACAGTTCTTGAATGAATCTGAGCAAATCAGAAGGAAAAAATTACGATTTTCATTTTTTGGGCAATTGTGTCATTTTATTAACATTTTTTTTTTCGTACAGCACACATATGAATGAAGACTTGCACCCCAAAATGGAACTGTCACGTCCTCAACTTGCAGGGTTTTAATCCCCGCAGGGAGCATGTTTTTATGTCCCTGCGGAGATTAAATCCCAGCAAACCAGGATGTAAAAACACTATGGGGTGGTCACTAAGAGGTTAATATAAGGATACAAGAACAGAGGCATATTACGACTCCATATAACTTCCAAGTTCAAGAGAGCCATAATTGGTACACCCATAGTATATACTACCTCCATATGGCTACAACATTAAACAGAGGCAAATATAAAAAATACATTTGTAGCATGCTCCATCATATACCATATTCCAGCAGTATTGTGCAAGGGGATCATTGCTTTAAGGGGAAAGTTTCTTAAAGGGACTTTTACTATTGATTACAAATTCTCAATATAGGTCATTACTAGCTGATCAGTGGGGGTCTACCTCTCAGGATCAGCGCCTATCAGCTGATTGCTGAGCTTACTGTCAGTGTAAACAGAGCTGGAATCAGATAGTGCTGTCAACATTGCTGTTGTGGACTACAATACCCAGAGGGGTTATAAAAATTGGAGTTATTTAGTTAAAAAAAAAAAGACGGCTGAGAGGCGACCTAACAACTATGTATAAATATATCAGGGGACAATACAGAGATCTCTCCCATCATCTATTTATACCCAGGACTGTGACTGTAACAAGGGGGTGCCCTCTACGTCTAGAGGAAAGAAGGTTTCTACATCAGCATAGAAGGAGGTTCTTTACTGTAAGAGCGGTGAGACTGTGGAACTCCCTGTCTGAGGATGTGGTGATGGAGCACTCACTAAAGGAGTACAAGAGGGGCCTGGATGTTTTCCCTGAGTGATACAATACTATACGTTATAGTCACTTATGACTTCAGAAGGGTCGGTGATCTCAGGATTATTCAGGTTGCCAGATCAGAGTTGGGAATTTTTTTTTCTTAAATGGGAAAAATTGGCTTGTACCTCATTGTTTGGTTTTTTTTGCCTACCTCTGGATCAACATTGGGGGTAACAGGCTGAACTGGATGGCCATGTGTCTTTTTTTGGCCTTACATACTATGTATAGCACAGCTTCCCTCAAGCAACAGTAGCCTGTCAGTCAATTCTTGATGATCTATCATGCGGGAAGGCCATCAATATTAAAAGAACCTCTTTAATACGATGCCAAATAGAGAACTTGTACAATAGCGCAGTGTCTCCATCTCTGTAGAGTGGACAGAAGGTATACTTAGTAGCAGGTCTCATCAAGCATCACCAATTAATCTGTGTACTCACCTTCTGATACCCCTTCCTTCTTCTAGCCCCATGTCTTTGTTTCAGTCAAGGTATCCGAGACGCAAGGAGATATTATTTTCCTTTCTCTGACTACTACAAGCAGTCATAACAAATGTACAGGCAATTGCAGCAGGTAAGGAAATCCCTAGCCGGGGAGGGGGCATCATGGGAATAGCTCAGACTTATAAACATGAATCAACTTTGCATTTACCTACCTGCCAAACAAATGGATTTGCCTCCCTCGTTTGCATCACAAGGTCTGGATTTCCTGTTAGAAGGGAAGAGATTACAATTTAGTATGGTGTTCGCATTAAATGCTTGGAATAAGCTTGGAATATCAGAAATGGAACTTTCCATTCAATAAACGCTTTGCATTAATTAGAGATTTGTCCACATGGATACAGGTGGCTCACCGTCACATAATGGTTATCTGCAGGATTCTTTTCCTATTATTTGTCAGCTTTTTAACCAGAAACGTTTCCTTTTCTCCACATGGACAAAAGTTGATGAAGCATTTGTGGCTTATTGTGCTCCCTTAGTAATTGTAAACTCAAACCCTAGCAACCCCAAACAGTGTCACACCACCGCCCGTCCAGGTGACTAAGCATCCGAGCAGGCTTAACCCTTAGGCCGCTCTCACACATGCCTTCACAAGGCGGCATATTCTAAATCACCGCATTTTACCGCGATTTTGAGCGACATTTTTGAACACATTGTACAGCTTTATTAACGCACCCCATCATTGTGATGGGTGATGAGGTCCGTTAAAAAGCGCTAGAATGCTTAAAATTAGAACAAACAGCGCTCGAAAATCATGGCATTAGAAACGCCGTGTTTGAGAGCAGGTCTGTGAAATCAACGAAGGCGTTGTACCACTACTAGCGTAGCGTTTGAAACGCCACACTAATCGTGGTAAAAAGCGGCTATGTGAGAGCGGCCTTAAAGGGTTGAATGATTACAATACAAGTGTTTAAAAATGGGTCCAATGCTGTTAAAATAATGAAGGCAGGGGTAGTCACCCATTGTCAGATCTGGCAATCCAGTGCTGCAGCCCACGCACCATGTGACTGTTGCATCCAATCAGAGGTCACAGCATTATCAATCCGGACTCCCAGGATAATAGCACTGACGCGGATAGGACAGCAGGGCTACAGTGTTGGATCGCTGGGTCCAAGAGCGGCTTCGCATGGGCGTATTTGCGTACACAATATGCAGAGAGTAGGATCCATTGATTTCAACGGGTTCGTTCGCAATTCATTTTATTGCGTACAGGAAAAATAGGATCTGCTCTGTTTTGGTGCACCAAGGATCCCCACAGAAGTCAATGAGAGGTGCGCACCGCGCAATACACTGCGCAATTCTGAACACATCTGCAACTCATTAGGCTTAATAGTCATTTTAATTGGAGGCGTGTTCGTCTGAAAATGAACATGTTCTGCGTTCGCAAAACGTACAGTAAAGTGCGCCGGTAGGACCAAAAAAGGCTTGTTCATAACGCAAATAATTTGCGCTGAGTTGTGCTCAAAATCACATTCGCCCACATGAAGCCGCCCTAATGCCAGGAGAGTACCCATGCTCTCATTATTTTACCAACGTTGGACCGCACCAATGTTAGTAGTCCTGCCAGACACCATGATAGGTTTTTTTTAAAGGGAACTTGTCACGGCGTGCAGCATGAACCCGGGACAGATCTGCACAGTGCCCAGTGCCCACATGTAAGGGGGTACAGTGCAGATCTGCCTGTGGTGCGGGCATCCTGAACCCCCTCACAGAGAAGTCACACTGGTAAATGGACCCATTTAAAATAATGGGTTCTTTTCACGTGCAATTTCCTTCCCCCTCACAATGCACAGAAATCGCACATTAAAAGACTGACCGGCACAGAAATCACGTGAGTCAGAAACCAGAGGTTACGGATTTTGTGGCGTATTTGCGTTGCGGACTTCAGTGCGGAATATCTTTGACATCTATGAGGAAATTCTGCATCCCTAACCTACAAAACGTTTTTTTTTTTTGCAATGAAAAAAGGAAATTTATACCCCGCTCTGTTATAGGAACAGATTTTGGAAATTTCCACGGTGGATGTTCCTGCTATGCAGCATGTAAATATACTCTTAGGCCGGCTTCACACAAGCGGAAGCGCATTTGCGTGCAGTAAATAAACGCACCAATTGAAATGGCTAAATAGTTCCAGATCTGTTCTTTTCCAGCGCAATTATGAAGTCTTTCACGCATCTCCTTGCAAACTGCGCAGCCCATTGACTTCTATGGGGACCTTTGGTGCGCAAATATGCACAACATTTTTTTCGTGTGACAAAACATGTGCGTCAAACATGGAAATGTGAACAAACCCGTAAAAATGGATGAATTCTATTCTCTGCGTATTGCACGCAAATACGCCCGTGTGAAGCCACCTTTAGGGAGTGTTCACAATGGGTGGCTTTTGGTGCAAATTCACACCAAAATTCGCATAATGTGTGCAGATTTTTCCCGCACTACGTTTGAACGCACCCTGAAAGGGTATTTCAGCCTGAAACATTTATTGCCCATCCACTGGATTGTTGGGGTCCAACCACTGGGGCGCCTGCAAATCAGTAAAACTGGGGATCCAGGTTTCTTATTATCGCCAGCCACAAGACTGCGGCTAGAAGGCGCTTAATCGGAACGAGGCTCGAACAAACGCCAAGTCGAAATCTATGGCACTAATGGTAATAGCTTTGTTTACGAGTGATTCTGCAGCCAATCAGCGCGCTCACGTATATCTAACACCTTACGCTGGCAATATATGGCGCCGTTGCTCGTAGCAACCAATCAGCCTTCATCAGCAGCTAGTAAATGTAAGAAGCCATCTGATTGGTTGCTATGGGAAACCGCTCTGCATTGTATCCCTGCAGGAGACGCCTTGTAGCTCCGGTTACCTGTCCTTGGTCACACGCCCAGATACATATATATATATATATATACACCGCAGAGAGCTCGGCCATTGCCGCTAGCTGCATTATGTATGGCACTGCTCTGGCAGTGATGGCGGCCTGACATAATACACACAGCGCCCCCTCCTCCGGTGCAGGTGTACATACTGCACCGTCCTCCTCCTCTCCCGGCCGGATGCACTCACCCGCCCCCTCTCGGTTAGCGGGCCGCGGCGCTCCTCAGGCGGCTCCCAGCGCCGGTGCTGTGGACACGGCCTCCATTAGCTCTTCACCTCCTCCTCCTCCCGCTGAGGTGCAGGGGGCGCGCAGTGTGGCGGGAGCCCGCAGAGAGGCGCACACAGGCTGCAGGAGGGAGCCGGCCAGTCATGGCCGTTGTGGACTGCGGTGTATTGTTGCAGGGTCACACGGACATGTCAGCCTTTGTGCTGCCGCCTCCCCTCAGAGAGGCCGTTAGGAGGCCTTGCAATGTATGAGCTGGGACATGGCAGTGCTGTACCCTGGGGTCACAAGGCGGGGACCCCGACTATGGCACCCCAAAATACCGGGGGTACATTACAGGGTGTGCTTACTGGCACGGCTGGTCGCCACGTAGGAGCTTACTGTTACCATTCTTATATTGTGGCGGTATGCTCTCATGCCCTAGTAGTAAGCTGCCAGCCATCAATGTCCCCAGTATTACATGCCAGCTGGCGATGCCCTGTAATGAGGCACCTCAGTCACCCCCATATCAGGGCAGTGGCTGCTGACGCCTCCATAAATATGTCCAGGTGGTTCATGACCTCCTATAGTCAGGGGAAATCAGGGCCCCATACTATACAGAATAGCAAAAGTCAGAATTTCCCCCACCAAGAAAACACGCACGCACACACACATTAAGCCTTACCCAGAAAAAACTGCACTAAGAAGCTGAAACTGCCGCACTATTCTACATGTTCCCCCGGGATGTCGATGCCCCTGTGGACGTCTTCTGCAGTTTTTTAAGTCCCTGCAAATACAATTCCTCCGACTGCTGGTCAGACCGCTCATTTCCAGCATTAGTTGTCTCCAAAACACTCCCAAACCGCTGTCCCATTAGGTGTTTTTTGAGATTGGGGAACAGATGATAGTCAGACGGAGCCAGGTCGGGTGGATGGGGCATCAGTAGAAAGCCTAAGGAGGTCATTTTTATAATACTGACCCCTGTAGTCTGGGACGGGCATTGTCAGGCTGCAGGATGACACCTTTGCAGAGCTTTCCTCAATGTTTTTCCTTAATATTTTGCCTCAGCTTTGTCAATACTGAATAGTAATATGTTGCATTGATGGTTGAACCCTTTGGGAGGTCCACTAGCAGAACTCCCTTCTTATGGTTGCCATTTGCTTCTGCGCTGACCTTTGCACACAGAACGTCTTTGGCCTTGGGGAACCCCTGTGCCTCCATTCCTTAGGCCTCATGTCCACGGTAAAAAGATGATTTAAAATCCGCAGCGTTTTTCCTGCACGCGGATCCGCGCCCCATAGGGATGCATTTTTCCCTTCAGGAGCGGATTGCGTGTGCGGGAAAAAAACCGCGGCACGCTTCATTGTAGTGCGGGTCTCCCGCAGGCTTCTATTGAAGCCTACGGAAGCCGTCCGGATCCGCGGAACACCCATACCTTAATTAAAACTTACCTGTCCGGACGCTGCAGATCTTCCCACCGTCGCGGCCTGATCTTTTTTCTTCGGCCCGGCGGATGTGTCCGGCGCATGTGCGCGGCACGCTGCCGGCGTGCTGAGCACATCCGCCGGGCCGAAGAAAGAAGATCCGGCCGCGACGGTGGGAAGATCTGCAGCGTCCGGACAGGTAAGTTTAATCTTTTTTTTAGCCTCATGTCCTGGGGGCAGGAGGGACCCTCTGCTGGATTCTGCTTGGAGAATCCGCGGCGGCCCTGATTTTCCCCGTGGACATGAGGCCTTAGACTGTTCCTTTGTCTCTGGACCATAACCGTAGATCCACATCTCATCACCAGTTAGTCCAGGAAATCTGGCTCATTTCATGCAAAATGTTCCACAACAGCCACCAATGTCTCCCCACATCTCCTCTTCTATTCAGGTTCCTATTGGCTGTAGGCTTTCTCATTCCCACGTCGTCGTGGATAATGCCACCAACTCTCTCACGTGATCCCCAGATATGTAGTAATACTTGTGGCTGATATTTGGCAGTCCTCCATGGTCATGTCATGGATGGCTTTCATATTTGCAGGCAAGTAGACGGAGACAGGCCTTCCACTGGGTTTCTCACTTTCAACGCCAAAATGGCCAGTTTTAAAATTTACAATCCAACGTTTAACTGTTTCATATGAAGGGTGTGAGACGGTGACCGGCAAGGTGCTGGAGGGCAGGTATATTTCGCCTAGGATGCTCTCCTATGCTGCTTTGGGGAGCGCTTGGGCAGATACATGCCACCGAGCAGCCTGGGCTCGGTGGAGGAAGCTGGCAGTATAGTGTTAGTAGCATTAAGCTACTAACACGTTGTAGTGTGTAAGTGGCTCCAAGCCACATAATCCGGGACGGCTTTTCCTGGAGTGGTCAAAGCAAAGGGTGGGATGGCCACTCCCACGTTCCAGGTGAGGCTGGTACCAGGCCTTATAAAGCCTGGGCCTACAGGGCCAGGAGGAGAGCTGAGACCTCTGCAGGTCTGAGAGTCCTGGCTGGCTATGTGCAGGAGCCATTTGTTTACCAGTACGTAGACAGGGACGCTACATGTTTAGTAAGTGCTCGGACGAGCAGGATTTACTTTATGTTTGTCTGATGTTAACCCTTTCCAATCCATTTATTTTTTCTCACCCATTCTCCCCAGCTCCAAATAAATTGGAGCTGGGAGAATGGGTGAGAAAAAATACATTTTCCCTGCACCCTCCTGATCTGACAGAGTTCAGGAGGGTGCAGGGAGGGACCTGCTTACCTGACCGGCGTCTTGTGCATTCTCCTTCTGCCTCCCGGCTCGGCGATCATGTGACCGCTGGGGTCAGGTGACACCTGGCGGTCACATGATCGCCGGGTCGGGAGACAGAAGGAGAATGCACAAGACGCTGGTCAGGTAAGCAGGTCCTTGCACGGTGCAGGCTCCCGGCTCGGCGTTCATGTGACCGCCGGGGGTCAGGTAACACCGGCGGTCACATGATCGCCGGCCGGAATCTATGCATTGCATAGCGCTAATTGAGCGCTATGTAATGTATAAAGAAGTGGGCAGAAAGGGTTAAAAACCCTTTCTGCCTTCTCCTCAGGGGTCCTCGATGACGACCAGTAAAGGAGTGCATCTGCACCCGATGTGCCTGACGATCGGGTGCAGATCCACTCCTGCACTGCAGTGTCGGGCCTGCCCCGACATCGGAGCTGTGGAGGAAAATGATGATGTCGGGGCAGGCCCGACATTGGACTGGAAAGGGTTAAGGCCTGTATTTTGCTTTTGTTTGCTTGGAAATAAACCCAAGCAAAGCCTGGACTAAAGACTATCCTATGTGTCACTGTCTCTGACTGCTTATGCCCAGGTTGCTACCGATCCTAAACGCTAATCCCTCACATATGGTGTTTGGATGCGGGCAGCGGTCTTAAAGAGACATACACCAATTAATGGACATTTTGCTGCAGCAGCTGGAGAACCGTTGCTAAGGGCAACCGCCCAAGAGAGATTGACTGGAGAGTGCTGTAACCTCCATGTCCTGGGTGAAAGCTGCAACGGCACAGCCATCAGATACTGCCAAGATGGAGGAACTGATAAAGCAGCTGGTACAAATGAACGTGCAGCAACAGCAAGCGTTGGCCCAGCAGCAACAAGTGGCGGCGACCCAGCAAAAGATCCATGAGGAGGCCATGAGAGCTCAGGCCGAGACTAATGCTCTCCTGGCGCAAAGTGTGCAGAGGTCGTCTGGTTCGCTCCCCACCACCCGTACCGCGGTACAGGCGGCCCTACAAAAGATGACGGCCACCGATGACATCGAGGCCTATCTCGCGGTCTTTGAGAGAGTGGCCAAGAGGGAGAAATTACCAGCGCCTCAGTGGGCGGAGGTAGTAGCGCCTTTCCTGACAGGAGAACCCCAAAAGGCCTATTTTGACCTCGGTGAGCAGGATGCCAAGGACTATATCAAGCTCAAAGGTGAGATCCTGGCACGCTTGGGCGTGGACACCCATGTGCGGGCCCGACGAGTACACGCCTGGACTTTCGCAGACGACCTACCAGCTCGCTCCCAGATGTACGACCTGTTCCACCTGGTGAGAAAGTGGCTGCAGCCGGAGGAGTCGTCCCCGGCGGAGATCGTACAAAAAGTGGTTCTGGACAAGTTCATCCGCTCGTTGCCCCCCGCAATTCAGCGCTGGGTGGGACAAGGGGGTCCCCAGGATCTGGGCCAACTCGTGAGCCTCGTCAAGAGGTATAAAGCCACGGAGGACTTACTGCAAGCCATGCCTCCTCGACGTTTCAACCCCGGGAACAGCAAGTCGGACGGTACACCTGGTAAGACTGTTCCATATGTAAGGGGTGTCAAAAGTGTCCCCAGGGGAGGCGGCTCAGAGGGGGATCGTTTGGGGCAGAGGAGGAGCCCCAAATGGACATTCGGGTCCTGGGTAGAACCCCAAGGAGACCGGGCCCCCATACGATGTTGGCGCTGTCATGAGCCCGGGCATCTTGCTGCCAACTGTCCCCTCACTGTGGAACCCATGGACTGTGACTCTGCCCGGCGGAGGTCGATGTTCGCACGGCCAGTATGTTCTGCAGAGACTTTGCGGTGACAGCTCTACTGGACTCAGGGAGCTTGGTTACGCTGGTGCACTCCAGCCTGGTCGATCCCACAACCTTCACCGGCCGTCGCATGGGGGTTGTGTGTGTGCATGGGGACACCAAGGAGTATCCTATTGCCCTTGTAAGACTTGAGACTCCGTGTGGACTTGCCACCCATGAGGTGGGCGTCGTAAAATCCCTAATGCACTCCGTGATCCTCGGGAGAGACTTTCCCCTATTTTGGGACTTGTGGCGACACCGAGGGTCGTCTGCAAATAAGGTTCATGATAATGCAAATGTGTATGATGTGTGTCCCGAACTGTTTGACCCTGAGGGTACGGTTCCGGCAGTAGGGGTGACCCAAGAGAATGGGGATAACTTTCCCTTAACAGTATTGGCGGGTGAGACGGAGGTACAGGATGAAGTAGTTGCTATGCCTGACTTAGAGGTCTCACGTGCCAATTTCGGAACTGAGCAGCTCCGAGACCCCACCTTAGTAAAAGCCAGGGAAAATGTTAGAGTGATAAATGGGGAGCCTCAATTCCCAGGGGCTGATACTGTGTTTCCACACCTTGCAGTCAACCAAGAATTGTTGTATCAGGTTGACAAGGTCTGTGGGGAGGTTGTGGAACAGCTGGTGGTACCTCAGTCCTATCGTAGGATGGTCTTAGACCTGGCGCACAAGCATGTGCTGGGAGGTCATCTCGGGAGCGAAAAGACCAAGGAATAGAGATGAGCGAACGTACTCATCCGAGCTTGATACTCGTTCGAGTATTAGCGTGTTCGAGATGCTCGTTACTCGTAATGAGCACCACGCGATGTTCGGGTTACTTTCACTTTCGTCTCTGAGACGTTAGCGCGCTTTTCTGGCCAATTGAAAGACAGGGAAGGCATTACAACTTCCCCCTGCGACGTTCAAGCCCTATACCACCCCTCTGCAGTGAGTGGCTGGCGAGATCAGGTGTCACCCGAGTATAAAAATCGGCCCCTCCCGCGGCTCGCCACAGATGCGTTGTGACATAGCTGAGGGACAGTGGTATCGTGTTGGAGCTGCTGTAGGGAGAGTGTTGGGAGTTATTGTAGGCTTCAAGAACCCCAACGGTCCTTCTTAGGGCCACATCTAACCGTGTGCAGTAGTGTGGAGGCTGCTTTTTGCAGTGTTGCACATTTTTTTTTTTTGGGTATATCGGCCGTGCAGAGCATTGCGCCCTGCAGTAATACTCCAGGGACAGAATTGTGGAGGCAGGGACAGAAGACATATATTATTGATTGAATATACGCAATGGGCCTTTTCTAAAAAATATTGAGCAAAAAATCTATTTGGCTTGCCTGTCACTGTGCTCAGTGTTCTGGGTCCGTGTGTGCTGGGTGTAGTAGTTGTACAAAATCATACGCAGCCAGCTAAGTGTTACAGCAGGCTTGCGCCAAATTATTTCCTGGCTCTGAAATCACCGCTCTCTTGCAGTTAATAACAGTGCAACACTCTGCAGTTCTGTGGCACACTCCAGGGACAGAATTGTGGAGGCAGGGACAGAAGACATATATTATTGATTGAATATACGCAGTGGGCCTTTTCTAAAAAATATTGGGCAAAAAATCTATTTGGCCTGCCTGTCACTGTGCTCAGTGTTCTGGGTCCGTGTGTGCTGGGTGTAGTAGTTCTACAAAATCATACGCAGCCAGCTAAGTGTTACAGCAGGCTTGCGCCAAATTATTTCCTGGCGTTCCGTAAGCGAACTCAGCCTCCAACCACAGGCCAATAAGCGGCACATTCAATTACAGCGTTCTGTTTCTGCATTACTGGTAATACAGCATGCTGAGGGGTAGGGGTAGGCCTAGAGGACGTGGGCGCGGCCGAGGACGCGGAGGCCCTAGTTCGGGTGTGGGCACAGGCCGAGCTCCTGATCCAGGTGTATCGCAGCCGACTGCTGCGGGATTAGGAGAGAGGCACGTTTCTGGCGTCCCCACATTCATAGCACATTTAATGGGTCAACGCGGTAGACCTTTATTAGAAAATGAGCAGTGTGAGCAGGTCCTGTCGTGGATGGCAGAAAGTGCTTCCAGCAACCTATCGTCCACCCACAGTTCTGCGCCGTCCATTGTTGCAACTCAGAATCCTCTGGCTGCTGCTCCTCCTTCCTCCCAGCCTCCTCACTCCATGAAAATGAGACATTCTGAGGAGCGGGCAGACTCCCAGGAACTGTTCTCGGGCCCCTGCTCAGATTGGGCAGCAGTGGTTCCTCTCCCACCAGAGGAGTTTATCGTGACTGATGCCCAACCATTGCAAAGTTCCCGGGGTCCGGGGGATGAGGCTGGGGACTTCCGGCAACTGTCTCAAGACCTTTCAGTGGGTGAGGAGGCCGATGACGATGAGACACAGTTGTCTATCAGTGAGGTAGTAGTAAGGGCATTAAGTCCGAGGGAGGAGCACACCGAGGATTCTGAGGAAGAGCAGCAGGACAATGAGGTGACTGACCCCACCTGGTTTGCTACGCCTACTGAGGACAGGTCTTCAGAGGGGGAGGCAAGGGCAGCAGCAGGGCAGGTTGCAAGAGGCACTGCGGTGTCCAGGGGTAGGGGCAGGGCCAGACCGAATAATCCACCAACTGTTTCCCAAAGCGCCCCCTCGCGCCATGCCACCCTGCAGAGGCCGAGGTGCTCAAAGGTCTGGCAGTTTTTCACTGAGAGTGCAGACGACCGACGAACAGTGGTGTGCAACCTTTGTCGCGCCAAGATCAGCCGGGGAGCCACCACCACCAGCCTCACCACCACCAGCATGCGCAGACATATGATGGCCAAGCACCCCACAAGGTGGGACGAAGGCCGTTCACCGCCTCCGGTTTGCACCGCTGCCTCTCCCCCTGTGCCCCAACCTGCCACTGAGATCCAACCCCGCTCTGAGGACACAGGCACTACCGTCTCCTGGCCTGAACCCACACCCTCACCTCCGCTGTCCTCGGCCCCATCCAGCAATGTCTGTCAGCGCAGCGTCCAGCCGTCGCTAGCGGAAGTGTTTGAGCGTAAGCGCAAGTACGCCGCCACGCACCCGCACGCTCAAGCGTTAAACGTGCACGTAGCCAAATTTATCAGCCTGGAGATGCTGCCGTATAGGGTTGTGGAAACGGAGTCCTTCAAAAGTATGATGGCGGCGGTGGCCCCGCGCTACTCAGTTCCCAGTCACCACTATTTTTCCCGATGTGCCGTCCCAGCCCTGCACGACCACGTCTCCCGCAACATTGTACGCGCCCTCACCAACGCGGTTACTGCCAAGGTCCATTTAACAACTGAAACGTGGACAAGCACAGGCGGGCAGGGCCCCTATATCTCCCTGACGGCACATTGGGTGAATTTAGTGGAGGCTGGGACAGAGTCAGAGCCTGGGACCGCTCACGTCCTACCCACCCCCAGAATTGCGGGCCACAGCTCGGTGGTGGTATCTGCGGCGGTGTATGCTTCCTCCACTAAACCACCCTCCTCCTCCTCCTCCTCCGCAACCTCTGTCTCACAATCAAGATGTGTCAGCAGCAGCAGCACGTCGCCAGCAGTCGGTGTCGCGCAGCGTGGCAGCACAGCGGTGGGCAAGCGTCAGCAGGCCGTGCTGAAACTACTCAGCTTAGGAGATAAGAGGCACACGGCCCACGAACTGCTGCAGGGTCTGACAGAGCAGACCGACCGCTGGCTTGCGCCACTGAGCCTCCAACCGGGCATGGTCGTGTGTGACAACGGCCGTAACCTGGTGGCGGCTCTGCAGCTCGGCAGCCTCACGCACGTGCCATGCCTGGCCCACGTCTTTAATTTGGTGGTTCAGCGCTTTCTGAAAAGCTACCCACGCTTCTCAGACCTGCTCGGAAAGGTGCGCCGGCTCAGCGCACATTTCCGCAAGTCCCACACGGACGCTGCCACCCTGCGCACCCTGCAACATCGGTTTAATCTGCCAGTGCACCGACTGCTGTGCGACGTGCCCACACGGTGGAACTCTACGCTCCACATGTTGGCCAGGCTCTATGAGCAGCGTAGAGCTATAGTGGAATACCAACTCCAACATGGGCGGCGCAGTGGGAGTCAGCCTCCTCAATTATTTTCAGAAGAGTGGGCCTGGTTGGCAGACATCTGCCAGGTCCTTGGAAAGTTTGAGGAGTCTACCCAGGTGGTGAGCGACGATGCTGCAATCATTAGCGTCACCATTCCTCTGCTATGCCTCTTGAGAAGTTCCCTGCAAAGCATAAAGGCAGACGCTTTGCGCTCGGAAACAGAGACGGGGGAAGACAGTATGTCGCTGGATAGTCAGAGCACCCTCCTGTCTATATCTCAGCGCGGTGAGGAGGAAGATGAGGAGGAGGGGGAAGAGACAGCTTGGCCCACTGGTGAGGGTACACATGCTGCTGGCCTGTCATCCTTTCAGCGTGTATGGCCTGAAGAGGAGGAGGAGGAGGATCCTGAAAGTGATCTTCCTAGTGAGGACAGTCATGTGTTGCGTACAGGTACCCTGGCACACATGACTGACTTCATGTTAGGATGCCTTTCTCGTGACCCTCGCGTTACACGCATTCTGGCCACTACGGATTACTGGGTGTACACACTGCTCGACCCATGGTATAAGGAGAACCTTTCCACTCTCATACCCGAAGAGGAAAGGGGTTCGAGAGTGTTGCTATACCACAGGACCCTGGCGGACAAACTGATGGTAAAATTCCCATACGACAGCGCTGGTGGCCGAAGGCGCAGTTCCGAGGGCCAGGTAGCAGGGGAGGCGCGGAGATCATGCAGCATGTACAGCACAGGCAGGGCAACACTCTTTAAGGCCCTTGACTGCTTTATGGCTCCCCAGCAAGACTGTGTCACCGCTCCTAAGTCACGGCTGAGTCGGCGGGAGCACTGTAAAAGGATGGTGAGGGAGTACGTAGCCGATCGCACGACCGTCCTCCGTGACGCCTCTGCCCCCTACAACTACTGGGTGTCGAAGCTGGACACGTGGCCTGAACTCGCGCTGTATGCCCTGGAGGTGCTTGCTTGTCCTGCTGCTAGCGTCTTGTCAGAGAGGGTGTTTAGTGCGGCTGGGGGAATCATCACAGATAAGCGTACTCGCCTGTCAACCGACAGTGCCGACAGGCTAACACTCATCAAGATGAACAAAGCCTGGATTTCCCCAGACTTCTCTTCTCCACCAGCGGACAGCAGCGATACCTAAGCAATACGTAGGCTGCACCCGCGGATGGAAGCATCGTTCTCTATCCCCATCAAAAACGGGGACCTTTTTGCTTCATCAATCTGTGTATAATATTCCTACTCCTGCTCCTCCTCCTGAAACCTCACATAATCACGCCGAACGGGCAATTTTTCTTAGGCCCACAAGGCTCAGTCATATAATTTTTCTAAACAATTTTTATACGTTTCAATGCTCATTAAAGCGTTGAAACTTTCACCTCAACCAATTTTTATTTTAACTGGGCTGCCTCCTGGCCTAGTTACCAATTAAGCCACATTAACCAAAGCGATTAATGGGTTTCACCTGCCCTCTTGGTTAGGCATGGGCAATTTTTCAGAGGTACATTAGTACTGTTGATACACCAATTTTTGGGGGCCCTCGCCTACAGTGTAATCAAATTAATTTTTAGCCCACCTGCATTACAGCTGACGTTACATCAGCTGTCTTGGGCACTGCAATGGGATGTATTTATGTACCGCCGGTGGCTTCCTAGCACCCACCCATGCTGTGCGTCCACAGGGAGTTGTAAATGCATCTGTGTCCACTTCTAAAGAACCCCAGTCTGACTGGGGCATGCAGTGTGGGCCGAAGCCCACCTGCATTAAGCACGACATTACCTCAGCTGTGATGGGCAATGCAATGGGATACATTTATGTACCGCCGGTGGGTTCCAGGGAGCCACCCATGCTGTTGGTGCACACGGAATTCCCATTGCGGAGTTGTACCTGCCTGTGACTATTTATAAAAAACCGTGGTCTGACTGGGGCATGCAGACACCTTGACAGAATGAATAGTGTGTGGCACATAGGTTCCCCATTGCTATGCCCACGTGTGCAGCGCCAGATGGAGGTGGCACAGGATTGGATTTCTTATTGCTTCTGTACAGCATTGTGGACTATCGCCCCGCCCCTTTTAAAGAGGGTCGCTGCCTAGCCGTGCCAACCCTCTGCAGTGTGTGCCTGCTTTTCCTCTGGCAGACGCACTTATAAATAGACATGAGGGTGGCGTGGCATGAGGGCAGCTGAAGGCTGCGCAGGGACAGTTTGGTGTGCGCTGTGGACACTGGGTCGTGCGGGGGGGGGGGGTGTTGGGCAGCATGTAACCCAGGAGAAGTGGCAGCGGAGTGTCATGCAGGCAGTGATTGTGCTTTGTTGGAGGTAGTGTGGTGCTTAGCTAAGGTATCCATTGCTAATGAGGGCTTTTCAGAAGTAAAAGTTGTTTGGGGGGGGGGCCCACTCTTGCCGCTATTGTGGCTTAATAGTGGGACCTGTGAACTTGAGATGCAGCCCAACATGTAGCCCCTCGCCTGCCCTATCCGTTGCTGTGTCGTTCCCATCACTTTCTTGAATTGCCCAGATTTTCACAAATGAAAACCTTAGCGAGCATCGGCGATATACAAAAATGCTCGGGTCGCCCATTGACTTCAATGGGGTTCGTTACTCGAAACGAACCCTCGAGCATCGTGAAAAGTTCGTCTCGAGTAACGAGCACCCGAGCATTTTGGTGCTCGCTCATCTCTACTAAGGAACGCATCCTTCAGCGTTTTTTCTGGCCAGGGGTACATGGTGATGTAAAACGTTACTGTGAGTCGTGCCCGGAGTGTCAAATAACAGCTCCTATGCCCCATTACCAGAGCCCCTTAGTGCCCTTGCCCATCATAGAGGTGCCGTTTGAGCGGATTGCTATGGACCTAGTTGGGCCCTTGGTAAAGTCTGCCCGGGGTCACCAACATATATTAGTGGTTGTAGACTATGCCACCCATTACCCCGAAGCCGTTCCTTTACGCAATACGTCATCCAAGGGTATTGCAAAGGAACTACTTCACATGTTCTCCCGCACGGGCATACCAAAAGAGATCCTGGCGGACCAAGGAACCCCCTTTATGTCAAAGGTCATGAAGGAATTGTGTAAGCTGCTGAATATTAAGCACTTACGGACATCTGTGTACCATCCACAGACGGATGGTCTGGTTGAGAGATTTAATAAGACCCTAAAAAGCATGCTAAAAAAGGTAGTCAATAAGGATGGGAAGGACTGGGACTGTCTGCTGCCATATTTAATGTTCTCAATCCGTGAAGTCCCACAATCCTCCACTGGGTTCTCTCCCTTTGAATTAGTTTATGGTAGACATCCCCGAGGGCTCCTTGATGTAGCTAAGGAGACCTGGGAGCACGAGTCCACCCCCTACAGGAGTGTTATTGAACACATCTCCCTCATGCAAGATCGAATTGCGGCGGTCATGCCCATTGTTAGAGAACATTTACAGCAGGCTCAAGAAGCCCAAAGCCGGGTATATAACCGGTCCGCCAAGGTGAGAACCTTCAACCCTCGGGATCGGGTACTAGTGTTGGTGCCCACCCTAGAAAGTAAATTCCTAGCAAAATGGCAAGGGCCCTATGAAATAATTGAGAAAGTCGGAGAGGTAAATTATAAGGTATACCAGCCAGGTAGGCGGAAACCAGAACAGTTGTACCATGTAAACCTAATTAAGCCATGGAAGAACAGAGAAGCCCTGACTGCAGTGAGCACCCCCCATGGTGAGGTCCCAGAGGTGTGTGTATCAGGGTCCCTGTCCAAGTCCCAACAGCAAGAGTCTAGGGAATTTATACGACGTAATGTGGATGTGTTCTCTGATATACCAGGGCGTACTGGTGTCATAAAACACGACATTATAACTGAACCAGGGGTAAAGGTTCAGTTGAAACCATACAGGGTTCCAGAAGCCCGCAGACGAGCCATCTCAGAGGAGGTCAAGAAAATGCTAGACCTCGGAGTAATTGAGGAGTCGAAAAGCGAATGGTCCAGCCCTATCATGCTGATACCAAAACCTGATGGCTCTCTGCGCTTCTGTAACGACTTCCGGAAGCTAAATGACGTGTCAAAATTTGACGCATACCCAATGCCGAAAGTGGACGAGTTAATTGAGAGACTGGGTCATGCCAGGTACTTTTCCACTCTCAACCTTACTAAAGGCTACTGGCAGGTTCCCCTTACAGAGAGCGCGAAAGAAAAGACTGCGTTTGCCACACCAGAATGGTTGTTTCAGTACATCTGCCTACCCTTCGGTTTGCATGGAGCCCCAGCAACCTTCCAAAGATTGATGGATATCATACTCAAACCCCATCGTCAATATGCGTCAGCATATTTAGATGATATCATCATCTTTAGCGAAGACTGGGACAGCCATCTACCCAAGGTACAGGCAGTACTGAACTCCCTTAGAAAAGCAGGGCTCACAGCAAACCCAAAGAAGTGCGCCATAGGCCTCGAAGAAGCACGATACCTGGGGTATGTAATAGGCAGGGGTATTGTAAAACCCCAGATCAATAAAGTTGAAGCCGTTCAGGACTGGCCACAACCCACTACTAAAAAGCAGGTGAGAGCTTTTTTAGGCATTGTAGGGTACTATAGGCGGTTCGTGCAGAACTTTGCTAGCATAGCAGCACCCCTAACAGACTTGACCAAGAACAGTAAGTCAGTCATGGTCAAGTGGAACCCGGACGCAGAAAAGGCGTTCCAAGAGTTAAAACGGGCCCTCTGTAGACGTCCAGTGTTGGTCACACCTAATTTTAAAAGAGAATTTGTCGTTCAAACAGATGCGTCCGACGTGGGACTGGGAGCAGTCCTGTCCCAAGAAGTAGAGGGAGAGGAACATCCCGTGATTTATCTAAGCAGGAAGCTCACGCCACCAGAGAAAAATTACAGCATTGTTGAACGGGAGTGCCTAGCCATCAAATGGGCCCTTGAATCCCTAAAATACTACCTTCTAGGTCGGCACTTCAGGCTGATCACAGACCACTCTCCCTTAACCTGGATGTCACAGGCAAAAGAAAGAAACGCCAGAGTCACTAGGTGGTTCGTGAAACTGCAAAACTTCAGTTTCTCTGTTGAACACAGGGCAGGAAAGCTACAGGGCAATGCCAATGCCTTGTCAAGGACGCATTGCATGACGGCGAAAGGTGTCCGACCCCACAGGCTCGAACAGAGGGGGAGGGTATGTGAGACGGTGACCGGCAAGGTGCTGGAGGGCAGGTATATTTCGCCTAGGATGCTCTCCTATGCTGCTTTGGGGAGCGCTTGGGCAGATACGTGCCACCGAGCAGTCTGGGCTCGGTGGAGGAAGCCGGCAGTATAGTGTTAGCAGCATTAAGCTACTAACACGTTGTAGTGTGTAAGTGGCTCCAAGCCACATAATCCGGGCCGGCTTTTCCTGGAGTGGTCAAAGCGAAGGGTGGGATGGCCACTCCCACGTACCAGGTGAGGCTGGTACCAGGCCTTATAAAGCCTGGGCCTACAGGGCCAGGAGGAGAGCTGAGACCTCTGCAGGTCTGAGAGTCCTGGCTGGCTGTGTGCAGGAGCCATTTGTGTTACCCGTGTGTAGACAGGAACGCTACATGTTTAGTAAGTGCTCAGACGAGCAGGATTTACTTTATGTTTGCCTGATGTTAAGGCCTGTATTTTGCTTTTGTTTGCTTGGAAATAAACCCAGGCAAAGCCTGGACTAAAGACTTTATCCTATGTGTCACTGTCTCTGACTGCTTATGCCCAGGTTGCTACCGATCCTAAACGCTAATCCCTCACAAGGGCCACCATCACCCAAAGTTTGTGACATTTCATCATAGATCTGCTTTACATCGTTCCTTTGGAGAAACAAGATCTTGATTATGTCCTATGCTCTTCCACACTAAACATCTTTGGAGATGCTGCCATGTTCACTTTGGACCAGAAAAAAGACCCACATTAAAATCCATTGATATTAATCCCTGAATGGGACTGGATGTGGTTGGAGAAGTCCAAACGGAGGCGATTGTGGTGTCTTATTTCGTGCATTCATTACACAGGAGGTGACTTTTTTTTTTACATCGTTCTTACAGTTAGGCCACGAAAATGAACAAAGCAGTACCAGTAGTTCAAGAGTTTTCCTGACTCCAAGATGGCTTGCAAGTTTAGACTCATGGACCAGTTTAAGAACTTCAAGTTGAAGAGGATTAGGAACATACAGTCTGTTTTCCTGCATCCAAAACCCTTTCTTAAAAAAGGTCCACGTCCTTAGACGGATGATTGAGAAAGGAATCATTTTGGTACCCACCTTTAAACTTTGTTGAAAATTCTTTTGAGTCAAGTATTTCTAGGAAATTTTGGGGGGACAAAATTATACAGTCTGTATTAGATCCCTCCTCTGGTTCAGCCAGGATCCTGAATAAGGCATCGGCCATGCCATTTCTTGAACCAGGCCGATAAATGGTAAAATTAAATGTGCAGGAAAACAAGGCCCAATGTGCTTGTCTTGCCGGCAGTTTTTTGGCTATGCGGATAAATTCTATGTTTTTTTGGTCAGTAAGGACTATTACAGGATGATTGGCACCTTCCAGAAGATGTCTCCAATCGGAAAAGACAACTTTGATGGCTAAAAGTTCTTTATTTCCAATGTCATAATTTCTTTCTGCAGCTGACATGATATGAGATAGAAATGCACATGGGTATAGTTGTATTTTGTCCTCGATTCGTTGAGAGAAGACAGCTCCTACAGCAGAATCAGAGAAGTCCACCTCCACAACCAAAAGTAGTTACGGATTTGGATGAACCAGTACTGGTGCAGAAGTGAAAAGAGTTTTCAGTTTTTCAAAAGCGTCCTGTGCCCCTGAAGACCATGAATATGTTTTGGCTTTCTTTGTGAGTGAACTGATTGGGAAGATGATTTTTGAGAAGTCTTTTATGAATCTTCAGTAAATTTTCGTAAACCCTATAAAGCGTTAAACGTCTTTTAGATTTCTCGGAGTGGGCCAATCAACCACGGCTTTAATTTTGCTATGGTCCATACTCAGACCATCTGGGGAGATGATATATCCAAGAAATTGAATCCTGGTTCAAACTCACATTTTTCCAGTTTGATATAAAGGTGATTCCCTTGAAGATGTTCCAAGACTACCTGGAAATGCCTGCGATCTTTCTCCAAACTGTCAGAAAATATAAGAATGTTATCAAGGTAAGCAACAACAAATTGATCCAAAAAAAAATCTTGTGACACATCATTAATGAAATACTGAAAGGTGGCTGGAGCATTGCAAAGGCCAAAAGACAAAACCAGTTATTCAAAATGTCCATGTCTCGTTCCAACACATCCCCTGGGTAGCCCCTCCTAGCTCTAGATTGGTAAAACTCTTGCCAGAACTGAGTCTTTCCAGCAATTCCGAGATTAAGGGGTAGCAATTTTTGGCAGTAATTTTATTTAGTTCCCTATAATCAATGCATTGCCGCAAGTTGAGTCTTTCTTTTCTGCATAGAATAGGATTGCCTCAGCTGGGGTTGAGGAAGGTCGAATACCACCTTTCCTTAGATTTTTGTCCGGGTATTCTCTAAGTACCTTTGACTCTGGTTCGGAAAGACTTTAAATTTGCCAGAAAAGGATGGTTGTTCCAGGGAACAATTCGATTGGACAATCATATGGCCGATGAGGGGGAAGTTGGTTTGAATTCTTCTTGCTGCAGATATCATTGAATTGCTGATACTGGGGTTGCAACTTATCAGAATTCTGCTGACTATCTTCAGAGGTTTGGATATGTTCCAGAGTGGGTAGTGACATCTGGCATCTTTCTTTGCAGTACTCAGAGGGGAAGGTAATGGTCCTTAAGTCCCAGTTGATAGAAGGATTGTGGGTAGAAAACCAATTGTTTCATGGTTATCAGGTTCAATAACAATTTCCAGTTCGATGGGGCCTGTAACTCATGACGCAAAAGACAATCCGTCCACAGTTTCCATATCAATTGGTATGGTTTTGGTCCTACTTGAGATATTGATGTCGAGAGCATATTTAAAGTTCATGAAGTTCCCTCCAGCTACAGAATCTAATATAGCGGAGCATTGTAATTTTTAGCCCCCAATTAGGACCTGTATGGGAATAACAAAGTGAAAAAATGGGAGACGTATCTCATTTTTATCTTGAGTCATCGATGGGATGACCTGTGAAATCGAACCCAGCTGTTTGGGAATGTCAGATTTGCCTATGGTCTTAGCACTGGTAAAGTCTATAGTCTTTTGGAACTTTTTAGAGCATTTAATAACATAATGTCCTGAGCCCCCACAATAGAGACAAAGATTTTCTGTACAACGCCTTTCCTTCTTTGCTAAGGAAAGGGGTTTGTGGATGACCTCAATCTGCATTGGTTTAGGTATGGTTACAGTCCTTTGCCGGGTGTTAAATGCTGGTTTACTGAAAGAATAGTCAGGGTGGTTACCAAATACCCACAGCTTCTCCTTTTTATGTTCAGTAAGTCTCTGTTCTACTTGAATACATAACCAAACAAAATTCTCCAAATTGTCAGGGTTCCCAACTATGACAAGCTCATCTTTTACTGGCTCAGATAAGCCTTATCAGAATAGACTCTTCTGGGTGGCTAAGTTCCATGTGGTATCAGTCACCCAGCGACAAAATTCTGCCGTATATTCGGCAACAAAGCGTCGCCATTGTCGTAGGTTATGTAACCTACCGTCTGCTGTAGCACAGCAATTTGGATCATCAAAGACTTGATCCATAGAGGTAGTGAAGGCATTGAGATTGTCTAGGAGGTAACTGCTTGTTTCTACATACGGCGAGGCCCAGGCAAGCGCCTCATCAGGGAGAAGGTTAATGATAAATAATACCTTCTTTCTGTCACTAATAAACAGAGTAGGTTGCATCTGGAAGTAGATGCAGCACTGGTTAGGGAACCCTCTGTACTGGTAACTATCCCCACCGAACTTTGCTGGCAGTGGCATGTGGACATCAAAACCTGCATTGTGCACTTCCAGGAGTTGCCTCTGTAAACTGTTATCTCTCTTTGCAGGTCAGCAACCTTCCCCTGGTAGGTGGCATAAAACTCTTGGAGCTCAGTAACCCGTTTCCTCAAGGTGGCCACAACAGACTCCATATTGGGTGTGCTTATTTTGTCTCGATCAGGTGCAGGTTCGGAGCCTCTTGTTGCAACAAGTATGGGTCGATAGCATGGCCAGGGGGAAGCCAGATGGTGGTACAAAGACAGGTAGTGTAGTCAGGGTGAAGCCATAGGTCGGTACACAAATAGTATCGGTTGCAGTACAAAGGAGCAGACAGGCAGAGTAGTCGGGGGAAGCCGGAGGTCAGTACACAAGTCTATCCATTTGCAGTATGGAGGAGCAGGCAGGTGGTTGAGCTTGACTACAGGCTTAGGGGAGCACACTAATCACGCATGGATGGGAGGTGCTAGGTAGGGTATATAGGTAGTGCAATCAGGTAAATGGTGGAGCAATCAAGGAAACAGGGACTGGATAAGAGCTAAGAACAAGAACAAGGGTTAGCAGGGGAGTTTTTTAGAGGGCTGGATAGCTTAACAGATAGAGCTGCCGCCTGGAACACACGAGTTTCTGTGTGCGAGCCCTGACACTTGCCTTCCGATTTCCTCTCCTCCCAGTATAGGGAATGTAACATGGAGCGTTGCGAAGATATAAATCAGTTTACATTGCCAGTTTAACACTCACAGTTTATTGGGTTTTTCACTTCTAATAGCTCTCATTTCGTTTTCATTCTCTTCCCATCCCACTCTACTGCAGTAGACCGTAGGTGATACTGCGGTACAGACATGATCATACCTTTGCTCTTTGCCCATATAAGCTATAATGATGCCATTAATATTCTGCACCTATAATGCTAGGGGTCTGAACAAACCCGAAAAAAGTCAGCCAAATCCTATACAGACTACATAAAAAAATAAATATGATCGCCATGTTCCAAGAGGCTCATTTTGTAGCCTGTGGGATACCCTGCTGGCACAATACATATTATACAACTTGGTTTCATGCTCCCCATCCGATTTGTAAGGCGTGTGGGGTCTCAATAGCATTACACAGGTCTTTCGCATATTAAATTTCTATCCTTTGGAACATGCCCAAATATTATTTTGAAATGCTCATGAAAATGATCATCAGTTTCATTTGGCTCTTAGTCAAGACTTAGCTACAAAATGCTAACCCACCCCAAATCCTCCAGACTACCTGATCTAGAGCTCTACTACAAAGCCACAATCTCTGCCTGTGTACTAGATTTCTTCCACCATTCCTCATCCAAACTTTGGATTACCATGGAATAGGTCTCAAACCTTTTTTGGGTATAGAGAGCATTTTGGATCTGTTGCGGAGTGGATTGGAAGAGATCAGGAGCCTCATTGTTAGTACTAAATGTATTACGTTCTTGAAATAAAATAATAAAAAGAGGGCTTTTAGTGTCATCACCAGGACCCCTTAGGACCTTAGTGGTAAATCCTCAGATCCCATCCACGCTCCTATATACAAGTCTCTCATTTCTCCCTCAAGTGATGCCTTCTCGGGTGGGAGACTCGATGGAGCATATGGGGTTGAGACCTTTTCCCCACCTACCCTGTTTCACAACAATTAAAACCTACCCTGAAAATAAACCCTACTCTGATTTTTCAGGATTTTGGGGAGGCTAAAATATAAGCCCTACCCTGAAAATAAGCCCTAGCTACATTATATATTTTTTTTTTAAAAGGAATACATTACCTAGCAGGCTTGGTCCAGGTCCCTCCTGCTGCTCTTCGGAGCTGGATGAACCAATCACAGCCATCGCATTGGGTACTTGAGTGCTGCTCAGGCAATCATAGCCATCAATTCCTGGAGGCTGAATTTATAAATCCCGTAACCAGGAAGGGATCCTCTGTGGGTGGTCAATGGCTACAAAAAGCTCCCCTGAGAGCAGCAGGAGGACCCAGACCGAACCTGCTAGGTAAATATAATAAGACACCCCCCGAAAATAAGACCTGGCTTCTCTTTTGGGGCAAAAATTAATATAAGACAGGGTCTTATTTTTTTGCGAAACGTAGTAATAGGCGACTCTAGATTGCCACCAGATTCATGGATGCAATATTTCCAAATTCGTAGTACATCAACTCTTTAGCTCCCGTGTCAAATCTAACAACAGAGATAACTATCTTTGAAGGATTCCCATCTAGCTACGGAGGCTCCCACTCATGTTGTGTCATTGGTTTATAGACTGATACAGGGGGAGATGATTAAAAACATTAAACCACGCTGGGTGAAGACCCGGGAATGGGCGTTGGATATGTTGTTTCCCAAGGAGCTCTGGACCAAAACATGTTTAGTGTCAAGTAAGATGTCTGTGTCGAGCACTTAATTTCAAAATACTATTACAATGGTACAGAACCCCTAAAAATTACATAAAAGGTTTCCCTCCTTATCAGATCAGTGTTGGAGGTGCTGCTCTGCTATAGGCTCAGTGTTACACATTTGGTGGGGCTGCCCTTATAGCACCTCTATGGCAGGATATAGCTAGACTCTACAGTGTGGTCTGTGGAGTTCCTTTTCTCATGACACCTAAGATTACACTCCTTTCAGTGTTTCAGGGATCAATCTCTAATGTTAAAAAGGGTCCCTTGAGACCATTTTATAATGGCCATGAGACAAATCATCCCCAGGTATTGGAAGCAAAATACAATAATTCCAAGGTTTGCCTGTGTGGAAGCCTTGGATTTTATGAGACACATGAAGCCTTGGATTCTATGAGACACATTTTTTTTTCTTGTGGGCACTATGAACATCTCTCTACTAGTCGTAGATTACTATTAATATATCCACTTGGATGTGGGGGATGCCACATCCATTTGAGGTTACCCCTTGGTGGCTGGTGATGCCTGACATAATCTCTGGCGGTGGCATCACTCCAGACTAGAGTACTACCAAAATTAAACATTAAGTCATTATTATAGCGCAAACCAGGACAATTTAAATATTATTCTTTATCATTACACTAGCTGATATACCCAGCTTTGCCCGAGTTAATTTGATACAGGTGTTTACGTGTTGTTTACAAGGAAAATTTTATGAAGTCAAGGTTACTTTAGGGTAACCGAGGAATAAAGTATATATACACATAGAGGAGCGTTAGATTCTTCTCAGGCTGCTTGTACCAATGTCCCTCTGCAGAATGTGCCACCCCTCTCACTCTTCTCATTTAGGACCTAAAAATGCTTGCGCCAAATTTCACACTTGTACGACATCAGGGAAGTTATATGACATAGGGATGCACTTACTTTTGCAATTAGCATTGAATAATCGAGTTGTGGCCCCCTTTTCCTATTTAGGAACTAAAGAATGCTTTTGCCAAATTTCATGTTTGTAGGACACAGAGAAGTTAGAAAATTAGATTAGGTACATTACACAGGGGTGCCAATACTTTTGCACTAAGCATTGAATAATTGACTTGTGACCCCTTTACTTTTCCTATTAAGGACCTAAAGAATGCTCTTGCCAAATTTCATGTTTGTACGACGCCAGGAAGTTTGGGAATTACATTTGGTACATTACACAGGGGTGCCAATACTTTTGCACTTAGCATTAAATAATCGAGTTGTGACCCCTGTAGTTTTCCTATTTGAAACCTAAAGAATGCTCCTGCCAAATTTCGTGTTTGTATGACACCGGAATGTGAGAGAATTAGTGGCCAGTCAGTCAGTGAGTGAGTGAGGACTTTCACCTTTATATATATATAGATGATGATTGTCATTGTAATTTATGTTTTGCTGCATACTTACTAATAAAAGCTTTTTGAACATAAAAAATAAACCCGGTTGGCTCCTCCCACCCAGACACTTTTATTTTTTAAATCATTCTTACTTTGCAGCATTTTTTCCACACCTGCCTTAAACATTTGCATAGTAATGTAGTTTTCATCAATTTTGAATAGTGGAAGTAAAGCATTACCACTGTTTTAGAATATTTCCATTACAGATATAATAGCATCAACCTTGATCACTGGCATGCTACATTAGTAGCACAGACATGCCACAGTCTCTCTCTACCCATTATCTGTATGAATCGTACATAGCCTTATAAAACAGCTGAACAAATCACTTCCTAGTGCCATAAATATAATTAATAAAATAGGGGAATACTCCGGTTTACTAGTCCGCCAGAAGCATTCAGCAGCTCGTTTGAGCAGTGACACCGGGGGAGCTCAAAGTAGCATACCTGTATTACAATTCTATGAATGGATTTGTATTGTGATCTGCATTGTCTCTGCATGTCTGTCTATACAGATCAATGCTAACAGTGTTTTCATGGTTGTCACCATCAGATCTCTGTTACCAGTAATCTCTATATGAAGATAGTGGGGAATACATAGATAATATGTTCTTTACTAACCTGTGCTTCCATAGTAAAAAAAAATATATTACATTATTTTTTACTATGGGAGTACAGGTCAGCAAGGAACATATTATCTATGTATTTACCACAATTTGTAATAAAATGTAAAAAAATTTTTTTGAAAAAATAAATGTTTTTCCCTCCTCCCAAGAAGTGCACACCTCTCTGAACAGTGCATGTAATTGTTTTGCCACTGTTGCAGATGCCCTCTGTACAGCATTTTGTTGCCCAAGGTTTTCAGGGAGGAGCTGTGATGCTTAGCCCTCCTTTGACGTCATCAGCTGGCGGTTGTTATGCATGAAGTCTGAGGATCACCCCAGTGGCTATTTAGCAGCAGTCGGGCACACTTGTGAGCTCTTCAGGCTCAGTTGGATAGTCACAGCGTATGGACAGATGCAGCATGCACTTAGAGAAGATGACATTTCAAAATCACACTTGAAAAGTCCCAATGTTCTGGCGGAAATAACTCAGTCCCAACTAAACTTGATCCAAAATAATTCAGTCCATGGTAGATTAAACTCCAAGAATTCTTAGTCATTTAAACAAATAACATAATATCAAATATCAAAGTCAAATCAATCAAGGTAACAATACAATAACCTTAGATGTATCATCAGCAGCAGCACAGTAATTAATAATCATATATGTTATCAAATACTGCAAACCAAGTGAATCATCTTCATTTATAGTTACATATTATTTACCACATCCCATTCTTAGATTTGTAACAAGTGACTTATTATGCAATATACATTCACATCATTTTCAGAGTTTTCCTCCAAAACAAAACCCAAATAGATACACTATTAATCCAACCCATGCAAATGAATCTGTACATAACAATATCCCAGCACACAGGCATTGATCATGCGCATCTCACACTTACTTTCCCTATCTTCACCAATCCATCCATATGGAGGGCTACACATAGCCACAGAAATGCAAACCAATTTTAATGCAAGTTTCCATGTGACATCTGAATGCATTGTATGTGTCGCTTTTTTTACATCTCTGTGTCATTTGTGCATAAAAAAGCTCAAGAAGGCCCAGTCTTTTTTGCAGTATTGTTTAGCAATGATCAGTGATCATCCATGTACACTCAGTTTTTTTAACATACCCATTCACATGAATAAGTGACTGTTATCCAAGAAGTTGGACCAGATTAGGAAATGCTGCAATTTTTTTAGTCTGTATGAAAAAAAAACACTTTCCTATTGCCCCATTGACTGTAATGAGTCTGTGTGCTGTCTGTGAGCAGTCAATTGCAAATATGAACAGTATACAGACATAGAAGTCGCTCATCTGAATAAGCACTAAATAGGGAAAAAACACATGGGCACAAGCGCTAATACTCTCGCCGCTATGGAGCATATTAGCGCATGAACCAGTTCTTGTTTTTACTATTCAAACTCCACGCTAGTACATGCGTGTTTGGAAAAAAAAGAGAGGCCCTATGTGCAAGAAAGATAGGGCAAGTTTTATCTTTTCTCATGCGTAGTAATAACACACAAGAGTTCCGGTAGTAGAAACAAAATCAATGGTTTTGGTTAGTCCCATTATGCGGCTGTGATTTTCATGGCCACATAATGGGGTTAAACATGCCCATCTGTTTAAGCCCTAAAACTGTTCTCAGCACTATAGAATACGTTGACACTAGAGATGAGCGAGCACCAAAATGCTTGGGTGCTCGTTACTCGAGACGAACTTTTCGCGATGCTCGAGGGTTCGTTTCGAGTAATGAACCCCATTGAAGTCAATGGGCGACCCGAGCATTTTTGTATATCACCGATGCTCGCTAACGTTTTCATTTGTGAAAATCTGCAAAACCCAAGAAAGTGCTGAAAACGACACAGAAACGGATAGGGCAGGCGAGGGGCTACATGTTGGGCTGCATTTCAGGTTCCCAGGTCCCACTATTAAGCCACAATAGCGGCAAGAGTGCCCCCCCCCCAACAATTTTTACTTCTGAAAAACCCTCATTAGCAAGGCATACCTTAGCTAAGCACCACACTACCTCCAACAAAGCACAATCACTGCCTGCATGACACTCCGCTGCCACTTCTCCTGGGTTACATGCTGCCCAACCCCCCCCCCCCCCGCACGACCCAGTGTCCACAGCGCACACCAAAGTGTCCCTGCGCAGCCTTCAGCTGCCCTCATGCCACACGCTGGCCTCATAGCCACACCACCCTCATGTCTATTTATAAGTGCATCTGCCATGAGGAGGAACTGGAGGCACACACTGCAGAGGGTTGGCAGGGCCAGGCAGCGACCCTCTTTAAAAGGGGCGGGGCGATAGCCCACAATGCTGTACAGAAGCAATGAGAAATCCAACCTTGTGCCACCTCCATCAGGAGCTGCACACGTGGGCATAGCAATGGGGAACCCATGTGCCACACACTATTTATTCTGTCAAGTGGTCTGCATGCCCCAGTCAGACCGGGGTTTTTTATAAATAGTCACAGGCAGGTACAACTCCGCAATGGGAATTCCGTGTGCACCCACAGCATGGGTGGCTCCCTGGAACCCACCGGCTGTACATAAATGTATCCCCTTGCAGTGCCCTGGACAGCAGAGCTAACGTCAGATTAAATGCATGTGGGCTTCGGCCCACACTGCATGCCCCAGTCAGACTGGGGTTCTTTATAAGTAGACACATGCAGTTACAACTCCGTGTGGACAGACAGCATGGGTGGGTCCCAGGAAGCCACCGCCGGTACATAAATATATCCCATTGCATTGCCCATCACAGCTGAGGTAACGTCCAATTAAATGCAGGTGGTCTTCGGCCCACACTGCATGCCCCAGTCTGACCGGGGTTTTTAATACATAGACACAGGCAGGTACAACTCCGCAATGGGAATTCCGTGTGCACGCACAGCATGGGTGGCTCCCTGAAACCCACCGGCTGTACATAAATGTATCCCATTGCAGTGCCCTGGACAGCAGAGCTAACGTCAGATTAAATGCATGTGGGCTTCGGCCCACACTGCATGCCCCAGTCAGACTGGGGTTCTTTATAAGTAGACACATGCAGTTACAACTCCATGTGGACCGACAGCATGGGTGGGTCCCAGGAAGCCACCGGCGGTACATAAATATATCCCATTGCATTGCCCATCACAGCTGAGGTAACGTCCGATTAAATGCAGGTGGTCTTCGGCCCACACTGCATGCCCCAGTCTGACCGGGGTTTTTAATACATAGACACTGGCAGGTACAAATCCCTAATGTGAAGTCCCTGTGGACCCACAGCATGGGTGGCTCCCTGGAACCCACCGGCGGTACATAAATAAATCCCATTGCAATGCCCAACACAGCTGAGGTAACGTCAGATTTAATGCAGGTGGGCTTCGGCACACACTGCATGCCCCAGTCAGACTGGGGTTCTTTATAAGTAGACACATGCAGTTACAACTCCGTGTGGACCAACAGCATGGGTGGGTCCCAGGAAGCCACCGGCGGTACATAAATATATCCCATTGCATTGCCCATCACAGCTGAGGTAACGTCCGATTAAATGCAGGTGGTCTTCGGCCCACACTGCATGCCCCAGTCTGACCGGGGTTTTTAATACATAGACACTGGCAGGTACAAATCCCTAATGTGAAGTCCCTGTGGACCCACAGCATGGGTGGCTCCCTGGAACCCACCGGCGGTACACAAACAAATCCCATTGCAGTGCCCTGCTCATCAGATCTAATGTCACATACAATACAGGTGTGCTTCGGCCCACAGTGCATGCCCCAGTCAGAGTGGTAATATGTACCTTAACACTAACCGCGTTGGTGGGAATGTGGTGGCGACTGCGGACCTAGTAGCGTGGTTTTCTTTAGTTGGTTTTCGGAATGTGGCCAGGATTAAGTGGGCCATGGTGGGGGGGCTCTCTTGTTGTGTCGGTAAAGGTGAAATTCTTGGACTGCCACCAGACGTACCAATGCAAAGGTATTTGGCAAGAATGTTTTCATTGTTGGAGGAGGAGGGGGATGTTTTTGAGGCACTACGTGTCCTCTCCACGTGTCCGTGGTTATATGCACCTTAACAGTAACCGCGTTGGTGGGAAGTGGCCTCGCCACCATCATGTCTTTGGGAAGCCTCCGTTTCCACACCCCAGTGACATAGCATTAGCAGCGGTATAGGCAGAGCCCAGAATTAGTAACATTTCAGCGGTAGCATTAGGGACAGGCCCCAGTAACATATCACTAGCAGCATTATAGGGGGACCACAGTATTAGTTCCATTTAAAGGGGTTGTCCCGCGGCAGCAAGTGGGTCTATACACTTCTGTATGGCCATATTAATGCACTTTGTAATATACATTGTGCATTAATTATGAGCCATACAGAAGTTATAAAATTTTTTTTACTTACCTGCTCCGTTGCTGGCGTCCTCGTCTCCATGGTGCCGACTAATTTTCGCCCTCCGATGGCCAAATTAGCCGCGCTTGCGCAGTCCAGGTCTTCTCCTGTTCTCTATGGGGCTCCGTGTAGCTCCGTGTAGCTCCGCCCCGTCACGTGCCGATTCCAGCCAATCAGGAGGCTGGAATCGGCAATGGACCGCACAGAAGAGCTGCGGTCCACGGAGGCAGAGGATCCCGGCGGCCATCTTCACAGGTAAGTATAGAAGTCACCGGAGCGCGGGGATTAAGGTAAGCGCTCCGGTGAGCTTTCTGTACGTCCCTGCATCGGGGTTGTCTCGCGCCGAACGGGGGGGGGGTTGAAAAAAAAAAAAAACCCGTTTCGGCGCGGGACAACCCCTTTAAGTAGTAGCAGTCCAGACAGGCCCCAGTAACAATTCCGAAGCAGCAGTATTGGTGGAGCACAGTCTTAGTTCCATTTCAGTAATAGTATCAGTCAAGACAGGCCCCAGTAACAATTCCGAAGCAGCAGTATAGGGGGAGCACAGTATTAGTTCCATTTCAGTAGTAGTAGCAGTCAAGACAGGCCCCAGTAACAATTCCGAAGCAGCAGTATAGGGGAGCACAGTATTAGTTCCATTTCAGTAGTAGTAGCAGTCAAGACAGGCCACAGTAACATTCCCGTCGCAGCAGTTTAGGGAGATAACAGTCTCTTTCACATTTCAGTAGTTGCAGTATAGACAAGGCCCGACTTACATTTATGTAGCAAAAGTGTGGGCCAACCCCACACACCTTGCTGTAGCATGAGTACAGGCGAAGCCCATAAAAATTACTAGGATTACACTGTAGGCGAGGGCCCAAAAAATTGGTGTACCAACAGTACTAATGTACCTCAGAAAAATTGCCCATGCCCAACCAAGAGGGCAGGTGAAACCCATTAATCACTTTGGTTAATGTAGCTTAATTTGTAACTAGGCCTGGAGGCAGCCCAGTTAAAATAAAAATTGGTTCAGGTGCAAGTTCCAACGCTTTAATGAGAATTGAAACGTATAAACATTGTTTACAAAAGTAATATGACTGAGCCTTGTGGGCCTAAGAAAAATTGCCTGTTCGGCGTGATTACGTGAGGTTTCAGGAGGAGGAGCAGGAGGAGGAGGATGAATATAATACACAGATTGATGAAGCTAAAAGGTCCCCGTTTTTTATGGTGATAGAGAACGATGCTTCCATCCGCGGGTGCAGCCTACGTATTGTTTAGGTACCGCTGCTGTCCGCTGGTGGAGAAGAGAAGTCTGGGGAAATCCAGGCTTTGTTCATCTTTATGAGTGTAAGCCTGTCGGCACTGTCAGTTGACAGGTGGGTATGCTTATCCGTGATGATTACCCCAGCCGCACTAAACACCCTCTCTGACAAGACGCTAGCCGCAGGACAAGCAAGCACCTCCAGGGCATACAGCGCGAGTTCAGGCC
This sequence comes from Eleutherodactylus coqui, assembly GCF_035609145.1. Classification (NCBI taxonomy): domain Eukaryota; kingdom Metazoa; phylum Chordata; class Amphibia; order Anura; family Eleutherodactylidae; genus Eleutherodactylus; species Eleutherodactylus coqui. The sequence goes on from NC_089842.1 coordinate 172,460,595, forward strand.
ACGTGTCCAGCTTCGACACCCAGTAGTTGTAGGGAGCAGAGGCGTCACGGAGGATGGTCGTGCGATCGGCTACGTACTCCCTCACCATCCGTTTACAGTGCTCCTGCCGACTCAGCCTTGACTGGGGAGCGGTGACACAGTCTTGCTGGGGAGCCATAAAGCTGGCAAAGGCCTTGGAGAGTGTTCCCCTGCCTGCGCTGTACATGCTGCCTGATCTCCGCGCCTCCCCTGCTACCTGGCCCTCGGAACTGCGCCTTCTGCCACTAGCGCTGTCGGATGGGAATTTTACCATCAGTTTGTCCGCCAGGGTCCTGTGGTATAGCATCACTCTCGAACCCCTTTCCTCTTCGGGTATGAGAGTGGAAAGGTTCTCCTTATACCGTGGGTCGAGCAGTGTGTACACCCAGTAATCTGCAGTGGCCAGAATGCGCGTAACGCGAGGGTCACGAGAAAGGCATCCTAACATGAAGTCCGCCATGTGTGCCAGGGTACCTGTACGCAACACATGGCTGTCCTCACTAGGAAGATCACTTTCAGGATCCTCCTCCTCCTCAGGCCATACACGCTGAAAGGATGACAGGCAAGCAGCATGGGTACCCTCAGCAGTGGGCCAAGCTGTCTCTTCCCCCTCCTCCTCATGCTCCTCCCCCCCTCCTCCTCCTCCTCAACGCGCTGAGATATAGACATGAGGGTGCTCTGACTATCTAGCGACATACTGTCTTCCCCCGCCTCCGTTTCCGAGCGCAAAGCGTCTGCCTTTATGCTTTGCAGGGAACTTCTGAAGAGGCATAGCAGAGGAATAGTGAAGCTAATGATTGCAGCATCGCCGCTCACCATCTGGGTAGACTCCTCAAAGTTTCCAAGGACCTGGCAGATGTCTGCCAACCAGGCCCACTCTTCTGTAAAGAATTGAGGAGGCTGACTCCGACTACGCCGCCCATGTTGGAATTGGTATTCAACTATAGCTCTACGCTGCTCATAGAGCCTGGCCAACATGTGGAGCGTAGAGTTCCACCGTGTGGGCACGTCGCACAGCAGTCGGTGCACTGGCAGATTAAACCGATGTTGGAGGGTCCGCAGGGTGGCAGCGCCCGTGTTGGACTTGCGGAAATGTGCACCTTTCCGAGCAGGTCTGACAAGCGTGTGTAGCTTTTCAGAAACTGCTGAACCACCAAATTAAAGAGGTGGACCAGGCATGGCACGTGCGTGAGGCTGCCGAGCTGCAGAGCCGCCACCAGGTTACGGCCGTTGTCACACACGACCATGCCCGGTTGGAGGCTCAGCGGCGAAAGCCAGCGGTCGGTCTGCTCTGTCAGACCCTGCAGCAGTTCGTGGGCCATGTGCCTCTTCTCTCCTAAGCTGAGTAGTTTCAGCACGGCCTGCTGACGCTTGCCCACCGCTGTGCTGCCATCCCGCGCGACACCGACTGCTGGCGACGTGCTGCTGCTGACACATCTTGATTGCGAGACAGAGGTTGCGTAGGAGGAGGGTGGTTTAGCGGAGGAAGCATACACCGCCGCAGATACCAGCACCGAGCTGGGGCCCACAATTCTGGGGGTGGGTAGGACGTGAGCGGTCCCAGGCTCTGACTCGGTCCCAGCTTCCACTAAATTCACCCAATGTGCCATCAGGGAGATATAGTGGCCCTGCCCGCCTGTGCTTGTCCACGTGTCCGTTGTTAAGTGGACCTTGGCAGTAACCGCGTTGGTGAGGGCGCGTACAATGTTGCGGGAGACGTGGTCGTACAGGGCTGGGACGGCACATCAGGAAAAGTAGTGGCGACTGGGAACCGAGTAGCGCGGGGCCGCCGCCGCCATCATGTTTTTGAAAGCCTCCATTTCCACAAGCCTATACGGCAGCATCTCCAGGCTGATCAATTTGGCTATGTGCACGTTTAACGCTTGAGCGTGCGGGTGCGTGGCGGCGTACTTGCGCTTGCGCTCAAACAGTTGCGCTAGCGACGGCTGGACGCTGCGCTGAGAGACATTGCTGAATGGGGCCGAGGACAGCGGAGGTGAGCGTGTGGGTGCAGGCCGGGAGACGGTCGTGCCTGTATCCTGAGAGGGGGGTTGGATCTCAGTGGCAGGTTGGGGCACAGGGGGAGAGGCAGTGGTGCAAACCGGAGGCGGTGAACGGCCTTCGTCCCACCTTGTGGGGTTCTTGGCCATCATATGCCTGCGCATGCTGGTGGTGGTGGCTCCCCGGCTGATCTTGGCGCGACAAACCTTGCACACCACAGTTCGTCGGTCGTCTGCACTCTCAGTGAAAAACTGCCACACCTTTGAGCACCTCGGCCTCTGCAGGGTGGCATGGCGCGAAGGGGCGCTTTGGGAAACAGTTGGTGGATTATTCGGTCTGGCCCTGCCTCTACCCCTGGCCACCGCACTGCCTCTTCCAACCTGCCCTGCTGCTGCACTTGCCTCCCCCTCTGAAGACCTGTCCTCAGTAGGCTTAGCAAACCAGGTGGGGTCAGTCACCTCATCGTCCTGCTGCTCTTCCTCCGAATCCTCTGTGCGCTCCTCCCTCGGACTTACTGCCCTTACTACTACCTCACTGATAGACAACTGTGTCTCATCGTCATTGTCCTCCTCACCCACTGAAAGCTCTTGAGACAGTTGCCGAAAGTCCCCAGCCTAATCCCCCGGACCCCGGGAACTTTCCAAAGGTTGGGCATCGGTCACGATAAACTCCTCTGGTGGGAGAGGAACCATTGCTGCCCAATCTGGGCAGGGGCCCGAGAACAGTTCCTGGGAGTCTGCCTGCTCCTCAGAATGTGTCATTTTCATGGAGTGTGGAGGCTGGGAGGAAGAAGTAGCAGCAGCCAGAGGATTCAGAGTTGCAGCTGTGGACGGCGTAGAAGACTGGGTGGTCGATAGATTGCTGGATGCACTTTCTGCCATCCACGACAGGACCTGCTCACACTGCTCATTTTCTAATAAAGGTCTACCGCGTGGACCCATTATTTTTGAGATTAATCTGGGGACCCCTGAAACCTGCCTCTCTCCTAATCCCGCAGCAGTCGGCTGCGATACACCTGGACCAGGAGCTCGGCCTGTGCCCACACCCTGACTTGGGCCTCCGCGTCCTCGTCCACGTCCTCTAGGCCTACCCCTACCCCTCAGCATGGTGTATTACGAGTAGAGCAGAAACAGAACGCTGTAATTAAATGTGCCGCTTATTGGCCTGTGTTTGGAGGCTGACTTCGCTTACGGAACGCACAGCAGAGCCAGGAAACAATTTTGCGCACGCCGGTAGTGAGACGTAGGTGCATATGACTGAGCTACTGGAATTCACAGCGCAGAAGCAGTCAAGTGGCCAAAGGGCAGTGGTAGGCCTTAAGTATTTTGCTTCAATTTGTTTAAATGGCGAGCTGAAACACCAGACAGATACTGTATGCAGCGTATATATTGTATACTCTTTCCCTCTGGCGCTATGACGGCGGTGATGTAACGGGCACAGCAGAGGCAGGAAACAATTTTGCGCACGCCTGTAGTGAGACGTAGGTGCATATGACTGAGCTAGTGGAATTCACAGCGCAGAAGCAGTCAAGTGGCCAAAGGGCAGTGGTAGGCCTTAAGTATTTTGCTTCAATTTGTTTAAATGGTGAGCTGAAACACCAGACAGATACTGTATGCTGCGTATATATTGTATACTCTTTCCCTCTGGCGCTATGACGGCGGTGATGTAACGGGCACAGCAGAGCCAGGAAACAATTTTGCGCAAGCCTGCTGTAACGCTTAGCTGCGTATTAATTAGGACTACTACCCCCAGCAGACACGCAGTACACTGAAGACGGTCACAGGCAGCCCAAAGATAGTATTTTTCCCCAATTTTTTTGAAAAAGCCCACTGCCTATATAGACAGTATATCTCTTTCACCTTTCCCACTGTCCCTTCCTCACCAGTACTGCCCCTATACTGAGTAAAATGACTGCAGACTGAGGACGTCTGCTATGGTCTGCACGTCCGATATACAAAAAAAAAAGAAAAAATTGTGCAACACTGCTAAAAGCAGTCTAAGCAGTACTGCACACGGTCAGATGTGGCCCTAAGAAGGACCGTTGGGGTTCTTGAAGACTAAAATAACACCTAACACTCTCCCTATAGCAGCTACAGCAAGACAGCACTTTCCCTGATCTCTGTCACCATGCATCTGTGGCGAGCCGCGGGCAGGGCAGATTTTAATACTCGGGTGACACCTGATCTCCCCAGCCACTCACTGCAGGGGGGTGGTATAGGGCTTGAACGTCACAGGAGGAAGTTGTAATGCCTTCCCTGTCTTTCTATTGGCCAGAAAAGCGCGCAAATGTCTCAGAGATGAAAGTGTAAGTATCTCGAACATCGCGTGGTACTCGTCTCGAGTAACGAACATCTCGAACACCCTAATACTCGAACGAGCATCAAGCTCGGACGAGTACGCTCGCTCATCTCTAGTTGACACATATTTGGCATAGCTTCTCATTGAAAAATTAAAGGATTAATTCTGGGGTTAATAACATTTTTTTGCTGGATCCAGCCAAATTTCCCTAAATAAGACCTACAAAATTAATTTAGATCTTCATTTTTAATAACATTTTATTTATGAAATTGCAGTAGAATAATAAATGCTTAAAAACGCAATAGAGATATATAAGGGTGGACACCCACTTGCAATATTTATCCCTGTGATGCGTAAGCGATGAATATGGAACCAATGATTTTCAATGGTTTCATACTCATTTGTGATGTTTCAGCAGAACTTTGCGCCACAGAGAAGAAATCTGCGATATCGCTCAGTGTTTTCAATGGGGCCAGCGGCAGCAGCGCTAGCCCCATTGAAAACATAGGGAGTATATACTATTCATTGATGAATAGCTAAGTGCTGCCTGTAATTGGCTGAGCACTCAGTCAATCTGCACAGCCCTTTCAGGAGGCGGGGATTTTTAAATCCCCGCCTGCTGAAAGTGCTGGACAGCAGTGTGGGGGAGCCAGATGGGGGACGTGCCTGAGCGGCGGAGAGGTGAGTAAATTTTTTATTTTTATTTTTTAACCAGCTAGGGATGATTTTCAGGTAAGGGCTTCTATTTCAAGCCCTTCCCCCAAAATCATGCTGCTGGGGTTGCCACAAAACCACTGCTTTCAGTGGGGCCGGCAGCAGTGCCTACCCAATTGAAAGCACTGGGATAGCATCCTGGACTTCTGCCACAGCTGTCACGGAGCATTTTTTCATCCCTGCGGTCCCTGCGGGGATAAAGGAAACTCCTGCCACAGCTATGGCAGAAGTCCTTGATATACTCCCTATGTTTTCAATCGGGCTGGCGCTGCTGCCGCTGGCCCCATTGAAAACACTGGCGATATTGCAGCGTTTTTTTTGCGCTGCGAGGTGAGTGTTTTCACTTGTTCTCGCAGTGCAAGAAATAAAAATGCTAGTGGGTGTGAGCCCTAACAATTGCAAGTACGAATGAGCTGTATCATTATAGAAAGACAGAAGTAAAACAGACGGCAATTCCTTGTGTATGAGGGCTTAAAGACATGACCGTGATTTCCTCACGTTTTGCGGGCGTGAAAATCATCCCCGCAAAACATGACGCAACGCAACCCTTGATTTCAATGGTTTCATTTTTACTAGCATAATTCTAGAAAAATATTACTATGCGCGAAAAGAAAGGCCTCCTACCTTTCTCGTACGTAGTTTTTATACGTGCGAAAAGAGATAGGGCAGGACCTATCTTTCAGCTTTTTTTTTTACTGTGCGCAATAGCGTGAAATTTAAGTGGCAAAAAAAAGAATTTTTCACTGGTTCATGCGCAAATACGCTCCGTTACGGTGAGCATATCTGTGCATGCGCCTCTGTGTTCAAGCCCTCATAGATGTGACAGACAAATGTAGTAGACCATAACTTGTGGCAAGGCAAATATCTCACAAACAATATAAACTAGCCACATTGCACGCATCAATCTTCAGTGAAAGTCTTTTTATTCCTTTATGCAGCGGATTTGCTGTGAACCTTCTGCACTGAACTTCATCTTATTTCTACATAATAAATCTGCAAGAAATCTGAAGCCGCAAATCTGCAATTTAGGTGCAGATTTGTCACTGTGATTATTTTCCCCTCCAAAAAAAACAATACTTTTTGGATCTTCCTCCTGCTCCCTTGAAGAGTCTTGCCTGCTCTCCTACCAGTCTGTTCATCCTGGCTGGCAGTAATGATGTTACATATAAACAAGTGACCGCTGCAGCCCATTGCTCTCAATGGGGCCACCGGTAGCAGCGCCAGCCCCATTGAAGGCAATGAGAGAACTCTATGATCCTCTGCCACGACTGTGACAGCCGTGCTGGAGGATCACTTCATCCCCGCAGTGATAGGAGGCTGTTTTCCCATGAAAACGCTGCGCATCCACGGGTCTTTCACATGGATGGCGAGCGCGATATGGGGGCAGGATTCACAGCCCTATATTGTGCTCACCCTTGTGAAACTAGCCTTAGGCCTTATTCACACAAGTAATGCGTCTTTCAGCCAGCCGCATCACAGCCTAAAAACACATGAATGAGTGAAAGTCACAACCAAGTCATGGCTAAATCTCATGTTTTCTCGCCTATTCACACAGCCGCAGTCTGGAATTCCATTGACCAAGGAGAAATTCTTTAGCACCACTAAACTCCCTTCCCCTCACTACCCCTCCCTTTGCCGGCTGATTGCGACAATAGAAGCTCCCATAGAAGCCTATGGGAGCTGCCGGCAAAGGGAGGGAGTTTAGCAGTGCTAACCATGCTGAACTCCCTTCCCCTCCCTTTGCCGGCAGCTCCCATAGGCTTCTATGGGAGCTGCCGGCTGATCTCAGCCAAAGGATAGGGCAAGAACTATCTTTTCTGTCTGCGTATAATAGCGGCCGCCGGAATCAGCAGCGTATATGTTATCTTTTTACGTGGCTATACATCACCCATCTGAACAAATGCATATAAATCCAATGCTTCAGGCGACGTTTTAACCCTTTCCAATCCACTGTCTGACATCTAAGGACATTACGATTTGAGGCTGTACAGCTCCGATGTTGGAAGACGTCTGTCGTCGTTCTTTTACAGTATATTGCCAGTCTCTCTGCTGTTGGAGCCAATCCAATGTGTCACCTAATGCAGTACTGGCTTTAGCCAGCAGATAGCGCCTTTGTATAATGGCAGAAAAAGAGTAAGCCCCCTAGGAAAACCAGGATACAAATTGGATTGGAAAGGGTTAACACGGCAAAATAGCCATGATAAAATGCTCCTGTGACTAAGGCCTTAGAATGCAGCATTGCAAAAGGTAAAGATTTTCTCTAGGCATGAAGGCCCAATACACCCCTGGTCATAAAAGTGTTGAATGAAAGCTACAGTATTATTAGTTGCTACAAGCGCCTCCTGCAGCTTCCTTTGCACCAGTTTTGATAACTCTCCTCCTAGGTGTATTATTTTGTTTGAGCCCTATTTAGATACAGAAATAGGAAAAAATAGCGCATACTAAGGTTACCACCTTTGTCACAAAAAAGACTGGACAACTAGAGATGAGCGAGCGTACTTGTCCGAGCTTGATACTCGTTCGAGTATTAGGGTACTCGAGACGCTCGTTACTCGAGACGAGCACCACGTGGTGTTCGAGTCACTTTCATTTTCTTCCCAGAAAAGTTTGCGCCGTTTTCTGGCCAATAGTAACACAGGGAAGGCATTACAACTTCCTCCTGTGAAGTTCCAGCCCTATCCCACCCCCCTGCAGTGAGTGGCTGGGGAGATCAGGTGCCACCCGAGTATATAAACTGGGGCCGCCCGCGGCTCGCCACAGATGCACGCTGAGAGACATTAGGGAAAGTGCCGTCTTGCTGTAGCTGCTATAGGGAGAGTGTTAGGCTGTTATATTCGTCTTCAAGAACCCCAACGGTCCTTCTTAGGGCCACATCTGACCGTGTGCAGTACTGTTGAGGCTGCTTTTAGCAGTTTTGCAAATTTTTTTTTTTGTATATCGGGCGTGCAGACCATAGCGTCCTCAGTCTGCAGTCATTTTACTGAGTATAGGGGCAGTACTGGTGAGGCAGGGACAGTGGTACAGGGAAAGAGATATACTGGCTATATAGGCAGTGGGCTTTTTCAAAAAAATTGGAAAAAAAAAATCTTTGGCCTGCCTGTGACCGTGTTCAGTTTACTGCATGTCTGCTGGGGGTAGTAGTCACTCACTTATTACCCAGCTAGGTGTTACTGCAGCCTTGCGCATAATTTTGTTCTGGCTGCACTGTGCTTTCAATAACCACAGTCATCCTACAACAGGGAAATCCATATACAGGCTATATAGGCAGTGGGCTTTTCCCCCCAAATTGGGAAAAAATACTATATTTGGGCTGCCTGTGACCGTCTTCAGTTTACTGCGTGTCTGCTGGGGGTAGTAGTCGCTAATTAATACCCAGCCTTGCGCATAATTTTGTTCTGGCTACACTGTGCTTTCAATAACCACAGTCATCCTCCAACAGGGAAATCCATATACAGGCTATATAGGCAGTGGGCTTTTTCCCCAAAACTGGGAAAAAATACTATATTTGGGCTGCCTGTGACCATCTTCAGTTTACTGCGTGTCTGCTGGGGGTAGTAGTCGCTAATTAATACCCAGCCTTGCACATAATTTTGTTCTGGCTACACTGTGCTTTCAATAACCACAGTCATCCTCCAACAGGGAAATCCATATACAGGCTATATAGGCAGTGGGCTTTTTCCCCAAAACTGGGAAAAAATACTATATTTGGGCTGCCTGTGACCATCTTCAGTTTACTGCGTGTCTGCTGGGGGTAGTAGTCGCTAATTAATACCCAGCCTTGCGCATAATTTTGTTCTGCCTGCACTGTGCTTTCAATAACCACAGTCATCCTCCAACAGGGAAATCCATATACAGGCTATATAGGCAGTGGGCTTTTCCCCCAAAATTGGGAAAAAATACTATATTTGGGCTGCCTGTGACCGTCTACAGTTTACTGCGTGTCTGCTGGGGGTAGTAGTCGCTCATTAATACCCAGCTAAGCATTACAGCAGGCTTGCGCATAATTGTTTCCTGGCTCTGCTGTGTCCGTTACATGATTGCCGTCATCCCGCCAGAGGGAAAGAGTATACATATATACGCTGCATACGGTGTCTGTCTGGTTTTTCACCTCACCATTTTAAAAAATTGAAGCAAAATACTTAAAGGGGTTGTCCCGCGCCGAAACGTTTTTTTTTTTTTTTTAAACACACACCCCCCCCCCCCCCCCCCGTTCGGCGCGAGACAACCCCGATGCAGGGGTTAAAAAAACCACCCGCACAGCGCTTACCTGAATCCCGGCGGTCCGGCGTCTTCATACTCACCTGCTGAAGATGGCCGCCGGGATCCTCTGTCTTCATGGACCGCAGGGCTTCTGTGCGGTCCATTGCCGATTCCAGCCTCCTGATTGGCTGGAATCGGCACGTGACGGGGCGGAGCTACACGGAGCTACACGGAGCCTCATTCAGAAAAGAAGAAGACCCGGACTGCGCAAGCGCGGCTAATTTGGCCATCGGAGGGCGAAAATTAGTCGGCACCATGGAGACGAGGACGCCAGCAACGGAGCAGGTAAGTATAAAACTTTTTATAACTTCTGTATGGCTCATAATTAATGCACAATGTACATTACAAAGTGCATTAATATGGCCATACAGAAGTGT